>NC_090379.1:114882833-115194290 GCF_036365525.1 Heterodontus francisci
TCTCTCTTTTTCTCTTTCTCTCCAGAGAGCTACTTTTAAGGTCAAAATGGTGCCTCTGTTGGGTAACACAGATCTCCTTCCCTGTGCTGATCAACAATGGATCAGGATGTGGCTCCTTCACACCTTCTTTGTTTCAGAAGAACCCATTCAATTCAAAAATGTCTCTTGATGGGTTCAGGATGGATGTAATTGACACCTCTTAGCCTTTTGTCCTTAACAGACAATAAGACAGTTTGAATATACAGGGCCAGGTCATTTGACCTTTGGTGGCCAATTTGTAGCACGTTGTCCACTTTTGAAAGGAAAAGTCAATTTTTTTATAACTTCAGGTTGGGTTCTTGTATTTGGGTTCTTAGATAAGAATGGAACCAGGTGAGAGCAGTCCCAACCAGCTGGACAACAGAAGAGTGAGGTCACGGACTGCAGCATTACAAGAAGACTGTTCTCCACTATCTTCTCAAGGGCAACTAGTGAAGGGCAGCCAATGGTGGCCTTGCCAGCGACTTCAATATCCCTGATTGTTTATTTTTCTAAAAACAAATGTATTCAATGCTCATTCTCAGCTGGGTAATGTTATACACTATTTATACTGTAGGGAATGGTTAGGTGGTACCATGTGTTTCTTGTTTCTCAGTATGTGTTTCCCCCCCCACCCCCTCACAGTTATAACCCTAACCCAGTGCTCTCCTACCTTACTTGAGCTCAGCCAAGACTCTGCTGCCTGCATCTTAGCTCGCACTATGTCACCCACCCCCTGTGCTCACTGACCTACATTGGCTCCTGTTCTGTTAATGCCTTGAGCTATAAATTCTCAGCCTTGTGTTCAAATCCCTCCATGGCCGCTCCCCTCCATGGCCTCTGTAACTGCTGCAACCCTCCAAGATATCTACCCTCCTCCAATTCTGGCCTCTTGAGCATCCCCAATTTTAATCGCTCCGCCAACCTTCAGCTGCCTAGGCCCTAAGCTCTGAAATTCCCTTCCTAAATCTCTCCACCTCTCTCGCTCCTCCTTTAAGATGCTGCTTAATACCTACCGCTTTGACCAAGCTTTTGGTCACTTGTCTCAATATCTCAGCATGTGGCGCGGTGTCAAATTTTATTTGATAACACTCCTCTGAAGCACCTTGGGATGTTTTTATTCTGTTAAAGGCGATATATAGTCCAGGTTGTATCAGTTTTTGTTTTAAAGCACTGTTTCCTGTTGATTGCACCTAGGCTTTAAGGAAAAGACGTCAGACTGATTACTGGGGTCCCTGGGGAGAGTGGGGGGAGTGCAGCAGGACTTGTGGTATTGGTGTGACCTCCCGAGAGCGTCGCTGTTACTCATATCGGTAAGTAACATGGCTTTTTATACTCATTTGGTAGTGAAATTCTGCACAGTTCTCTTTACTGAGTAAAGTAGGACTATATTCTCTGGGGTTTGGAAGAATGAGAGGTGATCTCATTGAAACATACAAGATTCTGAAGGGGCTGGATAAGGTAGGCACTGAGAGGTTGTTTCCGCTGGGAATCTAAGACATTGGCACAGTTCCAGGATAAGAGGCCAATCATTCAGGACTGATATGAGGATGGTTGTGAATCTTTGGAATTCGCTACCCCAGAGGGTTGTGGATGCTCCATCATTGGCTACATTTAAGGCTGGGATAGACAAATATTTGGTCTCGCAGGGAATGAAGGGATATGGGGAATGGGCGGGGAAGTAGAATTGAAGCCCAAGATCAGCCATGATTGTATTGAATGGCGGAGCAGGCTCAATGGGCCATATGGTTTACTCCTGCTCCTATTTCTAGTGTTCTTGTGTTTACTATGTCCATACACACACAATCTAAACTTAAAACCTTAGCAAAAAAGCAATGACTCTAGGACTGTAGGAATTGCAAGATAATAAAAGACCAAGGGCTATCCATTTCTACCATCCTGCTAGTCACATGATACAGTGTTAATAGGGTTGTTGACTAATCATTGTAAATCAATCTCTACCAATGTGTCTACAACAGACCCAGACATAGAATCAGAGAATGGTTACAGCACAGAAGGAAGCCATTCAGCCCGTCGCGTCTGAGCCGGCCCTGCGCAAGAGTATCTCAGCTCGTCCCACTCCTTTCTCTGTAGCCCTGCAAATGTTTTCTATTCAGATAATTATCCAATTCCCTTTTTCAAGTTTCGAGTCACACATGACTCTTCTTCAGAACTGAGAGAAGGTAGAAAGGTGATGGGTTTTAGGCCATTGAAAGAGGGGAGGGGGAGGAAGTACAAAAGGGAAGGTCTGTGATAGGGTAAAGGGCGAGAGAGATTAAATGACAAAGACGTCATGGAACAAGTGGTGAAGGTTGACAGGGCCCTCGACCGTGTCCGACCCATTTCCCACTCTTCTGCTCTCACCCCTTCCCCTCCCAGCACTGCAATAACACAGAAGGAGGCCATTCTGCACATCATGCCTGTGAGAGAGCTATCCAATTAGTCCCACTCCCCTGCTCTTTCCCCATAGCCCTGCACAATTTTCTCCTTGTATAAGTAACATTCGCGCCACACAAGTGCCAGGCAACGACAATCTCCAACAAGAGAGAGTCTAACCATCTCCCCTTGACATTCAATGGCATTACCATCGCTGAATCCCCCACTAACAACATCCTGTAGGGGTTACCATTGACCAGAAACTGAATTGGACCAGCCACATAACTACTGCGGCTACAAGAGCAGGTCAGAGACTGGGAATTCTGAGGTGAGCAACTCACCTCCTGACTCCCCAAAGCCTGTCCATCATCTAGAAGGCACAAGTCAGGAGTGTGATGGAATACTCCCCATTGCCTAGATGGGTGCAGCTCCAACAACACTCGGGCAGCTTGACGCTATCCAGGACAAAGCAGCCCGCTTGATCAGCACCCCATTTACCACCTTAAGCATTCACTCCACCACCGACGTACAGCGGCAGCAGAGTGTACCGTCTACAAGATGCACTGCAGCAACTCACCAAGCTTACTTCGACAGCACCTTCCAAACCCATGACCTCTACCACCTAGAAGGACAAGAGCAGCAGATGCATGGGAACATCACCACCTGCAAGTTCCCCTCCAAGTCACACACCATCCTGACATTTTGCCAGTGGCGGCGGGGTACCTCTGACAAGTGCGGAGGACGCCTTGTGACATGAGGCGCCCTCCCTGTGGGCTTGGAGGTGGGGGCCCCTTCTCTGTGGGTAATTTGTGCTCCATGGAGGACCCCCACCAGATAACCCCCCACCCCGGTACATCCTATCCCTGGACTGCATGACCACCCCCCAGCCTTCCCCTTGCCAGGATCTTCCACACTGGCCTTTGTGATCCGCCTCACCTCCCTCTGTTGCAGGGTTTCAGCGCCGGTCCTGGGTCTGAGGCCTCTGCAGTACTGGCAGTGGTCACCGCTCCTGGTAGCGCTGTTGATACCGCTGAGCTGCCAGCCCTCTGATTGGCCAGAAGCTCTTGGAGGTGGGATCTCTGTCTTTAAAGGGACGGGGCTCCTGGCTCGTGAAACTTAGAATTTAAAAGACTGGAAGATTGCTGTGCGTGGCTTGAAAAGGTGGATGCGGGTTTTCCCCTGCCTTTTCGGCCTGGTGCTGGGTGCTCCAGCTGCAGCACAAAATCCTGCCCAATCAGTGATTTCCAAAGGAAATCGGATGGGCACTCGAGGAAAATAAACTTGCAGGGCTACGGGGATAGAGCGGGGGAATGGGACTGGCTGGATTGTTCTACAGAGATCTGGCAGGGACTCGATGGGCTGAATGGCCTCCTTCCATGCAGTAATGACTCTATGACTCTTAATCCTGATACTGGGGACAAGCATTCCTGGCCTCAAGGGGCAAAATGTCAAGGTAACTCTCCCCTTCTCTGATGCAACACAACATCTGCACCTCAGATTCCAGCTCAACAACTGCCTCGAGCCGCAGACACTTCCTGCAGATGTGGGTGCCTGGCATCATACTGCTCTCCACAAACTCCCACATGCTGCAGACAAGGCACACCTGCTGCACTCACCTCTATCCAATCTTGTTTTATATAATTAACTGAAGTTTTATGTAAGTTGGTTTAGTTTCTCTAACTAATTAATTTAACTAGTTTAAATAAAATATTAACTATCGGTTCCTAGTTTCTAGTTTACACTCTCCCCTAGTTTAGAGAGCAACACAATGACACTGCTATGCTATGTCGTCACCAGGTCTGGGAGTAATCCACCCCACCCCTGTGGACATTTTTGGAAATCTCACCATTTCCGAAACCTGATTTAGGTATCTTTGTTCTTTATTCTTGGTCCTCAGCTTATCTCCATATATACTTATTTAAAGGAAGTTACCTTTTAGGCTATTTTAAGGTTTCTCTTATTTGTTTTTTGCACTAAGTGCTGAAACACCTTTTAACATAGAACAGTACAGCACAGTACAGGCCCTTCGGCCCACGATGTTGTGCCGAACCTTTAACCTACTCTAAGATCAAACTAACTACCTGCCCTTCATTCTACTATCATCCATGTACCTATCCAAGAGTCGCTTAAATGCCCCTAATGTATCTGCTTCTACTACCACCGCTGGCAGCGCATTCCACGCACCCACCACTCTACTTTTACTACTTACTGCTGGAAGCTTAGTTTAGAGATACAGCACTGAAACAGGCCCTTCGGCCCACCGAGTCTGTGCCGACCATCAACCACCCATTTATACTAATCCTACACTAATTCCATATTCCTACCTGTCCCCACATTTCCCTACCACCTACCTATACTAGGGGCAATTTATAATGGCCAATTAACCTATCAACCAGCAAGTCTTTGGCATGTGGGAGGAAACCAGAGCACCCTGAGGAAACCCACGCAGACACAGGGAGAACTTGCAAACTCCATACAGGCAGTACCCAGAATTGAACCTGGGTCACTGGAGCTGTGAGGCTGCGGTGCTAACCACTGCGCCACTGTGCCACCCAAACCACTTACACAAACCACTGGCTATATTCACAGTAAAACAGGCAGCTCCTTCCCACTCTGCACTGAATTCCTACTCTCAGCAAATTCGCAACTTGCCGCTCCATTCCGTTAACGTGTGGTTTGTGGTGATGCTGTCTGCTGCAGTCTACGTTTCTGCTCCACATGTGCCTCATCCCACCCTACTTCATCTCACCCCTGCAGCATAACCTTCCATTCCTTTCTCCCTCATGTACTTATCTAGCTTCCGCTTAAATGCATTGATACTATTTACCTCAACCATGTGGGTAATGAGTTCCACATTTTAACCACTCTCTGGATAAAGAAGTTTCTCCTGAATCCCTTATTGGATTTATCAGTGACTATCTTATATTTATGATGAAAGGTCACAGACCTGAAACGTTAACTCTTTTCCTCTCTCCACAGATGCTGCTAGATTGCTGAGTATTTCCAGCACTTTCTGTTTTTATTTCAGATTTCCAGCATCTGCAGTACTTTGCTTTTATTATATTTATGGCCCCTAGTTTTGGACTCCCCCCACAAGTGGAAATTTCTCCTCCACGTCTACCTCATTGAACTCTGTCATATTTTTAAACACCTCCAACAGGTCACCCCTCAGCCTTCCGATTTATCGAGAAAAGTACCCCCAGCCTGTTCAGTCCTTGCTGAGGGGTATAACCTTTCTGTTCTGTTTTCATCCTTGTGAATCTTTCTTGCACCTTTGCCAGTGCCTCAACATCCTTTCTGTAATTTGTGGATTACGTAAGTGGTAAAGGGCCGATTATAAATCCATGTTCCCAATAATTTGAATAAATCTCTGTTTACTAACACAGGTTCTGATTTAGAACCTGTAAGTAGTGGGATTGGATCGAATGATAAACCAGCAAATAAATATCAATACAAATAAGACTGTCACTTAACTGTCAATGGCTGCATTGACTGGATCTGAGGAAAGCACATGATCCTCGGTTCACAGTTTAAACACCACCCCCACCCCCTCCCCAAAGCCACATATTCAATAGAGACCATGGGAAATATTTACTATTGAGTGTAACTCGATGCAGAGCTGTTGTAAACGGGTGGCTGTGCCATTGGCCGTCTTGGCCCTAAGCTCTGGAATTCCCTCCCTTAACCTTCTCTTTCCTCCTTTAAGATGCTCCTTAAAACCTACCTCTTTGACCCTGCTTTTGACCATCTGCCCGAATATTGCTTTTTGTGGCTCAGTGTCGAACTTTATCCGATAACACTCCTGTGAAGTGCCTTGGAATGTTTTTCTATGTTAAAGGCACCATATAAATGGCAGTTGCAGAGATAATCACCGAGACAAACTCTAACGTCAGGCTGTGTTTACTGACAACTTGACTATATGACCTTAAAGGGACAGGCCAGCTGAGCATCACATTTGTACAGGGGCCCCCACGCTGTATGTCAGTAGTCCCATGGTAAATCGACTAGTCCAAATAAATGGTAATTAGCAGAGGACATTAGCTATGTATGGCTTGGAACCAAGGAATGAAAGAAAGAAGGAACTTGCATTTATATAGCGCCTTTCACAACCTTGGGATGTCCCAAAGTGTTCTACAGCCAATGAAGTATTTTTGAAGTGTAGACAGTGTTGTAATGTAACAAATACAGCAACTAATTTGCACACAGCAAGCTCCCACAAACGGCAAATGAGATAATGACCAAATAATCTACTGAAGTTGGTCGAGGGATAAATATTGGCCACGACATCAGGGATAACTCCCCTGTTCTTCAAAATAGTGCCATGGGATCTTTTATGCCCACCTGAGATGACAGACAGGACCACGGTTTAACATCTCCTCCGAAAGACCACACCTCCGACAGTATAGCACTCCCACAGGTATACACTGGAGTGTCATCCTGGATTATTGGCTGAAATCTCTGAATTGGGATTTGAACCCACAACCTTCTGACTCCAAGGTGAGAATAGCACCTAATTTGATGTTCTTAATGCAGAGTTAAAAATGCACATGGGGACAGATCACCAGGGCATTGTTGAACGGAAAAATCAAACGGATTTTCTAAAGTTGTTGTCAACATTACTTCAAACTGTTGGGAGAATTTGCTACTCATTTCCCTGATTCTGATGCAGGGAATTTAACCATTTTTTTTCTTTGAAAAAAATATGACCAACCTGTGACTAATAGAAACAATAATTTTTGTAGATCAGTGATTCGTGTGCAGAGTTCAGACATGGCCCGGTTTAACTGCTTGGGAAGAAAATGAGTCACGCACTCTAACAGATAATGGCAATGGGTTGTACTTTGATCAAAACAATTCTTAGTGAATATTTTTTTCTTAAAGGCATTGATGCACTTGGTCTGATGACTGTGCATGAAGTAACTTGCACACCTTTATCTGACGTGAGAAAATCATGTCAAAAGTTAATCTGATTCCAGCTCCAAAACACTGAAGCATCAAGCTCAACGATCTGAAGCGTTAGGAGCTGATTTTTCAGCCAATCAGAGGTTTCCCCTTCCCCCAGTCCCACCCCACCCCACCCTAACCCCAGCCCTCCGGTTGATTTCTGAGCCAGACTGTGAGAGAGCACTGGGAAATGGACGTCAGCCATAGCTCAGTGGGTAGCACTCTCCTGTCTGAGTCAGCAGGTCGCAGGTTCGCATCCCAGTCCAGAGACTTGACCAAGTCTCAAGGCTGGCACACCAGTGCAGTACTGAGGGAGTGCTGCACTTGTTGGCGATGCTGTCTTTTGCATGACACATTAAATGTGTCTGCCCGTTCAGGCAGGCGTAAAAAATCCCGTGACACAATTGCAAAGTGGAGTAGGGGAACAAATTTAGCCAATGTCACTAAAACAGATTATCTGGCTTTATTTCATTGCTCTTTGTGGGATCTTGCTGTGTGAAAATTAGCCATTGCGCTTGCTACGTTACAACGGTGACTCCACTTAACAAGTACTTCATTCGCTGTGAAGCACTTTGGGACATCTTGTGGTTGCAAAAGGTGCTATATAAATTCTCGTCTTTCCTTAATATTTAGCATCTATGTTCTCTATTAATGGCAATAGTTAAAATGCACCAGAATGGTGATGAGAGGGGAGGGAAGGCAAAAGTTAATAGTTGTAACTGTTATTTCAGTTGTATTTTAATTTTTAAATCTACAACTGAGATCTGAGGAACTTCATTGCTCTAACATTTAGGATTCGTCTAAGTATTAGAGTCTGAGCTCAAAACTTGAAATAAAAAGCTGACCCGGGCGGGCGAACCTTTCCCAAATCTGCTCTTTGTCTAATTAATCGAAATGGGTGACCCACTGATAACGGAGCTTTTTAACATGTCTTCAGTGCTGAGAATCTGATTCGTGTTCAGCGCTGGTTGGGGAGTCTGGGACTAGGGGCCATAGGTTAAAGGTTAGAGCTAGGCCTTCCAGGAGTGAAATTAGGAAACACTTTTACACACAAAAAGGGTGGAAGAAGTTTGAAACCGGCTTCTGCAAATGCCAATTGATGCTAGATTAATTCTAAATTTTAAATTTGAGATTGAGAGATTTTTGTTAACCAAATTATGAGGTAAGGGACAAAGGCAGGTAGACGGAGTTAGGCCACAGACCAGGCATGGTCTCACTGAATGGCGGAACAGGCTTGAGCGGCTGAATGGCTGCCTCCTGTTCTTCTGTTGCAGTCAGTACCAGAATCAGGCATTCCCAGGTCATGTTACTCATGGTTGCATGCAGAATAACACTACACCAACGCCTCAGAACGAAGTTTAATCGAGTTCAATTGCAATATTTTCATTTTCTACATCAGCCATCTTTGTGTTTTTTTAATTAAGTCTCAGGTTGTGAGTGTGATTGGCCAGGCCAGCATTTATTACCCATCCCTAATTGCCCTTGAGAAGGTGGTGGTGAGCTGCCTTCTTGAACCACTGCAGTCCATGTGAGGTAGGTACACCTACAATGCTGTTAGGAAGGGAGTTCCAGGATTTTAACCCAGCGACAGTGAAGGAACGGCGATATAGTTCCAAGTCAGGATGGTGTGAGATTTGGAGGGGAACTTGCAGGTAGTGATGTTCCCATGTATTTGCTGCCCTTGTCCTTCTAGTTGGTAGAGGTTGTGGGTTTGGACGGTGCTGCTGAAGGAGGTTTGGCGAGTTACTGCAGCGCAGAACCACTCACCGCAGAATACAAAATAACTTCTGTGTGACCTTATGACTAATGCCCATAGCAACTCGATTAAAAGGAAATTTATACAGTGTAAAACTATCAGAGAGGGGGAGCTCTCATCTCCCACCCTGGGATGGATTTGAATTCTGGTCCCAGTGATGAAAGGATAGCACACACTGCTCCGTGGTGCCAAAGTTCAAAATCCAATCGATGGTCCCACCTTGGCCTAAATTGTCCAATGTCCAAACAGGAATGTGATGTTTTTTGATAATTATATTGGTAGTGCTGTTAACTGGTAAAGCTACTGTATAAACCTTGTAGTTTCTTGTTTCAGAGATCGGTAGTTGTCAACTTTTAATGTGTAATTTAAGTAGTAGGTGCAAAATTCTATCAACTTGTGTTATCACCTCAGTAAGACCATTATCCTTAAAATACAAGATATCAACCCCCAGAACAATTTAAAAAATTACATGACAAGATTTTGCATTTTATTAACTAAACTAAAAGAAATCTCCATGAACAAAATAGTACTCTATCAGTAGCTGATACCCCAACTTACAAAGAAAGGTATTTTCTTCATTTATTAAAACACTTGAAAGCCTCACCCCACACTTGTACGTTACACTGTCCCCTTTAATGGTGAAATCTTTGTGGTTAAAAGTCCCAAACTCCTCCCAGTTGCAATGGATTGGATTTCCCAGACCTTTCTCAAAGTCAATGTCCTCTTCGCTCACTTCTCAACCTGGACGTTCACACATAAGGCGATTCGCGGTGATCCTGTGGTGGTCTTCTCCGCAAAACTCAACTTTTAAAACAGGTTCAAGTCTTCACAGCCTTTCGCTGTGTATCTTCAGAGAGTAGTTGTTCCATGTCTCTGTCCCTTGAGGCCGCCACCGCTGGTCCTCTTCCATACAGCCTGCTCTGAGGCTGCAACTGGTATCCTTTCTTGCAGCCTGTCTTCCTTCAGAAAGTCTGTTAAATTTATCTGGAATCAAAAATCAATAGCCTATTAGCCTTTTCCAATATGCAAAGTCCACAAGTCTGGCTTTAGAAGCCCTACCCAGGCTTTTCATTGTTTCCAGGTGTTGGCAGCTGCCGTGCACATTTGCATCCTCAGACTCACTGACTCCTTGTTTACGATCTGAAGGTCTGGGAGGGTGAAACCCATTGTTCTTCAGGTGTTATACCCCTGCAGTCTCTGCTGATTAAAATAGTATTTGATCTGGGATCTTTGTTGTCCTGGTAACCAAGATTTCTATCTTGTCTTTAAGCAAGAGTTGATGTGAGGCCACCTGACTTCTCTGACCCCATCTAAAAAAAAAAATCAGTTACAAAGTCCAGTGTTCATTAACACTTGTCTAACCCAGTGAGTGCACCACCTCATTCACACCTGCTGCCAGTGGGTAGCAGTCTCACCTTAGTCAGAAGGTTGTGGGTTCAAGTCCTGCTCCAGAGACTAGAGTTGAAAATCCAGGCTGATACTCCAGTGCAGTAGCGAGGCAGTGCTGCACTGCCGGAGGTGCTGTCTTTCAGTTGAGACGTTAAACCGAGCCCTTGTCTGCCCTCTCGGGTGGATGCAAAAAAAATCAAATGGCACTATTTCAAAGAGGAGCAGGGCGGTTCTCCCCGGTGTCCTGCTTATAACCCTAATCCTCAATCAACATTGTTAATAAAAACAGATTATCTGATCATTATCACATTGCTGTTTGTGGGAGCTTGCTGTGCACAAATTGGCTGCCGTGTTTCTTACATTACAACAGCGATAACACTTCAGTAAAGGACTTAATTGGCTGTAATGCACATTGGGAAGTCCTGAGGCCTTGAGGCCTTCTTTTCCTCTTTTACCCTACCTACCCTTTCTGGCAGGGTTTGGTGCATGGTGTGTGAAGTGGAGAATGGAGAGATTGAAGGAGTGCAGATGAATGGAAACGAGGTTTAACTGGTCAGATCCAGCCCTCCTGGGACTGCAGATTTGACTCCTTTCTACACCCTACACTTTTAACTTAAAATATCTTGTTTGAAATGTGAAAGTAAACACATGTCTTAAGTTTAGAAAAAACTTCAAAGATGGTGAGGTCGCAGTCGAGCCCTTCATTTTATATGTGCCGTTTAATCAAACATTGGTGCTGTGTAAACAGCTATTTCCTACAGTCTCTCCATTTCTACAGTATGCTACAATTATGAAACACTGTATACGTGAAAGGAAAGTCACCATTCAAAGTAATAATTGTTCAAACACAGCCCGCAGTCATTGGATGCACCCAGTGGAATCTTGAATGTGCAACACATTCTCCACTTAAATAACTTTCATGTCGCAACCTGAAGTTGGTGCTTAAGTTCATCGTGGAAGATTGGACGGAATGGCTTGAATTTAGTTCTGTTTTTCTCTACATTATCACTAACATTCTCCCCTTTTCTGATGGTGTTCCGTCCTGACTGGTTATCACTCCATACATGTGGGTTACTTCCCGGTAGCTCAGACTGTTGTGGACAAATGATGGGGCATTGAAAGACCAGCCATTCCATCAAGCCTGCCCCACACTCATGATGGCCACAGCATCATGTCTAGACACCTCCTAACCCAGCTCCCTCCTCAGACATGCAGAGAGCCAGCATCTACCACATCAGCCAGCAGTGCATTCCAGAGGCTCACTTCTCTGAGAAAAGAATAGTCTAATACCCAGCCTAATTCAACTTTTGCCTGCGCCCTGGTTCTCCCCAGTCTGTCAAACTGGAATAATCTATCAATGGTCATGCTATCCAACCCTTTCATTATTTTATAAACCTCTATCGGATCATTTCAAGGTCTATGCCAGTCTAAAGGAAATAGACCCTGTGTCTTAATTCTGAGTAACTATGGTCCTTCAAGCGAGGAATGATTCTCATAACTCTCCTTTGAACTCTAACCAAGGCCATTAGCAACCATCATGAGAAGGGACCAACACTGGACCCAGTACTCCAGATCTAATCTAGTCAAGAATCTGTGTAATGACAGCCTGCTTCTATTAGTACAGCTCAGTACCCTGTTGGCGTCTTGAGATTGGTCATGAACATTCAATGATCAGTGTACAACAACACCCAGATCCTTTCCTCAGCCGTTTTTAGTATTGTGCAGCCACTGAGTGTGTGCACACTCATCCTGGGGAAAGGGGAGAAAGGGTGTCAGAGGCAAGCCCCACTCCTGTCCTCATCTGACATTCATGTGCCCAGCAGGGGTCACTCGTTAGTTACTGGAAGTGGGAATTCGGAACGTTCCTCTCCATCTGAACTCTCACCTGCTGGCGATAAGCGCCACTTCCTGACTCCCTGAGATGGGCTAACTTGGAGTTGATCAAGATTTGGATCAGGGACCTTCTGACCCCGATGTGTCTCAGCTCTGCCTTTACTAACAGTGTCATGGGAATTCAAGTAACCGTCAAAGCTCCCACTCCATGGACTTGAGCACATAAATCCTGCCCGACCCTCCAGTGCAGTACTGAGGGAGTGCCGCACTGCCAGAGTTGCTGTCTTTTGGATGAGGAATTAAACCAAGCTCTCGCAGGTGGGTGTAAAAGATCCCAAGGCACTATTTGAAGAAGAGCAGGAGAGTTTTCCAAGTGTCCTGGTCAATATTTATCTATCAACAAGCATCAACTATCTGCCTCTACCTCTCTCCCCTCCTTTAAGATGCTCCTTAAAACCCACCTCTTTGACTAAGAGTTTGGTTTTGTGTCCTAATTATTGGTCTTTGTTAAACTCCTGTGAAGTGCTGTGGGATGTTTTACCTTGTAAAGGGTGCTCTATAAATCCATATAAAGGATATCATAGAATATGAATTGAAACTGGACAAATCCTGGATGCACAGTATCTGAGAAAACAAATCCTGGATAGTATCCACCAGTTGATGTCCAGTGATTATAGTTGGAATTTGTAAGAGCTGAACTTGCAGTGGAGGAAAATAATGAGACAATTAGACTGGAAGTATTTCTTTACATTTAAGGGTGTTTCTAAATGGCTACTGCAGGTGGAGTTTTTGTTTGTTTTCTGTCGATATTCAGACTCTAGGCTCATTCAGAAAGTAAGGAGGCATGGGATACAGGGAAAGTTGGCTATCTGGATACAGAATTGGCTGGCCCATAGAAGTCAGAGGGTGGTAGTAGATGGAAAGTATTCAGCCTGGAGCTCGGTGACCAGTGGTGTTCCGCAGGGATCTGTTCTGGGACCTCTGCTCTTTGTGATTTTTATAAATGACTTGGATGAGGAAGTGGAAGACTTTTGCCAATGACACAAAGGTTGCTGGAGTTGTGGATAGTGTGGAGGGCTGTTGTAGGTTGCAACGGGACATTGACAGGATGCAGAGCTGGGCTGAGAAGTGGCAGATGGAGTTCAACCTGGAAAAGTGTGAAGTGATTAATTTTGGAAGGTTGAATTTGAATGCAGAATACAGGTTTAAAGACAGGATTCTTGGTAGTGTGGAGGAACAGAGGGATCTTGGGGTCCACGTCCATAGATCCCTCAAAGTTGCCACCCAAGTTGATAGGGTTGTTAAGAAGGCGTATGGTGTGTTGGCTTTCATTAACAGGGGGATTGAGTTTAAGAGCCGCGAGGTTATGCTGCAGCTCTATAAAGCCCTGGTTAGAACACACTTGGAATATTGTGTTCAGTTCTGGTCGCCTCATTATAGGAAGGATGTGGAAGCTTTAGAGAGGGTGCAGAGGAGATTTACCAGGATGCTGCCTGGACTGGAGGGCATGTCTTACGAAGGAAGGTTGAGGGAGCTAGGGCTTTTCTCATTTGAGCGAAGAAGGATGAGAGGTGACTTGATAGAGGGGTACAAGATGATGAGAGGCAAAGATAGAGTGGATAGCCAGAGACTTTTTCCCAGGGTGGAAAGGGCTATCACCAGAGGGCATAATTTTAAGGTGATTGGAGGAAGGTTTCGGGGAGATGTCAGAGGTAGGTTCTTTACACAGAGAGTGGTGGGTGCGTGGAATGCGCTGCCAGCAGCGGTAGTAGAAGCAGATACATTAGGGACATTTAAGAGACTCTTGGATAGGTACATGGATGATAGTAGAATGAAGGGTAGGTAGTTAGTTTGATCTTAGAGTAGGTTAAAGGGTCGGCACAACATCGTGGGCCGAAGGGCCTGTACTGTGCTGTACTGTTCTATGTTCTATGATATAAGCAGCAAGTTCTGGAAGGACTCGCAATTCAAGTCGTGAGGAAGGTTCTGAATAAAATCTTGAATTTAAGTTTATTGTGGTCGCACTTAATTACTGCTACTGACATAAAGAAGGAAATATGCAAATTAGTTGAATCTTTTCTTGAGTTTTCTGTAATTTTTGGCCTTTGCCTTAAGAACTGCGCCCTAAGCAGATAGATAGAAAAAAGCTGCTCGACCATGAGATGCTTGCAACAACTTGCATTTATATAGCGCCTCCATCGTGTTGTGTGGCACTACCACCATGCTAAATGGGATAGATTCAGAACAGATCTGGAAGCTCAAAACTGGGCATCCATGAGGCGCGGTGGGTCATCAGCAGCAGCAGAATTGTCTTCAACCACAATCTGTAACCTCATGGCCTGGCATATCATCCACTGTACCATGAGCATCAAGCCAGGAGACCAACCCTGTTTCAATGAAGAGTGCAGGAGCAGCACCAGGCATACCTCAAAATGAGGTGTCAACCTGGTGAAGCTACAACACAGGACTATTCACATACCAAGCAGCAGAAACATGCAATAAACAGAGCTAAGAGATTTCGCAACCAATGGGTCAATTAAAGCTCTGCAGTCCTGCCTCATCCAGTTGTAATTGGTGGTGGACTATGAAACAACTAACAGGAAGAGATGGTGCCACAAATATCCCCATCCTCAATGATGGAGGAGCCCAGCACATCAGTGCAATAGACAAGGCGGAAGCATTTGCAACCTTCTTCAGCCAGATGTGCCGAGTGAATGATCCATCTCTGCCTCCTCCTGAAGTCCCCAGCATCACAGTCTTCAGCCAATTCGATTCACTCCACGTGATATCAAGAAACGACTGAAGGCACTGGATACAACAAAGGCTATGGGCCCTGACAACATTTATTTTTTTATTTATTTAGAGATACAGCACTGAAACAGGCCCTTCGGCCCACCGAGTCTGTGCCGACCAACAGCCACCCATTTATACTAACCCTACAGTAATCCCATATTCCCTATCACCGACCTACACTAGGGGCAATTTAAAATGGCCAATTTACCTATCACCTGCAAGTCTTTGGCTGTGGGAGGAAACCGGAGCACCCGGCAAAAACCCACGCAGTCACAGGGAGAACTTGCAAACTCCGCACAGGCAGTACCCAGAATTGAACCCGGGTCCCTGGAGCTGTGAGGCTGCGGTGCTAACCACTGCGCCGCCCATTCTGCCAGTAGTACTGAAGACCTGTGCTGCAGAACTAGCCGTGCCCCTAACCAAGCTGTTCCAGTACAGCTCCAACACTGACATCTACCCAACAATGTGGAAAATTGTCCAGGTATGTCCTGTCCATAAAAAGCATGACAAGTCCAACCCATCAGTCTACTCTCATTCATCAGCAACGATGGAAGGTGTCATCGACAGTGCTATCAAGCTCCACTTAAACAGCAACAACCTGCTCATTAATGCTCAGTTTGGGTTTCGTCAGGGCCAATCAGCTCCTGACCTCATTACAGCCTTGGTCCAAACATGGATAAAAGAGCTGAATTCCAGAGGTGAGGTGAGAGTGATTGCCCTTGATATCAAGGCAGCATTTGACCGAGTGTGGCATCAAGGAGCCCTAACAAAACTGGAGTTAATGGGAATCGGAGGACAATTCCCCGCTGGTTGGAGTCATACCTAGCACAAAGGAAGATGGTTGTGGTAGTTGGAGGCCAATCATCTCAGCCCCAGGATATTGCTGCAGGAGTTCCTCAGGGCAAGTGTCCTAGGCCCAACCATCTTCAGTTGCTTCATCAATGACCTTCCTTCCATCATAAGGTCAGAAGGGGGGGGATGTTCACTGATGATTGCAGAATGTTCATCACCATTCACAACTCCTCAGATACTGAAGCAGTCCGTGTAGAAATGCAGCAAGACCTGGACAACATTCAGGCTTGGGTTGATAAGCGGCAAGTAACATTTGTGCCACATAAGTACCAGGCAATGATGATCTCCAACAAGAGAAAATCTAACCATCTCCGCTTGACATGCAATGGCATTACCATTGCTGAATCCCCCACTATCAACATCCTGGGGGTTATCATTGACCAGAAACTGAACTGGAGCAGCCATGTAAATACTGTGGCTACAAGAGCAGGTCAGAGACTGGGAATTCTGACTCCGCAAAGCCTGTTCACCATCTACAAGGCACAAGTCAGGAGTGTGATGGAATACTGTCCACTTGCCTGGATGGGTGAGGCTTCAACAACACTCAAAAAGCTCAACACCATCCAGGACAAAGCAGCCCGCTTGATCGGCACCCCATCCACCACCTTAAACATTCACTCCCTTTACCACCAACGCACAGTGGCAGCAGCATGTACCATCTACAAGATGCACTGCAGCAACTCACCAAGGCTCCTTCAACAGCACCTTCTAAACCCACAACCTCTACCACTCTAGAAGGACAAAGGCAGCAGATGCATGGGAACACCACCACCTGCAAGTTCCCCTCCAAGTCACACACCATCCTGACTTGGAACTATAATCACCGTTCCTTCACTGTCGCTGGGTCAAAATCCTGGAACTCCCTTCCTAACAGCACTGTGGGTGTACCTACACCCCATGGACTGCAGTGGTTCAAGAAGGCAGCTCACCAACACCTTCTCAAGGGCAATCATGGATGGGCAATAAATGCTGGACTGGCCAGTGACGCCTACATCCCATGAAACAAATAAAAAAAGGAAAAGGAAAGGAACTCTTGGTGTTTTCAGATTACACCTGCAAATAGGCAGCACAAGCACATCTTCCATATCATGAAAAATGATGCTCAACTCAAGCGCAGGAGATGCAACACCTGCCCTTTTCCCTCCTCTCTTCTCACCGCCCAGGGTCCCAAACAATCCTTCCAGGTGAAACAGCTATTTACTTGTACTTCTTTCAATTTCCTATACTGTATTCGCTGCTCACAATGTGGTCTCCTCTACACTGGGTAGATCAAACATAGATTGGAACACCTCTGTTCAGTCCGCAAGTGTGACCCTGAACTTTCGGTCGCCTGTCACTTCAGTTCTCCTCCACATTCCCACTCTGACCTCGGCCTCCCACACTCTTCCAATGAAGTCCAATGGAAGTTCGAGGAACAGCTCTTCATCTTTTGAATGGGTTCTTTACAGCCTTCAGACTCTATTGAGTTCAATAATTTCAGATCGTATCCTTTGCCCCCATTTTTTCGGACAGCAGCTGCTGCTGACGATTCTGCTATTGCCATTTACATCTCCTCTCGACATATCTTTTGTTTCTTTATTTGTCCCATCTCTCTTGTCTTCCACCCTATGACAGACCTTCCCTTTGGTGCTTTGCCACCACCCCCACCCCTTGCACTTCTGTACTTGCTGAAAACCTGTTACATCTCTAACATTTTCAAGTTCTGATGAAAGGTCATCGACCTGAAATGTTAACTCTGTTTCTCTCTTCACAGGTGCCGCCAGACCTGCTGAGTATTTCCAGCATTTTCTGTTCCTATTTCAACCCTTTAATGTTATTTTTCTCCCCCCATAGACAGATTGCTGGTTTGTATAAAACCAGAATTTGCCGAAGCCATTTTGACTCGGCAGGTTAAATCTTGCCTCTGACTCGGGCGGCGTCAAACTTTCACCTCCGATTCTAGAAACTGTTCTTCAAAGACATTAGCTCAGGAGGTGTTTAATGGTCTCAATGATACAATGGTTTGTTTTGGACCCCACAGTTCACCTGTGATAAAATCTTGAAGGAGATTAGCCATTGTCACACAAAGTGAACTTTAAAAAGCAATTTGTCTGTTTCAAATACTTGCCTTACATTTACTTCAGGGTAAACATAAATGCGTGTATAGAGTTTTACAGCACAGAAACTTATGCCTATTTTCAAATTTGGTCTCCATGACTGAGTGGGTGAATGATTTAGTGTGACTGTGTTCTGAGCTTTGAGCCTCACTCCACGCTGGTGTATGGCACCACAAACTCCAGTGGTCCTCCAGTAACTTGTTAAAACAGCCTTTCTTCCCGTGCTAGACAGCATACATCTGGAAATTCAACCTTGGAGGCAGCACACCTAGGCTCAATCCTGGCCAATTCTCCCCTCCACTCCCCCCCAGGGGGGCACAGGTCAATTCTGGAAACCCGTCAGAAACATGGGATCGAATCGGGAATGTTCCTGCTCCGTGTGGAGGATTCTTCATTTAGTTCAGGAGAATACAGTATAAATGAAACTTGAAAGCCTTCCTTATTCCTCTGCCTTGTCATGTTCCACAGATTCCAATTACCGGAGTTTTTGATTGGGAGAGTTTTGCTAGGTGGGGAATCTAGGACTAGGGGGCATAATCTAAAAGATTAGAGCCAGACCTTTCAGGAGTGAAATCAGGAACCACTTCTTCGTACAAAGGGTGGTAGAAGTTTGGAACTCTCTTGGCAAATGATGTTAGATCAATTGTTAATTTTAAAACTGTGATTGATAGATTTTTGTTAACCAAAAGTATTCGGGAATATGGGACAAAGGCAGGTATATGGAGTTAGGTTGTAGATTGAATGGCGGAACAGGTTTGAGGGCTAAACAGCCGACTCCTGTTCCTATGTTCCGATGTTCCTGCATACCTCAATATGCCGTGACAAATGCAGTAAGTTTCTAGACTTCCGTTCCTGACTGTACAAACACCAAAACCTTGCATCAAATTGCCAAAGATACTCAAACTGCCCTTTTCTGACAGTAACAAAGGATATACTAACAAATCACTTTCTCTAATCATCATTAAAGTTAAGCAGGCTGTGCATATCTCCATATGGTCCTGAATTCAAAGTGCAGGAAGACACAGCCCCTGTCCTTACCATTTAGTAAGATTGGTGATTCCTCCATATCGAACCTCCGGCCTGTTTAAACTGCTCGAACCTTGTTTCATTAATAAGGACACAAAATAAATCAGTGCTTACAAGACACAACGCCCTGGATAAGAATGCAGGTTTCCACTTGTAAAGCTCACACAGGATTTCATATCCTTGTGGAGATCGGTTGAGATTTAAAATCGTTTTAAAACCAGTATCAACATCTTGCACCCATGAAGTTTACACTGGGAGGGATACAAATGCTAGAACTTTATAAATCACTGGTTAGGCCTCTGCTGGAATATTGTGGATAATTCTGGGCGCCTCACTTCAGGAAAGATGTAAAAACATTAGAAAGGGTACAGAGGAGGTTTACCAGGATGTTCCGAGTGATGAGGGACTTCAGTTATGAGGAGAGGTTGGAAAAGTTAGGACTGTTCTCCTTGGAACAGAGGTGACGTAACAAAGGGTTTCAAAGTGATGAGAGGTTTCGATAGAGCAGAGAGAGAAAAACTATTCCATCTGGTGAGCAAGCCAATAACCAAAGGTCACAGATTTAAAATCATTGTACTGGAAAAGCTGCTGGAGGCTGAATCCATGAATAATTTTAACAGGGAGTTGGACAGTTATTTGAGGATGAGGAACTTGCAGGGTTACAAAAAAAAAAGCAGGGATGTGGGACTAAGCACGACCGCTCTTTCTAAGAGCCAGCACAGCCATGATGGGCCGAATGGCCTCCTGCAGTACTGTAAGTTTTTATGATTCTGTGAAAGCAAGAAAGGTCTTGACCTCTTGGAAGCACTGAGCCAGGTTGATGAAACATGTTATCCCCTGAACGTCTGGAGAGAACACACAGTCATTTCCATAGCACAGTCAATACAGAAGGAAATCCTCTCTTTGGTATTTTAATATATTACCTCACAGCTAAATGTAAAATGTTGGCCCAGTACAAAGACTAAAAATCTCTTTGAAAGGAGTCACTTTGAAAGGACTGTGTGCAACATTGTTCTGCCAAGCATAATGTTTTTCTACTTCTTCCTACTCCAGTGTTTGTAATGTACTTTCAACTTGGTTATTCACTGCTCACATTCTTGCTGGTGAGACCTTCCATCCTTGGACAGGACAGAATTGAACACTCCAATTTCAACTGGACTGTTACAAATATTTCCACAGTCATGAGTATATTACTGATCACAAACTAAAATTGCACTGTTTGCAAAGTTTAGGTTAATGCCTTATGACCTACTTTGCTGAAAAACCATATTCTGCATTTTCATTCCCTTCACAAACAGTAAGTATGCAGTACCTGTATTTTAAAATTTTAAATTCTTGTAATAAATCAACATATAGGTGTATTCAGTGAACTATCTTCTCTAGTTACAAAGGCAACAAAACATGGAATAAAAACTAAAGAAAAGTGCTGGAAATGATGGGCTGGATTTTATAGCCCCCGGCATCGGGGATTGTGGCGAAGTCGGTGGGGGGCCCGGAAAATGCCTCCGGGAGAGGTCCGCCACGCTCCCTGACGGCGGGAAGGCCCAGCCCTATATTACCGCCGGCGGCAAGGCCTCGTGGTGGCTCCTCTGGCGCTCGGTGACGGGCCAAAACTTACACATTTAAAAGAAATGAAAATGAAGGAATTAACGACTTACCCGCTCCCGTTGTCTATTCCACTCCGATACTGTTACCCCTGGCCGGCATTCCCGCGCCTTCGGAACTCCATCTGGAGATCCGAGGCGTAACACTGGTGCTGGTGGGGAGGGGGGAGCAGGTAAGTATTTCAGTGCGGGGGCGCGGTGGGAAGTGGGGTCAAACTCTTCCGATTGGTGTAGGGGATGGTGGGAAGGGGCAAAGTGCATACTTTATGAACTTTGGGAGGGAGGTGGGGGCGGGGGGAATTTCAGGTGCACAAGGTAAGTATTTCAGAGTTGAGGGGGAGAGGGCAAGGATTTAATTATATGTTTATTGGGGGGGTGGGAGAGGGGCTGGAAAGATTTATTGTATTTTGTCAAATCTATTTTAACTCATTATCCCGTTAAAGATTTAAATTGAGATGTAGGGCTCGCAACCCTTTAAAAATGACGTCAGCACCTGCGCAGTGACACCTGACGCTGTTGCTGGGGATGGATCGCCTGCCCCCTCCATGTCGTCGAGCGGGGGAGGGGGCAGTCCGCCCCGGCCACTTAAATGAGCCGCCTTGCTGAATATCACAGCGTCTCCGCGAAGCTCAGCTCATACGTGTGGGCCGCCACTGGTAACTGATCAACGGCGGCAACGTAAATTTCAGTCCGCTGTTTCCATTTGTGTCAGAAATTGAAGACACAGCAAAAATTCATTGAAGGAGCCCAAGAACAGGCGGAGGCCATTCAGCCCCTCAAGCTCTACTAGTCAGCTATTCCATGGCTGATCTGTATCTTAACTCCATGATCCTTAATCCCTAACAAAAATCTATCAATCGCAGTTTTGACATTTTCAATTGACCCCCAGGCACAACAGTTTTTTTGGGAGAGGAGCGTTCCAGATTTCCACTACCCTTTGTGTGAAGAAGTGTTTCTTGACCTGAACGGCCTAGCTCTGATTTTAAGGTTATGTCTCTTTGTTCTGGACTCCCTCACCAGAGGAAATCGTTTCTCTCTATCAACTCCTTAAACATCTTAAACACCTAAATTAGATCATCCTTCCCACCCCCACCCTGCCCCCACTTAATCTGCTATATTCAAGGGAATACAAGCTAAATCAATGCAGCCTGTCCTCATAAGTTAACCTTTATAGCCCGAGTACCATTCAGATGAATCTGTGCTTTTAAATTTGTGGAAATGTCATCTCACCTTCAACACTTGGCAGTTAGCTGAAGGTGAGCACCTACACTGTCGGTAAGGTTACATCATTGTTATTTTCGTAAAACAAATGTCGGTAACTGATCTCTCTCTTTAAAAACCCAGCTCTGTTTGGCTGTAAGATAAGCCAAGGTTTGCAGCATGCTTAATCCGAACAGGAATGCAGTTCAGTCTACCAACCGCAGTGGGCTGGGAATGTTAGTTCTGTAATAATTCAGTACCAGTTACGTCAATCCAGAAAGTTATTGTGCAGGTGCAGCAAGCATTTAGGAAGGTGAATGGTATGTTAGCCTTTATTGCAAGGGTTTGGAGTATAAAAGTAAGGAAGTCTTATCTGCAAGTATATAGGACTTTGGTGAGGCCACATTTGGAGTACTGTCAGGTTTGGTCTCCTTACCCAAGGAAGGATATACTTGCCTTGGAGGGGGTGCAGCCAAGGTTCACGAGATTAATTCCTGGGTTGCAAGAGCTGTTCCATGAGGAGAGATTGAGTAAACTAGAAATAGGGTGGGAAAGTGGAGTTGATATAGAGGATCAGCCGTGATATTGCATGGCGGAGCAGGCTTGAAGGACGGTATGGCCTACAACTGCTCCTATTTGTAATGTTCTTATTATACGAAGCAAGGTTCTGCCAGGTCACATTATTGTTTAACTAGATATTGGGCTGTAAAAGGTGCACTCCAGACCTTAGGGAACATGATGATCACTCGTGCAGTTTGCCCCGACGCTCAATATTTAGTGACAACACCCAGAAATCCTGACTTCCTCCCCTCCTGATTTCTGTCCTCCTGGACCCAGGTATAATTTTTCCTTCTGAGATCACATAGCTCCTACTGCTGAGGGGGAAGGTAGCATTGTACTGCATCAGAGAATAAGAGGAAGACAAAAAGCTATGGTGCCGTCCAACCAATTCAAAATTCAAAACTGTCCCGCGGAAACAATATTTCAGCGAGTGAGTGGTCAATCTATGGAACAGGCTGCCTAGGGAGACGGTGGAAACAGTTAGTGTTAATTAATTCAAATACTAATTGGATAGATTTCACTCAGAAAATAAAGTTTGGTGATGCATTATCTGAGTAATTTGAAACATGATGTGGTGAGTGTCGCATGTTTGGGAGGAACAGGACCTCTGATTCCCAAAGCTCTCCAGCACTGGGGTTTTCCTCCCCTCATGTCTGGGTCTGGTGTAGACTCATTAATAGAGATTGATTACAGCGATCAGTCAATAACTCCATTATCATTGTAACATGTGACTACCAGGATGGTGGAAGGGTCTTGGGCTGTCTTCATCTAGCAATTCCTATGCTCTCCTCGGGGGAAATTCTATGCTTTCTCCCATAGCAGGTTTTGGAGGCGGGGTGACCATTAAATTGGGAGAGGTGGTGGCAGAGGGGGACCCTGCCTCGGCCAAAATTTGGGCCAGGGCGGGAAGGCCTGTGAACGGCCTTCCCACCCCGCTGCCAATTTCAGCCCTGAACTGGGAAATTAATGCCCAATTAAGGGCCTCATCCTTCCGCTGCCGCAATTAGCCGTGCGGCCTCGTCGCTGCGCAGGAAGCACGGCACGAGAAACCGAGCGGGCTGCTTGCTGGCTCCAGGGGAGGGGTCATTCATTAAAAGGCACCTAGTGCCTGAATGAGGGGTCTGGCATCAAGAAGGGAAAGGCTGGCTGAGAGCCATCCCTCTGCCCTTGTTGCCTACAACTGCACCCCCCCCCCCCCCCCAGGGCTCCCACCCTGCGAGACTTCTCCTGCCCTGACCTACCTGTGGCCTGGGTCCAGCACCGCACCTGGGCCTCGAGTGGGTGTTCCACCAGAAGCAGCCACCACCTCCGCGGTGGTGCTGCTCAGTGAAAGAACTGCTGGCCTCTGATTGGCTGGCAGCTCTCCGAGGGCGGGACGTCTGTCGCCGGGGTCCTTGATTCCTTAGCGGGCCTGCTGCTGTCCACATAGGCGCCTGATTGGCACTAGATTCAGTGGGCCTCCCACAGAAGAGGCAACTCGGGGAGCTCGGCGTCCCCTTTTCTGGATGTCGAGACTCCCGTCACCAGCATAAAATGCCGGCCCTCGAGTCTGATTCCCACATTACAAGTTCAAAAGAACTTCATTGGCTGTAACGTGCTTTGAGATGTCCTGAGGTTGCAAATATAGAAATGCAAGTCTTTCTTTTTGATTCCATATTGTGAAACTCTTGGTGGTGTTTTATAGATTCGTTAGTTTGAGCCAGTTGGGTGGAAATGCGATGTCTACTTTACATCTGAAGTGGAAAGGTCATGGCTGAGATGGGATGGTTAAAATTAGTATTATATAAAGAAATGGATTGGTAATGATTATAATGTGTCAATCATAGCAAATAACTTGATCTGAAGTTGGGGTCTTGTCAAACTAATTACAGTGCAGTAAGGGGAAATTAACTGAGCACTCAGTAGAATTGAAAAGCAGGGAAGTTATGTTAAACTTATAGAACCTTGGTATAACCACACTTGGAGTAATGCGGAAAGTTCTGGTCTCTAGATTATAATAAAGACACAGGAGAAGTTGCAAAAAACATTTACTGGAATGATACCAGAACTGAGAGGTTATACCTATCAGGAAAGATTGAACAAGCTGGGGTGTTTTTTTCTCTAGGAAACAACAGACTGAGGAGTGTCCAGATATAATTCTTTAAGATTATGAAAGGTTTTGACATAAAGATGTTTCCAAAGATGGCCAAAGAACTAGAAGACATATAGAGAAGAACAAAGAACAGTACAGCACAGGAACAGGCCATTCGGCCCTCCAAGCCTGCGCCGATCTTGATGCCTGCCTAAACTAAAACCTTCTGCACTTCCGGGGTCCGTATCCCTCTATTCCCATCCGATTCATGTGTTTATCAAGATACCTCTTAAACGTCGCTATCGTACCTGCTTCCACCACCTCCCCCGGCAACAAGTTCCAGGCACTCACCACCCTCTGTGTAAAAAAAACTTGCCTCGCACATCCCCTCTAAACTTTGCCCCTCGCACCTTAAACCTATGTCCCCTAGTAACTGACTCTTCCACCCTGGGAAAAAGCTTCTGACTATCCACTCTGTCCATGCCGCTCATAACTTTGTAAACCTCTATCATGTCGCCCCTCCACCTCCGTCGTTCCAGTGAAAACAATCCGAGTTTATCCAACCTCTCGTAGCTAGGCAACATCCTGGTAAACCTCTTCTGTACCCTCTCCAAAGCCTCCACATCCTTCTGGTAGTGTGGCAACCAGAATTGCACGCAATATTCCAAGTGTGGCCTAACTAAAGTTCTGTACAGCTGCAGCATGACTTGCCAATTTTTATACTCTATGCCCCGACTGATGCAGGCAAGCATGCCGTATGCCTTCTTGACTACCTTATCCACTTGCGTAAGGTATAAGGTAGTCACAAATAAATCCAATAGGAAATTCAGCAGAATTCACTTCTTCACCCAGAGAGTCTTTAGAACATACACAGGATTGATTATAAGGAGCAGGAGTAGGTCATTTGGCCATTCAAGTTTGCTCCCACATTCAACAAGATCGTGGCTGATCCTTCTACCTCAACTCCACCTTCCCACATTTCCCTGAATACCAAAAATCTGTCAACCCTCTGACTTGAATGTGCTCAACGACTGACCATTCACAACCCTCTGGGATAAAGAATTCCAAAGATTCCCACTCCTTTGAGTGAAAAAAATTCTCATCTCAGTCCTAAATAGCCAGGCCCTTCTCCTGAGATTGTGACCCCGTGTTCTAGATACCCCAGCCAGGGTAACGTTTTCTCAGCATCTTCCCTGTGAAGTCCCTTAAGAATGTTATGTTTCAATGAGATCACCTCTCATTCTTCTAAACTTCAGAGAATATAGGCCTGGTCTACTCAGTCTCTCCCCAGAGGAAAATCCCCTCATCCCAGGAACCTTTGATGCACTCCCTCTCGGGCACGTATCCCCTTCCCTAGGTAAGAATGTGGAACGCTGTACCACACCATGAGGTGAGGAGGTGAATAGTATGGATGGATTTAAGGGGAAGTTACCTACACGAGGGAGAAAGGAATAGAAGCGTATGCTGATAGGCTGAGTTGATCTAGACTGAGAAGAGGATCTTGTGGGGCTTAAAGGCTAGCATGGACCTGTTTGGCTGAATATTTCTGTGCTTGTACAAAATACTTTGTAATACTATGTAATACTTTGTAATTCTTTAGTTCTAGTCTTTCTCTATTGGACGTGTTCTCACAATGTTGGTTTGAGATATAACTTCATAAAAGTAGCAATTATTCCTAGCTCAGTCTTGAGTGATTTGGCTAGACACAAGGACCTGTGCTGTGTGAACATGTTTTACATCAGCTAATGATTCACATTCCTTTAGGGAAGAGTTAGGCTGGGTACAGCAGTGTAGGCGCTATGGTGTTAAACTGCTAACCTAGAGGTCGTACGTTCACATCTCAACATTGCAGGTCGTGACATTGAATTCAATAAAATGTGTGGCACCAGACCATGGAAATTGTTTGAAACCGAGTTGTTATCCTACCACCCGACTGCTCTGTGACTCTCATGGTTGGCTCTTTGTGCCCTTGGGGAATGTAGTGATTAGAATCAATGTTGCTTACAAATGAAAACCTTAAAACATAAGAATGAATATGTATCACTCTGAACCCAACTTGGTAAAAGACCCATTGTTATTGGTTGAAGAGGTTGCAATAGTAATTAGCGACATGATTTAGGGCAGCCTTTAAGTGGGCTCACAATTGATCTAAATCCATGATAGCAAAGTGCCCATAACTTGCTAATAAAGGGCAGTAAATTGGCAGTGTTTTCCAGAGAGGCTCCGTAGGGAGATTGAAGCTCTGTACGAGGGGCGCTTTTCTTCCGATGTTGGACCTGGAGCACATGGTTGGAGCACAGCAGAAGCTTTACCCTGCAATTGGGCTTATGGGATGGTGGGCCTGTGACAGATCAGGCAGCACCAGTGGCAAAGGTGCGGAGAAATTCCATTCCACTGACATCTCTTCCATTGTGGAGTGGGAGGAACATACTGGCCTAAAAATTCGGACAAGCGCAGGCACTATTTTTGGCCAACTCTGCTTCCAAAATGGTGAGCTGGAAGTGCGCACGTACTTCCGGCTGGAGGTGCGCCACCCGCCATTTTGGGTAAGGTAGTCGGGAACGTTCAAAGTGGAGGATGTTTAATTTAATCTTGCGTGGCCTGTTTTCAGATTGCTGATTGGCCCAGCCCTTCAGTTGCTGCTTGCTGAGCTCGTGGAGCTCAGTGTGTTTTAATGGGGAGGCGGCCTTCCCCATACTTCGCCAAATAAAAAGCCGGGAAGAGCTCGTAGGGACCTCGTAACAGGAGTAGGCCATTCAGCCCATTGAGCCTGCTCTGCCATTCAATATGATCATGGCTGATCCACTTCAATGCCTTTTTCCCCACACTACTCATGTAGAAAATACATGGCCTGCTCCTCACCCCACTCCCAAGATAATAGTTCCCTCTATTAACCCTATTTCATCATTTTAAACACACCAAGTTAGATTATCCCTTAATCTTCTATACTCAAGGGAATGGAGGCCGAGTCTGTGCAGCCTGTCCTCTTCATTTAACTCTCTTAGTCCTGGTATCATTCTGCTGAATCTTCACTGCACCCACCTCAAGGCCTGTATAACCTTCCTGAGATGTCTGTATAATTAATATCCTCCCTGCTTCTCTACAAACATGATTTACTTATTCTCAGTGGTGCCGTTACAGTTCATGGAATACTGTGTGCCGGGCAGCACCCCACATCACTGCATTGACGAATTGTTTAATTTGGATTTTATGTGAATTTCAGTGTCAAATCACAAGTCCATCTTCAAAACTTGTGTGTTTTTCATTTGTTCAATTTTTAATCCAGGAGAGACGGCGGAAGCAACTGTATTGGACCTTTCAGAAACTACCGCTCTTGCAACATTCAGGTACAGTGAGATGCTCCTTGTACATATTGGAAGGAGGCCAGAGTGAAAAGGGGCTCCCTGATAGATCCACCGCCTCTGAGCTCAGGAAGAAGCCAGGTTAAGCTAATAGGCTGTGTGGAGTGAGCTGATCACGGGTGTCAGTCGGGAGGCTGCAGTTAACTGCGGTGTCTCCCGAGCTTCGTAGAGGTGGGATAGGGGAGTTATCAAGGGTTCCTCCTTCTGATTGCCAACCAGCAGGTCCAGTTGGAACATGTATGTGGGATGAGAACTGGATGGGATTTGGCTGTGAAGGTCCCTCATGTTGGAATAGTTCAGCAACATCTGGGCAAACAGCACAAGAATGGCCATTTTCAGGGGAAAAGAGAGGGGAAATCAGACTTTAAAGGAGGCGTCTCAACATCTGTGCTACTTATCTATTCATTTATTCGACACACTTTGGTGAGCTATTCCATTCACTCTCGGGTCTTTAGCTTTGCGCGTAGAGGTGAGCCTGAGATATGTCTCCTGTGGTGATGTACGTGTGCGGATGGTGGAAGTTGGGTTGACATGGGTTTAAAGATAGACCCTCAGCAGAATAAAAGCCAGTGTGCAGGTATTGTGGAGAAAAGCGTCATGACCCTTTCAGCTGCCTGGGCCCTAGCTTCTGGAATTCCCTCCCTAAACCTCTCCATCTCTCTCTCTCCCTATAAGTTGCTCCTTAAAACCTCCCTCTTTGACTCAGCTTTTGGTCACCTGTCCTAGTGTTCCCTTATGTGCTTTGGTGTCACATTTAGTCTAATAATGCTCCTGTGATGCACCTTGTGACGTTTCACTATGTTTAAAGGTGCTGTATGAATACAAATCTTGTCTGGTATATAAGGGACAAGTGACTAGGGATTAAGAGCAATAATTCATTCGATTGCAAAGCTCAGACAACAAGTCATTGAGCAGTTTGTTATAGTTTATGACATGATCTGAACACCTAGACTGGGTTTCATGCCTTATCGGAATGTGGGGGGGGAGGCCATTCAGCCCACCAGCCTGTTCTGCCATTCAATTGGATCATTACCAATCTGTGTTTTGACTCCACCTACATTGGGCACACGCTTGCCTCTGAGTCAGAAGGGTTGTGGGTTCAAGTCCCACTCCAGGACCTGAGCATGAAAATTCAAGGCCGACACTCCAGTGCAGTCCTGAGAGAGTGCTGCATTGTCGGAGATCTTTTGGATAAGATGCTAAATTGAGGCCCCATCTGTCCTGTCATAGAAGTAAAAAAAAATCCCATGGCAATGTTCCGAAGAATAATTCTCCCCGGTGTCCAGGCCAATATTTATCACTCAATCAACATCACTAAAACAGGTTATCTGGTCATTAGCACATTGCTGTTTGTGGGATCTTGCTGTGCACAAACTGTCTGTTGCATTTCCTACATTGCAACAGTGACTACACTTCAAAAATACTTAATTGGTTGTAAAGCGCTTTGGCAGGCCCTGAGGTCGTGAAAGGCGCTATATAAGTGCAAGTCTTTCTTTGTGTTACTCATCTTGGTTCCATAATCCCACAATGCCCTTCACCGAACAAGAATCTATCAATCTCAGTTTTAACATTTTTAATTGAGCCTCGGCCTTAACAGTTTCTTGGGAGAGAGAGTTCCAGATTTCCACCAGCATGTGAGGCGCTTCCTGACATCACCCCTGAACAGCCTAGCTTTAACTTTAATTCTAAAATTAATTCCAATTTTCAGATTATGCCCCCTTGTTCTGAGCTCTCCCTATCAAATCTTTGAATGATCTTTGTGTTCTGTATTTGGACCCAGGACCGCTGTCAATGTCAATTATTCCAGGCTCCAGTAAACACCACACTCTACAAACTTTGAGGTTTTGTGTTGTTGTTTTATCAATCGTAGAGACTGAAACATGGGCAAGTCTGTTCACTTCTAAATTGAGTGTTTTCTCCTCCACACCTCTCTGTGTTTTTCTGCAAAAGGGGAGGCTGCAGTGTGTGATTCACTCCCAGGCATTCAACAATCCAGCTCCTTGTAAGGTAACGCAGAAGTGATTCTCACTCCAGTTTACATCCTCCCCTTCCTGGGGAGCCTGCTTTGCCCTCACTGTGATTGAGATGGGACAGTTTGAACAAACTTGCATTTCTACAGCATCTTTCACAATCTTAGGACTTCCCAAAGTGCATTACAGCCAATTAAATACTATCGGAGTATAATTTTTTTTTTGTTCGTTTTTTTTTTGTGGGATGTGGGTGTCGCAGGCTAGGCCAGCATTTATTGCCCATCCCTAATTGTCCTTGAACTGAGTGGCTTGCTAGGCCATTTCAGAGGGCATGTAAGAGTTAACTACATTGCTGTGGGTCTGGAGTCACATGTAGGCCAGACCAGGTAAGGACAGCAGATTTCCTTCCCTAAAGGACATTAATGAACCAGATGGGTTTCTTACAACAATCAACAATGGTTTCATGGCCATCATTAGACTAGCTTTTTAATTCCAGATTTATTAATTGAATTCAAATTCCACCATCTGCCGTGGTGGGATTTGAACCCATGTCCCCAGAACATTGTTATATAATCATTGTTATAATGCAGGAAATGTAGGCAGCTGACTTGCACACAGCAAGGAGATAATGACCAGATAATCTCTTTTTTTTGTGATCTTGGAGAGGCAGAAATATTGGCCAGGACACCGGGGAGAGACCCCTGCTGACACTGGGGGAGAGAGAGACCCCTGCTGACACTGGGGGAGAGAGAGACCCCTGCTGACACTGGGGGAGAGAGAGACCCCTGCTGACACTGGGGGAGAGAGAGACCCCTGCTGACACTGGGGAGAGAGACCCCTGCTGTTCTTCAAATAGTGCGGTGGGATCTTTCATAGCCACCTGCAATATTCTGCCTTGCTGTGCTGACCGCTGTCACTCGCTCTGGAAGATGGTCAGATGGGTAACTGTTGACCTCCATTAACCTGCCCTAGTGGTTGTGTTGCTTTGTGTTGCGAGGAAGCTTAGTCTGTTTGCCTGTCGGGGAGAGCAGAGCTTGATCCTGTCCTTTGTGCAATGTTCATACACTTTCACTTTCCAGCAAGGGTCATTGATTTGGGATGAGAAACTAGAAGGCCGGCTAATCCTTCCTCACTCTAACCCTGTGGCTGCCAAACCCAATAGCAGCAAGTTATTGCTGACAGAGATCAATCAGCTAACCCAGGACAAGCTGGGAATCGCACCCCAGAGTCTTTCTGTAGTGAAATGACGAGGACAGTTTGCATAGACTCGGCTTGTATTCTGTTGAGTATAGAAGATTAAAGGGCGATGTAGTCAAGGTGTTTGAAACGATCACGGGATTTGACAGGGGAGATGAAGAGCAACTGTTTAATCTGATGGGGGATCCAGAACAATCTTCAGATCTGAGTTCAGGAGTGAAATCAGGAAACACTCCTTCACATAAAGAGTAGTGAGAATCTGGAACTCTCTCTCCTCGAGGCTGTGGATGTTGGAGGTCAATTGAAAATTTCAAACCTGAGATTAATCGATCTTTGTTAGATTAGGGTATTGATGAATATGGAATCAAGGTGGGTGAACGGAGTTAAGGTACAGGTCAGTAATAATCCCTTTGAACGGCTGAGCAGGCTTGAGGGGCTGAATGGCCTCCTCCTGTTCTTGTGTCTGTTTGATTTAGTTACACGTGGCTTTAGTCAGCTGGGCCATTGGAACAGCTCCAGAAGTTTTCGTGTTTCAATGTTTGTAGTTCCTTCCAATCGAAGGAGGAACTGCCCAGGATACCAGCAATTTCCAGTTATTGTGTGAGTTGTGTTGTGGAATCTTTTAACATCCACTGGCAGGGGACAAAAGGACCTCCGCTGAATATCTTGTCAAAAGAACAACATTTTCAACAGTGCTTACTCAGTGTTAGTGTAGGTTATGAATCTAGGCAACAACTGTATCAAATTGACAGGTTAAAACAATCGAACCCAGTAGTAACAAATAACTTTCTGACGTATGGGACTGTGTAGGGTTTAATGTGGTCAATGATTGCTAACCCATTTGTAGAAGGATAACAATTGCATTTATATAGGGACTTTCATGTTCTCAATCCCAGTTAACAAGTCACTTTTTGTACGTGTAGTTATCGTTATATAGAGCAGTTTTCACAGGAAGGAAATTAATAAAAGAATAGAATTGGATTCTTGTTGCTTAGAATCATCAGCAAGGGTGCATCTGTTATGGTGAAATAGAAAATGTTTTTTTAAAATTTGCTCCCTGATGTCTGGTCCTGGGACATGTGGGATTTCCTGTGTGGGCGTGTGGGATTTCCTGTGTGGGCGTGTGGGATTTCCTGTGTGGGCGTGTGGGATTTCCTGTGTGGGCGTGTGGGATTTCCTGTGTGGGCGTGTGGGATTTCCTGTGTGCTTGTGGGATTTCCTGTGTGGGCGTGTGGGATTTCCTGTGTGGGCGTGTGGGATTTCCTGTGTGGGCGTGTGGGATTTCCTATGTGCTTGTGGGATTTCCTGTGTGGGCGTGTGGGATTTCCTGTGTGGGCGTGTGGGATTTCCTGTGTGGGCGTGTGGGATTTCCTGTGTGGGCGTGTGGGATTTCCTATGTGCTTGTGGGATTTCCTATGTGCTTGTGGGATTTCCTGTGTGGGCGTGTGGGATTTCCTGTGTGGGCGTGTGGGATTTCCTGTGTGGGCGTGTGGGATTTCCTGTGTGGGCGTGTGGGATTTCCTGTGTGGGCGTGTGGGATTTCCTGTGTGGGCGTGTGGGATTTCCTGTGTGGGCGTGTGGGATTTCCTGTGTGCGCGCGTGTGGGATTTCCTGTGTGGGCGTGTGGGATTTCCTGTGTGTGGGCGTGTGGGATTTCCTGTGTGTGGGCGTGTGGGATTTCCTGTGTGTGGGCGTGTGGGATTTCCTGTGTGTGGGCGTGTGGGATTTCCTGTGTGTGGGCGTGTGGGATTTCCTGTGTGTGGGCGTGTGGGATTTCCTGTGTGTGGGCGTGTGGGATTTCCTGTGTGTGGGCGTGTGGGATTTCCTGTGTGTGGGCGTGTGGGATTTCCTGTGTGTGGGCGTGTGGGATTTCCTGTGTGGGCGTGTGGGATTTCCTGTGTGTGCGTGTGGGATTTCCTGTGTGTGCGTGTGGGACATTTCTGGCATCTCCTATCAATTAGTATCTGAGGCCCAAAGGGCAGTACATCAGTTACATCCATGAGGTTTGGGTGTTGGTAGGATGGAAACTCTCCTACTTGTTTATCGAGCCATCCTTATCATGGATTGGGGGTGTCCTACATTAAAACAGTGACGGTTGTGAATTGTTTTAATATATTTCATATATATATAAATACAACTTTGTTCCTTTTCTACAATCCAAATGATGGACAGATTGATTCTGCTTATGGAAGCATTGGGATGTCCGGGATCAGGTGGGGGAGTTTGAAACGTGCATCCCGGAGAAAAGATAAATAAGAACCTCTTCCGATAGGCTGTCAGCAGGGGAGTCGTGGAGGAGTGGGTGGGGGGAGTAGGGAGGGGGGGGTGGTAACAAGTGGGTGGGAATAGGGAGATGGGGAGAGTAGCTGGGGGATGAGTAAGGAAGGGGTGGGAGTGCGGGGGGAGTGAGTAGTGAGGGGGTAGTAGCTGAGGGGGTGCATAGGAAGGGGGAGTGGGGGTTGAGTGGGGAGAGGGTGGGAGTGGGGGTGAATAGGGAATGTGGGAGTAGCTGGGGGGGGGGAATAGCTAGGGGGCTGAGTTGGGGGGAGTGGGGAGTGCTATCTGCTTCGTGTTTTCTCCAACCTGTCCGTACATGACTCTTGCCAGTGAGCACTGAAAGTGGGACATTTTCCGTCTGCCTCGCACTGACATTCCTTCGATTGACCGTCGGTGAAATTTATTCCTCACCATATAACATCAGTGAATTGTGCTGGTTTGGTGTTTCGACAGGACTGTCCCGAGGGTTCGAGAGATTTCAGAGAAGAGCAATGCTCTGCGTTCGATGGAACCGACTTCCAAGGGAAGAGATACAAATGGCTGCCGTATTATGGAGGTAAACGGGTCTCAAGAAATATTTTAGAAAGTTTAAACGTTAAAACAGTTCTCAAGGCACCGTCTCTACTGAACAAAGTCTGCAGCTGTTCCTCAACTCTCACTTGGCTGGCAAACGTTCTTAGACAGTCCCCTTCATGATGTTTCCAGTTGACATCCTTGTTCAGACTCGCATAATGTTGGATGCGATGGATCAATCCCACTTTCTTGCATGGGAGGTTTAAACCGATATCCTGTCTGCTTTCTCAGGTGGATGTAAATGATCCCACGACACTATTCAAAGAGCAAGGGAGTTCTCCCCGGTGTCCTGACCAATGTTTATCCCTCAACCGCCATCACTAAGATTATCTGGTCATTATCTCATTGTTGTTTGTGGGAGCTTGCTGTGCGCAAATTGGCTGCTGCATTTCCTACATTAAAACAGTGTCTGCACTCCAAATAAGGTCTTCATTGGCTGTAAAGCACTTTGGGATGTCCTGAAGTTTTGAAAGGAGCTTTAGAAATGCAAACCTTTCTGTCTTTAAATAAACTCCTGATGTTCCACTATCTGTAGTTGATTCATTTCCTTCCCTTACTCCGGTCCATCTTGTGTTATTTAATAGAGGTGTTCAAAATTATGAAGGATTTTAATAAATAAGGAGACGTTTTTTCCACTGGCGGGAGGTCAGTAACCAGAGGAAGCAGATTTAAGATAATTGACAAAAGAAGCAGAGGGGAGGGTTTATTTATGCAGTGATCCAGAATTCACTTCCTGAAAGGGAAACAGATTAAATCATAACCTTCAAAAGGGAATTGGACAAATCCTTGATGGGAGAATATTTGCAGTGCTATGGGGAAAGTGCAGGGGAATGAGATCAATTGGCTAGCTCTACCAAAGAGCTAGCACAGGTACGATGGGCCGAACGGCCCCTTTCTGTGCTGTAAGTTTCCCTGAAAACCAACGATAGTTTGTATCCTTATCCTGCAGGAGATTAAATGGAGCGGGTGGATTCTCTGTTGGGGCGGGTTGGGTTGCAGAGTGTCCAGTGAAGAGAGAAGGGCTGGATGGGCCAAATGGCCTTTTTAGGGAGGGTGAAGTGATGAAATGATAGTCACAAAGTGAGTGAGAATTAACAACAGGGGTCTCGATCATCCCACAGCTTCGAATAAGTGTGAGCTGAACTGTATTCCCCAAGGTGAAAACTTTTATTATCGGCATAAAGAAGCGGTTAAAGACGGGACTCTGTGTGAACCTGGAAGCCGCAACATCTGCATAGACGGTGTCTGCAAGGTGAGTGCACTCGTTGGCCGAGGCACGGTGAAGGACCAGAGGCCCAGCAGGGTGGCTCTGCGATCTGGAGATATTCTTCCTCCTCACCCACCAGCTATCATCTTCAACTACCATTCCCTTAGCTCAGGAGGCTGATCCTGTCCGTGGGCCCCTTTACAATGTGGAGAGAATGGAAAATAGGAGTGAGAGGAAGCCCTGGTTATTTCTTGATCCTTCCTTGCCTTCCTACTGCCCCAACCACACTCTGACAGCTTCCTCGAGGGACTATTATTCATGTGATAACCCAGACACCCTCGCTCACTCACTCCTTTACTGGAGAATGATCAGCAGTGAGAACCTTTGCTGAGATTTACCCCTCTCCCTTCCCTAGCCAGTGGGACTGCGATGTCTTTTAGCAGCCCACCAGTACACTGGGGACGGTAGCCGAACCAACGCAGGCCAGAGATTCATTGTGGGATAGCTTTATGTTTCCCTCGACACTCCATTTTGGAGAAGTTTTCGTAACGGCATCAGATTCACTGCCAAAAATCAATGTTACTGCGATCAATTAAATCTTGGAAGCCAGAATGCCAATGGTGCCAGCCTTTGCCCATGTAGCTTAGTGCAGCTGAAATCACTGTACTGATGACCATTGGTGTTTGATGGCACCCGTGTGCACTCGATCTCTTCAGTGAAAGAGTGAAGTTTCACCTTAAGGCAGGATAGTGATCAATCTTCGAGTGACATTAGCAAAGAGGAATGACAGCAAGCAGGGAAAGCACAAAGGCTTTTGCGGGTGGGAGACTGAGAGGGATCAGACTAGCTTGAGTGATTGAGTGAAAGCTCGGTCCTCACTCGATTGAAACTCGGCCTGCTGCCAGGAGACTTCAGGTCTGTCCTGGAGAATTCACCCTCCTACAAGGTGGCCTTAACTTGACTTAACTTTCTCGGACAAACGCCCTCACACTAACAGTGAGCAGGGGCTGATCTACAGTCAGAGTCCTTATAGGTTGTAATCTGTGACAATTAGTAACAGAAATGAAATGTCTCTATCTTGTCAGAAATGGGTTAACAGCTTCATTTAAAACGATCGGCCTCCTCCGGTCCCTGTGTTCCCTGACCGCCACCAGTACTTTATCGAACTCTGCTCCTGTAAATCAAAGTTCATTTTACATTTTGGGTTGGACTGATCAAGATTTTTACTTGATTCTAGGTGGTTGGTTGTGACAATACGCTGGAATCATCACAAGTTGAAGATAAATGCCTGGAGTGTGGAGGAGATGGGAGCACCTGTTATGAAGTCAAAGGGACGTTTAGTGTTGTTGACTTGCCAATAGGTGTGGTGCTGCATTCCATTATTACTCCTGTTGTCATTTGTTCTGTGGGTGTGAATGTTGGAGTTTTTTTACTGCATCACTCGCCTTCCACTATTTATCTGCAGGTTACAACCAAATCCACATCATTCCCATTGGGGCCACGAGTATTCGCATCCAGGAAGTATTACCCACACGGAATTTCCTCGGTAAATCCTTTAACTTGCTTTCTTCATTTGTGTTTCTTGTTTCACTGGGTGAGTGGAGTTTACTAGGCCCAGTTGCACCTTGGCCTGCTGGTGCCGTTACAAATTAAGTCATTAGGGGAACGCCTGCCCTTGTTTACTACAGCTGTACAAATAGACAAACTCTTGTCACATTCTGCACGTAAGGGTGATTATCTTTGCAGTGTGCAGTTCTGGGAATCTCCTGCTGTACACTGGTTCTATGTAGTCTTGCCACACAGCCCAGCGCACTTGTGTTGTTTAATTAGAGATTGGTTTATCTGTTATTTCCTGATTAATGGGCTGTAGGTCAGAGAGTTCCACAAAATATGTAAACAGCTGGGCCGAATCCAGGATTCCTGTTAGTTTCCCAGTGACCAAGTGTTGGAGCTGAGAATCAGACTCTGTGTGTGTGTGTGTGTATATATATATATATATATATATATTACTGTTGTTCTCATACCACAACAGGTATCACTGTGCATGCATGTGCACTGCAAAACACTGCCTGCTATTGTCTTTCAGAGAAACAACCTCCTCTGGCCTGGACCCTGGGCCCACGTCACTCCCCTCTCACCTCTGCCCCCTCCTGCTCCTGGGTCCATGTCACGTCCCTGAGGGAGCACTGCACTGTCGGAGGAGCAGTACTGAGGGAACGCCGCTCTGTTGGAGGGCCAGCACTGAGGGAGTGCTGCACTGTCGGAGGGCCAGCACCGAGGAAACGCCACTCTGTCAGAGGGGTGGCACTGAGGGAGTGCTGCACTGTCAGAGGGCCGGTACTGAGGGAGCACCATACTGTGGGAGGGGCAGCACTGAGGGAATGCCAGGCTTTCAGACGGGCAGCACTGAAGGAGTGCTGCACTGTCGGAGGGTCAGCACTGAGGGAGTGCTGTGCAGTTGGAGGGTCAGCACTGAGGAAGGGCTACACTGTCGGAGGGTCAGCACTGAGGGAGTGCTGCACTGTCGGAAGGGCTGCACTGAGGGAGTGCTGCACTGTCGGAAGGGCTGCACTGTCAGAGGGTCAGCACTGAGGGAGCGCTGTGCAGTTGGAGGGGCAGCACTGAGGAAGGGCTGCACTGTCGGAGGGTCAGCACTGAGGGAGCGCTGTGCAGTTGGAGGGGCAGCACTAAGGAAGAGCTGCACTGTCGGAGATGCTGTACTTCAGATAGAGTCATTTACGGCACAGATGCGATGTTGACCCAAAGCCCTGTCTGCCCTCTCAGGTGGGTGTAAAAGATCCCATGGCCACTATTCGAAGAAGAGCAGGGGTGTCCTCTCCAGTGTCATGGCCAATATTGTCCTTCAACCAATATCACTAAAACAGGTGATCTGGTTATTATCACATTGTTGTTTGTGGGACCTTGCTGTATAATTTGGCTGCCACTTTCCTACATTACAACAGTGAATCTAGAAACAATATACACTTTGTCTTGAGGTTGGCCTTCTGTGACATAAATCTTTCTATGTTTGGGGGTGAGATTAGTTTTTGCCAGATGTCTGAAACAAGGGATAGCAAATCGTTTCCCCCTGCCCACACCCCCTCCCCAGCCCCCGTGCCTGATTCCACCAGCCCCCGATTCACACCATACCCTGTTCCTACCTCACCCCATTTACCCCACTCCCAACGCCTTTATTATTACCATCAATGGTTTTAATAAAATCATCATTCATATTGAATCTTTGCAGCAATCAAGAATGTGAGAGGGGAGTATTACCTGAACGGTCACTGGACCATCGATTTCAGCCGGGCACTCTACATCGCCAACACTGTCATTCACTACGAGAGGGGATCGGAGGGTGACCTGGCCTCAGAGGTCATTCATGGTCGAGGGCCGACCTCTGAACCCTTGATACTGGAGGTTAGTCTCAATATAAAAACGTATGTTACTAGCAGTAAGCTAGATACAGACTCCATATGGATTGAGTTAAAAGATAAGAAGGGATTCATCACCCTAATAGGGTATCCTGTCAACCACCAAATAGTGGGAGGGAATTCTCCAAGGTGAGTGCAGGTATAGAATAATAATCCTGGGAGCTTTCAACTAGCCCTAGATAAACTGGCAGGAAGAAGTAATGAGAGGAAAAAAGGGGTTTGGGTTTTTACAGCATATACAGGACTTCTTTCTCACTCAGTATGTCAGAAGCCCAATAGGAAAAAAATCATTGCTGAAGCTTGTAATGGGTAATGGACCAGAACAGATAGAACAAGTAAAAGTAGGGGAGCATCTTAGTAGTAGTGATCACAACATAGTAAGGTTAGGATTGAGAGTGACTTAAGTATGACATGGACTAAGGTATAGAAAAGAACAAATTATGGGGAAATAAGGATAGAACTAAAGAATATAAACTGGGAGAAATCTTGAAAAACAACTATAGTAAAACAGTGGGAAATCTTTGGGAGGGGAATCAATAGAGGTCAAGAAAAATAACTTCCACTAAAAGCCAGAAACAAGCAAGCTAATAACAATTGGATAAATGAAGAATTAAAGGAAAATCTGATTCTAAAGAAAAATACATAGAAGAGATATTTAATTGTAAAGGAGAGGACAAAAAAAGGAATACAAAAACTTTAGGGAGAAGTTTAAAAACCATCAGGAAGGCAAAGAGAAATTGTGAAATAAAATTATTAAGGAATATAAAAAGAAATAATAAAGTGCTGTACAGACACATAAATAATAAATGGAAATTGAAAGTAGGGTAGGGCTTCTAAAGGATGAGCAAGATAACCTCACAGGTAATGTCAAAGAAATGGCAGAAGTATTTACAAACCTCATTTTTTACTAAAGACAATAACAAAATATTTCACTAGAGGATGAGCTTAAAGAGAATATTCTTCACCCCTTCCTGAAGTGTGAGAGAAATTCCCTCCAGTACCTCGCTGGCCGAGTGGGCACTTGCTATAGATTGCTAAGGAGTTTGATAGTTGCTGAGATAGAGCCTTATGGCACTGTGTTGCATAGTGTGTACGGCACAAAATCAGGCCATTCGGCCCTGCAGGTCCCTGCTGGTGTTTATGCTCCGCATGAATCGTGTGTTTCTAGGTCGCAACCACCTGGCACACTGGTGACATCTCTTCCTGTTACTTAGAGCAGGGATCGTTTTTCAGGATTGAGGGAAAAGTTTCCATTTGCTGTACTTTTTCACATATGGAAACCACGGGACTCGAGACTTTATACACAAGATGAAATGTTGTGTCTTTTCAGATCATTAGCCAGGAGCCTAATCGAGGAATTGATTATGAATATTACCAATCACGGTACCAGAGACAACCACAAGGTTACTTCTGGAGTGTTGGATCCTGGAGTTTGTGCAGCAAGGAATGTGGGGGCGGTGAGTGACTCCAGGTTTTGAAATCTCTAATTTTCCTGCAAAAGTCTCTTCATTAAATGTAACTCTTAATTTTCTAAAATCGGACAACAACTTGCATTTATATGCCGCCTTTAACATAGTAAAGCACAGGAGCATTATCTGACAAAAATTCAACATCAAGCCAAATAAGGAGAGATTAGGACAGATGACCAAAAGCTTGGTTAAAGAGGTAGGCTGAGATGGGGAAGTTTCAATTACCGGAAGAACTCTGCTTGTCGGAGGTGACGCCAATGAGACATTAAACCGAGGCCCCGTCTGCTCTCTCGGGGATGTAAAAGATTTCCATGGTGCTATTTTGAAGAAGAGTGGGGCAAACTGGGACATACTGCCACTGCAGCAATGATACAGTCTCTCTAGTCACCTGGACAGGCCAGAAGCAATGTGCTGAAGTTTGGTGCAACACAAGCATCTTTCAAAGTGAAAGGGCAGATTCCAAAGGAGCACTGCACTCTGTCCTATCACTGAGCCTGACAAAATAAACCAGGTCTGATCTCAAAGCAGAGTTTCCAGGCACAGGTTTCACTTCTAGTCATCCTTGTGAGTTGAAGTTATTATTTTTTTTGCACTGATCTGGCTCGTCCCAACTGAAGATTCCTGCAACATTCATTCAGTTATCCGAGGTCTCCAGATGTCAGGAAGTTACAGTAAATATTGAAGAATTTTCCTGGCTTGTGCTCTGCTTATTTTTCTCTATGCAAACATTTAGTTACAGTGGAAAGTTTTTTGCTGAGATGAATAGTTTTGTGTGTACGATTTTTCCTCTCTTGAACTTGAGATAAAGAGGAGAAAGTGTCTTTGGGATGTTATATACACATGGAACGATGTTTAGATAAATACAGGTTACTTCCATTCCTGTATCCAAAAGAACTAAGATTCTCCAGGTGTTAATGCAACTTGTGCGAACAGGAAATCAGTTTGCATTTAAAAAAAATTTCTATCCACCTCAGTAAATTTATTGAGCTCAGTGGGTGATAACGGAATAAAAGAACCTTATTGAATTTCTTTGTGGTGCTGTGAGGGGTTGGAGTTCTCCTCCTCCGCCCCACCACCCTTGCTGAACCGTTTCATTTTCTATTATTACACAGGGTACCAGACACGGCTTGTGTTCTGCACCATCGACAATGAGGCCTATCCTGATTATTTATGCAGAAACCAAGTACGACCGAACAGCAACAAAACGTGCAATGCTCAATCCTGTCCACGGACTAAACGGTGAGTTAGTCTGGGCTGAACACTGTAGAGCAATCCTGATATACAGGCTTCACTCACTACTCAGCAGCTAATACCATCCAAAAAGGTTCCATTCGTAATAACACTCCCTCAATGGTACCGCAGGTAATAACGGCCCGCCAATGCTTCTGTCAGTAATAATGCCCTCCCAATGGATCCGTCAGTAATAATGCCCTCCCAATGGATCCGTCAGTAATAATGCCCTCCCAATGGATCCGTCAGTAATAATGCCCTCCCAATGGATCCGTCGGTAATAACACTCCCCATGGTTCCGTTGGCAATAATGCCTCCCAGTGATTCCGCGGGTAATAATGCTCCTTCAGTGGTTCCATTGGTAATAATGCTCCCCATGGTTCCGCAGGTAAACCCCGCGCCCCCCCCCAATGGTTCCATTGATAACACCCCTGTGGTTCCGTTGGTAATAACACTCCCCAGTGGTTTCGTGGGTAACAACGGCCCCCTTCCCCAATAGTTTTGTAGGTAATATTGCTCCATTGTGGTTCCATTGATAATAATGCTCCCCAATGCTTTCGCTGGTCATAATGCCCCCTCAATGGTTCCATTGTTAATAACCCTCCCCAGTGGTTCCGTGGGTAATAATGCCCCCCACAATGGTTCTGTAGGTATAATACCCCCAGTGGGCGGCACAGTGGCGCAGTGGTTAGCACCGCAGCCTCACAGCTGCAGTGACCCAGGTTCAATTCTGGGTGCTGCCTGTGCGGAGTTTGCAAGTTCTCCCTGTGTCTGCGTGGGTTTCTGCCGGGTGCTCCGGTTTCCTCTCTCAGCCAAAGACTTGCACGTTGATAGGTAAATTGGCCATTATAAATTGCCCCCAGTGTAGGTAGGTGGTAGGAAAATGGTGGGGATGTGGTAGAGAATATGGGGTTAATGTAGGATTAGTATAAATGGGTGGTTGTTGGTCGGCACAGACTCGGTGGGCTGAAGGGCCTGTTTCTGTGCTGTATCTCCAAATAAAAATAAAAAACAATGGGTAATAAGACCCCCCCATTGGATTGATTGGTAATAATATTGGCTTACAACAATGTATGTTTTATATTATCTGGTAGGAACAGATAATCATGTGCACAGGGTGCAAACAGTTAATTTACAAGGTTAGGTTGCATCAACTTGGTTTGTATACTCTTGAGTTCCCAAATTTGACCCAATTGAAGCTTCTAAAATGTTCTATGGATTTGATGGGGTAGAGAGAAACTGTTTCCTCTGGTGTAGGAGTCCAGAACAATACAGCATAAAATTAGAGTGAGTCCAGTTAGCAGTGAATTCAGAAACATTTCTTATCACAAAGTGTGGTGGAAATCTGGAACTCTGTCCCCACCTGAGGCTGGGGCTGCTGGGGGTCAGTTACGCTTTCAAGTATGTGATAGATCAATTTCTGTTAGGTAAGGGTATCATGGAATAAGGAGGGTTAATGGGATTAAGGTACAGATCAGCCATGATCTACAACCTCGTGTATTTATATAGCGCCTTAACATAGTAAAATGTCCCAAGGTGCTTCACAGGAGCGTTATCAGACATACTTCGACACTGAATTGCATAAGGTGCTGTTAGGTTGACCAAACGCTTGGTCAAAGAAGTAGGTTTTAGGAAGGGTTTTAGAGGAGGAGAGCGAGATGGAGAGGCGAAGAGATGAAGGGAGGGCATTCCAGAGCTTGGGGCCTAGGCAACTGAAGGCGTGGTCACCAATGGTGGAACAATTAAAATCAGGGATGCTCGAGGCCAGAATTAGAGGAGTGCAGAGGTCTCGGAGGGTTGTGGGGCTGGAGGGGATTGCAGGGATGCAAGGCCATGGAGGGATTTGAAAACAAGGATAAAAATTTTAAAACTGTGGCATTGCACGACCGGGAACCAATGCAGGTCAGCGAGCACAGGGGTAATGGGTGAATGGGACTTGGTGCGAGTTAAAACATGGGCAGCAAAGTTTTGAGTGAGCTTAGGTTTATGGAGGGTGGGAGATGGGAGACCGGAGTACGGAGGTTACAAAGACATGAATGAGGGTTTCAGCAGCAGATGAGCTGAGACAGAGGTGAAGTCGGACGATGTTATGGAGGCAGAAATAGGCGGTGGGGGGAGGGGGGTGGGGGGGTGCAAGGATAGATCCTTGGGGCCTCTACTTAATTGAATGGTGGAACAGGCTCGAGGGGCTGAATGGCCAACTCCTGCTCCTGTACACAGTTTAAACACACAAATATACTTTGTCGCTAGACCAACATTCTATGAATGGTATATTGGAATTGAGCCAAATATTATCAACATTTTTTTAAAAGAAAAAATTTGTTCCATGTGTAAGGATTTCATTCATAAATCGACCGAGTGCATGGAGTTGGAGCCAGTGTCTGATGCCGAGAGTTTACAGGTAACCAAGACAGCTGCTATGAGATGGATGCACTGGCTAGATCATTAGATCAGGGGGAGCAAAATGGTTCTTAAATGACTTTTTCTTTTGCTCAGTAGAGTTTATGCAAAGTGTGTTGGGTGCTTTATAGTGGAGATAGAGCTTGCTTGGAGCATGGGGCCTGCGGGCTAGCAGTGTTGCAGCTTTGCTGTTCCCTGGTGTGCTGCTGTCTTGCATTTTAAAGGTGACCAGAGTCTCTTACACAGCAAGTTGGGGCGTGGTGTTGGTTGTTACCTTTCAGAATGCAGTTTGTGTTTCCGAAGGACCAAGCACAAGGTGAGTTACGATTGTTTTGCTGCCTTGTGATCAGTCAGTTATTTGTTACCAGCCTGTGCTCTGCTCAGTGACAACTCCACCAGTTGACAGTAATTCTTTAAGTGCATTCCCACAAGCCAGTGGAGGACCTGCTTTTAGCCACATTTAAACCTGTCAACCAACAGGAGAGTCACTTCCGTTATCCAGCAGTGAATTAGAGGCGATACGAATCTTAAATTCATTTCAGCAAAAGAAATCCGATATTCATTTTCCCACTCTTCCCTTCTTTTAATCCACTGCACCTGCTCCAAACATTCCCTGGTGTTGCCAAATCTCAGGGTTCCCCCCTCCCCCCTCCTGTCAATTCGCAGGATGCCTATTCCCCCACTTCCTCGACCTTGATATTCCCGCTGACGAACCCTCAGCAGTTCCATGGGAGGTGAGTTCGTGTCTGTGTCCATGTGTGTCTGTGTGTCTTTCTGCGTGTGCCTGTCTCTATCTGTGTCTGTGTGTGTCTCTGTGTCTTTGCGTGTTTCTGTGTGTGTCTGTGCGTGCCTCTTTCTGCCTCTACAGATATATAGTAGCCGCTCATTCCCTCCCAATCACTAATGCCAGTTCCAAAATGGTTTTGTACACAAATGTCACCATTTCATTTCCTAGCTGTTCCTTTTCAAAGGGTCGTGATTTCCCAAAGCATCCTTTTGTTGTGTATTTTGCTGAAATGGGGAGCAGTGATGTTATTTGTAGAATGGCTCAGAACAGACTCTCTTGACAGAGAACTGTCTTTTCCATGCCCGTGCCTTTTAGTTTGAATGCAGAAGTGTGGCATTGATCGGAATGCTGGAGCTCTGTGACTTCTCTTGGTTTTTGGACTGTAGTTATAGTTAATTGACAGCAGGAGTTCCCTGCCCTGTGGTTAGCCTGTTACAGAAGGTTAGGTGTAGGCCGTGGGAATGTGTGGGTGTGTAACATTCACCATTTCTGTGGTTTTAAGCTTCAGTTTAATTTTACATAGAATTGTATAGAATTTACAGCATAGAAACAGCCCATTTGGAATTTGTGATCCAGACAATCCTCCCAGCATTCTGTCTCATCTCACTCTTATCAGCAAACCTTCTATTCCTTTCTCCCTCATGTATTTAGCTAGCTTCCCCTTAAATGCATCTATACTTTTCACCTCAACTACTCCAAGTGATAGCATTACATAGAATTTTAATAGTTTTTGTCCGTATATAGCTGGATGGCTGCCACTTCTTCCCAATCTCCCTCACATTGTCTCATCCCTGCCTAATGTACAGGACTATCTGACTATATCTGATCCTCACTGTCTGCTCATAGGTCTATCGATATTTGTCTCCTGTATCAAACTGTGGGCTGTCTGAGTGTGTAAATTGCCTGCATCAGAAACTACTTCTGGTGAGGGCGGAGGGAATGAATCAAAAGCTTTGTGGAAGATGTGGGTTAGTTGTTACCTGTTTGTTGATGTTGATATTAATTCTGGATTGATCAATCAGCTGGAAGACTGGGGAGTGGAGCACTTGCTCAGTGACGTGCGGGGGAGGGGTGCAGACCAGGTCCGTGTTCTGCACCCTGTCCGACGGGAGTCGAGGGGAGACAGTCCGGGATGATTCGGAATGTGCTGCGGTCACGGTGAAACCGCCCAGCCGGCAGGCCTGCAACATGCTCCAGTGTGCCTTGTGGAGCTCCGGGCATTGGTCTGAGGTATGGCTCAGAAACTAGTCTCGGGTCACCCTGCCAACCCACCTTCCTGTGGCACCTGCCACGCCCGCAGGATGTCCCGAAACACTTGACAGCCAGTGAAATATTCTGGAAGCGTCGTCACTGTTGTAATGTAGGAAACGTGGCAGTCAATTTGCACAAAGCAAGATCCCACAAACAGCAATGTAATAACGATTAGAGAAACTGTTTCAATGATGTGTGGAGGATAAATTATTGGCCAGGACACTGAGGAGAACTCCCGTGCTCTTCCTTGAGATTGCCATCTCTCCTGGGATGTCCTGGAGTTAAAGATTAATCTCCAGGCCGCTGCTAGCAGCAACTCTGGAGAAAAGTCATTGGGCATTTAAAAAAATGCTTTTTATAATTCTGTTTGAAAACTTTTGCTTGTTAGCGAAATAAATATCTGCAATGGGAATAGGCTATTTGGCAGTCAAGAATCATCCAATCAGGCAATGAACAGTCTTCTTGCTTTCTGATTGGCCATGGGGAGGTGGTGGCCGACCAATGGTTGAAGACAGGAGGTCATGTGATGGAGCCTGCAGGAATATGTCCAACCAGACATGGCAACCCGAGCCCCATGGGATCTTTTATGCCCACCTGAGAAGGCAGACGGGGCCTCAGTTTACCGTCTCATCCAAAAGACGGCACCTCCGAGCTATATAGCACTCCTTCAGTACTGCACTAGATGTTTGGCTCAAGACACCGGAGTGGGGCTTGAACCCACAACCTTCTGACTCAGGCGAGACTGCTCCCCACTGAGGCATGGCTGATGCAGTTGAACATGAAGTGTGATGAGATACACTTTAGATGTAACTGATGGGGTTGCATTCTAAATGGGGAAACATTTGGAGGAAGGGGGATAATTGAACAAAAAGGATTGGGGGGGAGGGGGGTGGTCACTAACAAAATAATACCTCTCACATGCAAAGAAAACTGTCGGAAACGTTATTGGGATTCTGAGTTTTGTTACAAAAGTTCCGCAGAAACATTGGGAATGAACACTCCAGTTCTACAGAGCTATTAACCTCATTGAAAATATTCAGTGCAGTGTGAGGTCTCCCAACTGAGACATGATTCTGCCTTGGAGAACGTTCAGTGACATCCCAGCAGGGTGATCCCCGATAGGAAGGAACTTACTTATTCCCATGGTGGGGAAAAGTTTAGAGATACAGGTTGTGCCTACAAAACAGCAGTGACTGCACTTCAGTATCATAGAACATGACAGCAATGAAGGAGGCCATTTAGCCCATCGTTCCTGTGCTGGCTCCTTCAAAGAGCTGTACAGCTAGTCCCAAATGTACTTAAACAATATATATTTATATATATTTAGGGCGGCACAGTGGCGCAGTGGTTAGCACCGCAGCCTCACAGCTCCAGGGACCTGGGTTCGATTCTGAGTACTGCCTGTGTGGAGTTTGCAAGTTCTCCCTGTGTCTGCGTGGGTTTTCTCCGGGTGCTCCGGTTTCCTCCCACAAGCCAAAAGACTTGCAGGTTGGTAGGTAAATTGGCCATTATAAATTGTCACTCGTACAGGTAGGTGGTAGGGAAATACAGGGGCAGGTGGGGATGTTTGGTAGGAATATGGGATTAGTGTAGGATTAGTATAAATGGGTGGTTGATGGTCGGCACAGACTCGGTGGGCCGAAGGGCCTGTTTCAGTGCTGTATCTCTAATCTAATCTAATATTTATTAACAGGACACCCCAATCCTTATAAGGTATCCAGGTATATGGAGCAGAGGCAGGTAAATGGGCTGCTCCTGTTCCTATGTTCCTTTTTTAGAAAAAAAGAACATTGTAAAGAACCAGGTTGTTAGCAACCTGCCACTTGGTTTATTGGTTGTGCTTATTCCTAATTCTGAAAGTGCCTCTTGTGCTCTGTTGCAGTGTTCTGTAACATGTGGTGAGGGGATTCAGACCAGGTCTGTCTCGTGTCTGTTGCCATCAGGAAGCCAGCTTCCAGACTTTGTCTGTTCCTCTCAGTCGAAGCCCTTGGTAGCTCGGGCCTGTAAGCTCGACACCTGCAGAGACGTCTTCGCATGGTATATTGGGGCCTGGAGCTTGGTAAGTGTTACATTGACTTCACAGCACACAAACAGGCCATTCGGCCCAGCTGGTCTGTGCTAGTGTTTATGCTCCGCACAAGCCTCCTTCCATCCTATTTCACCTATCCTGATCAGCATATCCTTCTATTCCTTTCTCCCTCATGTGTTTATCTAGCTGTTCCTTAAATTCATCCCTGTTATTCACTTCAACCACTCCTGATGGTAGCGTGTTCCATTCTCTCTGGATGAAGAAGTTTCTCGAGTTCCTTATTGAATTTATTAGTGATTATCTGACTATCTAGTTCTGGACATCACACAAGTGAAACATTATCTTTATATCTACCTAGGGAACTCCTGCACAATTTGAAAGACCTCTATTCGACCACCACTCAGTCTTAAATAGAGAAGTGAGACCCAGTCTGTTCACTCTTTCCTGATCATTATAAAATCTCAGTACTGCTATCGTCCTTGTAAATATTTTTTCACCTTCTCCAGTTCCTCTTTATTTGGTTGTGACCTTCCTGGGTTGTCCAATCTTTTTTTTTGCTGCCCAGTTTTTACCGATGAGGAGCAGAGGATTCTTTGTGTTACGTGTTCACAGGTATCAGCAAGCTTGGGGTTCCTTGTGCGGGAAGTGCCCACTATCTGTGGGCCTGTTTCCGGAATCAGGTGGCGCTGAGATCCTGGAGTGGCAGCCGAGGTCAAGCAGGCAGTAACGGTTCACCCCCTACCCGCTCCCCACAGGCCGCCTCCTCACAGTTCCGTGGGAAATGCGGTCGCTTCTCTGAGGCGGCTGCTGCCTTTAGGAAACAGTGAGGTTCCAGGCCCAGGGGCTGCTGCCTGTTGCCAACTCTGGAGGCAGAGAGTCCCTGCCAGTGGACCCCGTACCCCAGTGAGAGTCCCTGCCAGTGGATCCCATACACCAGTGAGAGTCCCTGCCAGTGGAGCCCGTACCCCAGTGAGAGTCCCTGCCAGTGGACCCCGTACCCCAGTGAGAGTCCCTGCCAGTGGATCCCATACACCAGTGAGAGTCCCTGCCAGTGGACCCCGTACCCCAGTGAGAGTCCCTGCCAGTGGATCCCATACACCAGTGAGAGTCCCTGCCAGTGGACCCCGTACCACAGTGAGATCCCCGCCAGTGGACCCCATACCCCAGTGAGATCCCTGCCAGTGGACCCCGTATCCCAGTGAGAGTCCCTGCCAGTGGACCCCGTATCCCAGTGAGAGTCCCTGCCGGTGGACCCCGTATCCCAGTGAGAGTCCCTGCCGGTGGACCCCGTACCCCAGTGAGAGTCCCTGCCGGTGGACCCCGTACCCCAGTGAGAGTCCCTGCCGGTGGACCCCGTACCCCAGTGAGAGTCCCTGCCGGTGGACCCCGTACCCCAGTGAGAGTCCCTGCCGGTGGACCCCGTACCCCAGTGAGAGTCCCTGCCGGTGGACCCCGTACCCCAGTGAGAGTCCCTGCCGGTGGACCCCGTACCCCAGTGAGAGTCCCTGCCGGTGGACCCCGTACCCCAGTGAGAGTCCCTGCCGGTGGACCCCGTACCCCAGTGAGAGTCCCTGCCGGTGGACCCCGTACCCCACTGAGAGTCCCTGCCGGTGGACCCCGTACCCCAGTGAGAGTCCCTGCCGGTGGACCCCGTACCCCAGTGAGAGTCCCTGCCGGTGGACCCCGTACCCCAGTGAGAGTCCCTGCCGGTGGACCCCGTACCCCAGTGAGAGTCCCTGCCGGTGGACCCCGTACCCCAGTGAGAGTCCCTGCCGGTGGACCCCGTACCCCAGTGAGAGTCCCTGCCGGTGGACCCCGTACCCCAGTGAGAGTCCCTGCCGGTGGACCCCGTACCCCAGTGCGAGTCCCTGCCGGTGGACCCCGTACCCCAGTGCAAGTCCCTGCCGGTGGACCCCGTACCCCAGTGCGAGTCCCTGCCGGTGGACCCCGTACCCCAGTGCGAGTCCCTGCCGGTGGACCCCGTACCCCAGTGCGAGTCCCTGCCGGTGGACCCCGTACCCCAGTGCGAGTCCCTGCCGGTGGACCCCGTACCCCAGTGCGAGTCCCTGCCGGTGGACCCCGTACCCCAGTGCGAGTCCCTGCCGGTGGACCCCGTACCCCAGTGCGAGTCCCTGCCGGTGGACCCCGTACCCCAGTGCGAGTCCCTGCCGGTGGACCCCGTACCCCAGTGCGAGTCCCTGCCGGTGGACCCCGTACCCCAGTGCGAGTCCCTGCCGGTGGACCCCGTACCCCAGTGCGAGTCCCTGCCGGTGGACCCCGTACCCCAGTGCGAGTCCCTGCCGGTGGACCCCGTACCCCAGTGAGAGTCCCTGCCGGTGGACCCCGTACCCCAGTGAGAGTCCCTGCCGGTGGACCCCGTACCCCAGTGAGAGTCCCTGCCGGTGGACCCCGTACCCCAGTGAGAGTCCCTGCCGGTGGACCCCGTACCCCAGTGAGAGTCCCTGCCGGTGGACCCCGTACCCCAGTGAGAGTCCCTGCCGGTGGACCCCGTACCCCAGTGAGAGTCCCTGCCGGTGGACCCCGTACCCCAGTGAGAGTCCCTGCCGGTGGACCCCGTACCCCAGTGCGAGTCCCTGCCGGTGGACCCCGTACCCCAGTGAGAGTCCCTGCCGGTGGACCCCGTACCCCAGTGAGAGTCCCTGCCGGTGGACCCCGTACCCCAGTGAGAGTCCCTGCCGGTGGACCCCGTACCCCAGTGAGAGTCCCTGCCGGTGGACCCCGTACCCCAGTGAGAGTCCCTGCCGGTGGACCCCGTACCCCAGTGAGAGTCCCTGCCGGTGGACCCCGTACCCCAGTGAGAGTCCCTGCCGGTGGACCCCGTACCCCAGTGAGAGTCCCTGCCGGTGGACCCCGTACCCCAGTGAGAGTCCCTGCCGGTGGACCCCGTACCCCAGTGAGAGTCCCTGCCGGTGGACCCCGTACCCCAGTGAGAGTCCCTGCCGGTGGACCCCGTACCCCAGTGAGAGTCCCTGCCGGTGGACCCCGTACCCCAGTGAGAGTCCCTGCCGGTGGACCCCGTACCCCAGTGAGAGTCCCTGCCGGTGGACCCCGTACCCCAGTGCGAGTCCCTGCCGGTGGACCCCGTACCCCAGTGCGAGTCCCTGCCGGTGGACCCCGTACCCCAGTGCGAGTCCCTGCCGGTGGACCCCGTACCCCAGTGCGAGTCCCTGCCGGTGGACCCCGTACCCCAGTGCGAGTCCCTGCCGGTGGACCCCGTACCCCAGTGCGAGTCCCTGCCGGTGGACCCCGTACCCCAGTGCGAGTCCCTGCCGGTGGACCCCGTACCCCAGTGCGAGTCCCTGCCGGTGGACCCCGTACCCCAGTGCGAGTCCCTGCCGGTGGACCCCGTACCCCAGTGCGAGTCCCTGCCGGTGGACCCCGTACCCCAGTGCGAGTCCCTGCCGGTGGACCCCGTACCCCAGTGCGAGTCCCTGCCGGTGGACCCCGTACCCCAGTGCGAGTCCCTGCCGGTGGACCCCGTACCCCAGTGCGAGTCCCTGCCGGTGGACCCCGTACCCCAGTGCGAGTCCCTGCCGGTGGACCCCGTACCCCAGTGCGAGTCCCTGCCGGTGGACCCCGTACCCCAGTGCGAGTCCCTGCCGGTGGACCCCGTACCCCAGTGCGAGTCCCTGCCGGTGGACCCCGTACCCCAGTGCGAGTCCCTGCCAGAGGACCCCGTACCCCAGTGAGAGTCCCAGCCAGTGGACCCCTTACCCCAGTGAGAGTCCCAGCCAGTGGACCCCGTACCCCAGTGAGTGTCCCTGCCAGTGGACCCCGTCCCCCAGTGTGACTCATTGCCAGTCACTAACCGTCGACGAACGGCAGGAAAGAGCAAGACCGGCAGTGGGGATTGCCGCCGCCAGAAGCCAGTCAGAACCAGCATTTTAAAAAAAAAATCTAGGTGTGACATCACAGGGAAGGAGGTAGGTGATTGGCTGGTGAGTAAATTGAGTGAAGATTGTAAGCAGAGTGTGCAGATACGAGTTTTGTGAGTGGGGAGTTCGGTGAAGGGGGGAGGAGGTGCTCCTTGGTCTACTTTTTTCGCCCTCCAGTATTTGGTTCTTATTTCGGTGCAGCAGAGGAGCTGGTTTGTTGGGAAGTTCTATAAATAAAAAGAACTAAAACTTTAAAATAAATACCTAAAACACATACCTGTGTAATTAAAAAACATATAACTCTTAGTTGTAGATGGTACTAGCATTTAATAAGCACAGTAAATTTTGGTCTACATAGGAATTATTCTAAGTTAATTAAGGAAGTAATTAAATTAAATTAATAACTAAGTAACAATGGCATGACAGGTGTTGTGTTGCAGCTGTGGAATGTGGGATCTCCTGGATGCCAGCACGATCCAGAACAAACATATCAGCAGCGAGAGGAATTCCGGATCAGGATTATTGATCTGGAAACCAAACTGCAGACACTGCGCAACATCAGACAGGGGGAGTGAAACCTGGTCAGTTTGTACCAGAAGACGGTCACACCCCTTAGAATTGGGTCATCTGTTTTGATCAGCGGTGAGGGACAGGAGGGTGTGACCATGAGTGAGGCAGGTAAAGCAGACTGTAGTGGAGGGGTCTCAGTCTTTGCAATTGTCAAACAGGTTTGAGATGCTTGCAACCTGTGTGGATGAAAGCAAGGTCTGCAGGATGAATGAGCAGACTGGTCATGGCACCATGGTACAGCAAGCCCTTCAAGTGGTGGGAACAAAAAGGAAAGTAGTAACAGTACAAAACAGTATAGTGAAGGGGATTGACATTGTTCTGTGCAGCAAAGAGCGAGCGTCCATACAGCTGAGTTGCCTGCCTGGTGCCAGGGTTTGGGACATCTGCTCAGGGCTGGAGAGGAACTTAAATTGGGAGGGGGAAGGATCCAGTCGTCGTGGTCCATGTAGGTACCAATGACATAGGCAGGACAAGGAAAGAGGTTCTGCACAGTCAGTATGAGGAGCTAGGCACCAAATTAAGAAGCAAAACCTCAAGGGTAGTAATCTCTGGTGTGGTGGAAATAGGTTCTAGTTTGTGGGGCACTGGCACCAGTACTGGGGAAAGTGGGGGCTGTACCGTTGGGACCAATGTTCTATGTTCTAGCGAGCCGCATAACTAGGGAAGTAGAGAGAGTGTTTTAAACTAATTAGTGGGGGCAAGGGATCAAATTTGGGTAGATACGGTAAATCAGAGTAGAAACAAGGCAAGAGAGAAAGATATTAATGTGGGAAATGATAAACCGACCGTGACAGGAAGGGACAGAGAGTACAAACCCAAGAGTAAATCAGCAGATAAGGCTAGAGGTTACAAAAATAATAAAAAGATAAAACTAAAGGTTCTGAATGCACGTAACATTCAAAACAAAACAGATGAACTGAGAACACAAATAGAAATAAATAAGTACGATCTGATAGCCATGACAGAGACATGGCTGTAGGATGACATAGATTGGGACCTGAATATTGAAGGGTATATGACAGTTAGGAAGGACAGGAAGCTAGGAAAAGGTGGAGCAGTGGCTCTGTTGATCAGTGATGGTATTCGCACAATAAAGAGGGATGACCTAAGTTCAGGAAACCAAGATGTAGAAGCAGTTTCGGTAGAGATGAGAAATGTTAAAGGCAAGAAGTCACTTGGAGTGATGTGCAAGCCCCCTAACACACAGTAGGATGGGGTATAAAGGAAGAAATAATAAGAGCATGTCAGAAAAGTACGGGGATTTTATTTCATGGGAGCTTTTAATCTACCTATAGACTGGAAAAATCAGATGAGCAAAGGTAGCCTAGATTAGGAGATTGTAGAATGATTTTGGAATAGTTTCTTGGAGCCAACCAGAGAGCAGGCTATACTAGACCTGGTATTGTGCAACGAGATAGGATTGATTAATGACCTCATAGTGAAGGCATCACTAGGCAGCAGCAATCATAATACGATCGAAATTTACATTCAGTTTGAGGGAGCAAACAGTGGGTCTGTCGTGCTAGGCCCCCACCTGCCAAGAATGAGGCACATTAATTTTGTCATGAGCATTGATTTTAAACTGTTACTGGAGTTAAGAAAGGACTTGTTAAACAGATCAGCTGTGGCTGGAAAAGACATTTGCATATTAGCAGACAGTGTTTGGAAGGGCAAAGTAGCCATTCCCTGACATTGAACCCATGGACATTTGATCACCAGACATTGAAGGTGGGGGAACTCACATTCCAGGTTGACTGCTAAGATGGCCGAATACACAAACGGATATGGTCAAATCAGCCAGTCACATGACTAACCTGCTGGGCAACCTGAGTTTTTTGAACTTGTACAAACAGTTTGGGCAGAAAGTCTGTTTGCTCCTGGACTGAGAAGATCTCTCCTATCTGCTCCTATCTCTTTCTCACAAAGCTCTGAATCCACTGAAGACACATGAACCCCAAGAGAGAAAAGTCTCCTTCAGCAAACAAGGTTTAAGAAGAATACTGGGCCCCAATGAAAAGCAAGATGTACCTACAATTGAGGACTCTACAGTGAACTCGAAGAACTGTAATAAAAACTCTTCAGATATTGCCTCAAACTTTTCCACTTTATTTTTCTTCTCTTTTCTGTCTCTATTTGCATGTGTGTATCGCTTATGCATGCTAATGTGGGCACGTCATGTATCTGTAGGCGTTAACTGAATTAGAGTTTAAGTTCAAGTTTAATAAATTTCAAATTTTTTTCTTTGAACCTAAGAAAACCTGTTTATGTTGGTTTCTTTGCCTTATAATTGGAAAGCGGTGAACAAGGATTCACCAGGGAGGAGCTAAAAACATGTGTTTAAAATTAAACCCTGTTACAGCAAGATCGAATGAAGGCTGAAAGGGACCCTAGAGCTCTTTCTCACCTGGCCATAACAGGGTCTAAGACTAGTATTTTAAACTTAAATAAGGGCAATTATGAGGACATGTAGGCAGAGCTAGATAGATGAACTGGCAAATTAGGTTAAGGGATCAGTCAATAGAGATGCAGTGGCAGACATTTAAGGGGATATTTCAGAATACACAGAATAGATACATTCCAATGAGAAAGAAAAATTCCAAGGGGAGGACCCACAATCCATGGTTAACTAAAAAAGTTAAAGATTGTATCAAACTTAAAGAAAAAGCATATAATTGCGCAGAGATGGGTGGCAGGTCAGACAATTGGACAGAATATGAAGAACAGCAACGAAAGAAAGCTAGCTAGAAATATAAAAACAGTAGGAGTTTTTAAAAAGAGTTAACAAAGTGAGCATTGGTCCTATAGAAAGTGAGTCTGGGAATTAATAATGGAAAATAAGAAGACGGCAGATGAATTGAACAGGTCTTTACTATAGAGGATGCAAGTAACATTCCAGATATAGCTTTAAATCAGGAAATGGAAGGGAAGGAGGAGCTAAAAAAAATTACAGTCACCACTGAAGTGGTACTGAGCAAATTGTTGGAGCTGTGGGCTGACAAGTCCCCGGGTCCTGATGGATTTCATCCTAGGGTGTTAAAAGAAGTGGTTAGTGAGAGAGTTGATGCATTGGTATTGATTTTCCAAAATTCCCGAGATTTGGGGAAGGTTCCATTAGATTGGAAAATAGTGAATATAGTTCCTTTATTCAAAAAGGGAGAGAGACAGAAAGCAGGAAATTACAAGCTAGTTAGCTTAACATCTGTTATGGAAAAATGTTAGAAGCTATTATTAAAGACATTATAGCAGGGCATTTAGAAAAAGTCAAGGTAATCAGGCAGAGTCAATGTGGTTTTGTGAAAGGGAAATCATGTTTAACCAATTTATTGAAGTTCTTTGAGGAAGTTACATGTACTGTGGATAAAGGGAAACAGGTGAATGTATTGTACTTAGATTTTCTTAAGGTGCCACATGAAAGGTTATTGCAGAAAATAAAATCTCATGGTGTAGGGGGTAACATATTGGCATGGATAGAAGATTGGCCAGCTAACAGGAAACAGAGAGTAGGTATAAATGGGTCATTTTCTGGTTGGCAAGATGTAACGAGTGGTGTGCCATAGGGATCAGTGCTGGGCCCTCAATATTTTACAGTTTATATAAATGACTTGGATGAAGGGGCCAAAGGTGTGGTTGCTAAATTTGCTGATGACATGAAGATAGGTTGGAAGGTAAGCTGTGAAGAGGACAGAAGGAGGCTACAAAGGGATATAGATAAGTTAAATGAGTGGCAAATGGAGTATAATTTGGGAAAATGTGAAATTGTCCATTTTGGCAGGAAGAATAAAAATGATGCATATTATCTAAATGATGAGATATTGCAGAGCTCTGAGATGCAGAGGGATCTGGGTGTCCTCGTGCATGAATTGCAAAAGGTTAGTATGCAGGTAGTTAGAAAACTAATAGAATGTTATCATTTATTGTGAGGGGAATTGAATACGAAAGTAGGGAGGTTATGCTTCAGTTAGATGTGAGACCACATCTGGAATACTATGTACTGTATTGGTCTCCTGATTTAGGGAAGGATGTAAATGCATTGGAAGCAGTTCAGCGAAAGTTTACTAGACTAATACCTGGAATGAGCAGGTTGTCTTATGAGGAAAGATTGGACAGGCTAGGCTTGTACCTGCTGGAGTTTAGGAGAGTAAAAGGCGACTTGATTGAAACATATAAGATCCTGAGGGGTCTTGACAGGGTGGATGTGGAAAGGATGTTTCTCCTTGTGGGAGAATTTAAAACTAGGGGTCACTGTTTAAAAATAAGGGGTCGCCCATTTAAGACAGAGATGAGGAGAAATTTTTTTCTCTCATGGTCGTGAGTCTTTGGAACACTCTTCCGCAAAAGACAGTGGAAGCAGAGTCTTTGAATATTTTTAAGGCAGAGGGAGACAGATTCTTGATAAGCAAGGGGGTGAAAGGTTATTGGAGGTAGGTGGGAATGTGGAGTTGAGGTTACAATCAGATCAGCCATGATCTTGTTGAATGGCGGAGCAGGCTTGAGGGGCTGAGTGGCCTACTCCTGCTCTTCATATCTTCCTGTGGACAAAGAGTATTGTTAACTGAACAACTGCTGAGCCTGATCCTGCTCACACCCCACATTTTCCAGCAGACATCACAATGCAGTGATTAGTGGTGGGGAGCTATGTCTGTCTGATTGTCTACCCCACCTGCACTCCTCCTGCCCCAGAGTTGATTTGTATGGGATTGATAGCCAGTAGGAGATAGTGGGCTGGATTTTACATCGGGCGGATGGGAGCAGGCCACTGACGTAAAAGTCGGTGGCGAACCCGCTTCTGCCCAGCCTGGGGATCCGTCCTGCATTTTACGGGTCCCTGGACTTTAAGTGTTCTGAGGCGGGACTTCCACCAGCTTGAGGGAGCAAGTCCTGCCTCATTGAGCTGTTGGCCAATCATCGGGCTGGCAGTTCTTAGTCCCAGCAGTGCCACCGGGAGCGGTGGCCACTGCTGGGACTGCAGCCTGGCCGAGGACATGGAGCCAGGTGTCCAGGTAAGTTGGGGTTGCCTCGGGCTAATTGGTCGCGCCCCACCAAGGCAAGAATGGTCGTTTGGGGGAAGGGGGGGGTGGTGTCTGAAATCCTAGGGGTGGTTGGGGAAGCCGGGGCGGGCCTCAACCGGACACCTGTGCCCTGAGAGGCCGCCAGGTTTCACTGGGCAGTCTTTCACATCTCCCAGATGCCCACTTGCCACGGGTAAAATCTGTGGAGGTGGGCGAAAGTCCTTAAGTGGCCTTGATTGGCCTGAGGCGAGCGGCCCGTTTCTTGCCCCCCGCCGCCCCCACCCCAGCCCACGAAAAGTGGAGCGGAGGTGGGAGCGGGTCAGGAAGGCCTCCCGGAGCCTCCTGCTCAATTTTAGGCCACCCACCACCATCCAGCTCGCTGGGGTGGCATAAAATTCCGGCCAGTGTTTTGGGACTGAAATCCAATAGGAGGATGTGTCTCTGGGACAGATACCCAACAGGAGGGTGATGTCTTGTGAAACAGTATCTTTGGGATTGAAACCCTACAAGAAATGGTGTCTCTGGGACTGAAATGCAACACAAGTCTGTGTCTACAGAGGGGGAGGGGATAAAATTTGAGAGACAAAAAGTGGGATCTTTTTGGTCTGAGTTTATTGTGGCAATATAGTTTTATTTGAGCTGTTTGATTCTTCCTTCACAAAGTCATTCAATACCTCTTGTGTCTTGTTGCAGTGCTCAGTAACGTGTGGTGAGGGAATTCAGACCAGGTCTGTCTCGTGTATGTCCCAGTCAGGTGGCCAGGTGGCAGATTTTGCCTGTTCCTCTCCGGTGAAGCCCTTGGCTGTCCAGCCCTGTGTCCTTGATACCTGCAACGACTACTTCTCTTGGCATGTTGGGGCGTGGGGCCTGGTGAGTTTGCAAAATATTTTTCCTTTCTTTCTCTTGGACCAGAGAATCAGCTGATTTTTAGCTTAAATGAAAATGTAATTAGTCCATTTTCCTTTGCATAATGAGTTTGAAATATTGGCAACGGATGTACAGAATAGGGAAGAGGAGCAAAGATTCTAAAACAATTGGCATTTTGGGCTATCTACTTTATTAAAAGCCCCAAATACAACTTTTGTTTGTGATGTGGATAAGATTTGGCTCTGTTGACGTGTGTGATGTCACAGAAAAAGATGAAGTTGTTCCCCAGTGAGTTTATCAATCAGTAACTGGGCGAGGAACGTCCCAGGATTATTTCCCACTCTGTCCAGACTTGGTGCAAATGGGAAAAGTCTAACGCGTGCTTCAAATGTGGGTAAAAGATGCCTCTTGTTTGTCCTGATGCAAAATGGTGGCCGGCGCTGTGTGCTTACTTCCTGTCTGCCGTATTGGGAATGTTAGTCCAAGCACTGCTCTAGAAACGTCTGCCGTGTGGGTCATTGTTTTCAAGATTTTCATTGATAACGGTGTGTGATAACTGGACTAGGTTTGGAAATGTTGGTTGTTCTGGAGGTTCATTGTGGAAGATTGACATCAGACCCATGCAGTTTCTTGCTGCCACTTTTAGTAGCAAAGGCGGGGCAGTCAAAGGATGAACTTGAGTTTGTGTTTGATTCTGTGTTGGAAAGTTCACGGTTGTCCTGCTGGTCCAGCTCATAGTTTCAATGGGTGGAGCTTATCCAGTTCTCGGCCAATCCTCAAGAGGAAGCTCTGCAAGAGGAAAAGGGAAACTACAAAACAAAGAAGTTGCATTTACATAGCGCTTTTTACAACCTTGGGATGCCCCAAAGTGCTTTACAGCCAATGAAGTACTCTTGAAGTGTAATCTCTGTTGTAATGTAGGAAATGCAGCAGCCAAATTGCGCACAGCAAGGTCCCATAAACAACAACAGCAGCAGCAACTTGTATTTATATAGCACCTTTATCTTAATAAAATGCCCAAAGGCGCTTCCCAGGAGCTTCATAAAGCAAAATGAAAGAAGACACTGGTGGAAATAGTCTATATGCCCCCTAACAGTTGCTGCACTCTAGAAGAGAGTATAAATCAAGAAATAATGGGGGCTTGTAAGAAAGGTATTTCATATAGATTGGACAAATCAAATTGGCAAAGGTAGCCTTGAGGACGAGTTCATAGAGTATATTCAGGACAGTGCCTTAGAACAATACATTGTGGACCAACCAAGGAACAGGCTATTTTAGATTTGGTAATGCATAATGAGACAGGATTAATTAATGATCTCATAGTAAAGGATCCTCTAGAGAACAGTGATCATAACATGATAGAATTTCACATTCAGTTTGAAGGTGAGAAACTTGGGTCTGAAACCAGTGTCTTAAACTTAAATAAAGGCAATTACAATGCTACGAAGACAGAGTTGGCTACAGTGGACTGGGAAAATAGGTTAAAAGATAAGATGGTAGAGAAGCAGTGGTGGATATTTAAGGAGATATTTCATAAATCTCAACAAAGATATATTCCATTGAGAAAGAAAGACTTTACAAGAAACATGAACCATCTGTGGCTAACTAAGGAAGCGAAGGATGGTATCAAATTAAAAGAAAAGGCATACAATGTTGCAAAGATTAGCAGTAGGCCAGAAGATTGGGAAAATTTTAGAAACCAGCCAAGGATGACTTAAAAAAAATTACAGAGGGAGAAAATACAATATGAAAGTAAACTAGCAAGAAATATAAAAACAGATCGTAAGAGCTTCTACAATTATATAAAAAGGAAGAGAGTGGCTAAACATTAGTCCCTTAGAGGATGAGAATTAATAATGGGAACCAAGGAAATGGCAGACTTTGAACAAGTATTTTGTATTTGTCTTCATGGTAGAAGGCCCTAAAAGCATCCCAATCATAGTAGAAAAGCAAGGGGCAAAAGGAGAGGGCGACTTAAAGCTATCACTAGAGAAAAAGTTCTAGGAAAACTAATGTGATTAAAGACTGACAAGTCCCCTGGACCTGATGGCCTGCATCCTAGGATCTTAAAAGAAGTGGCTGCAGAGATAGTGGATGCATTGGTTGCAATCTTTCAAAATTCCGTAGATTCTGGAAAGGTCACAGCGGATTGGAAAACCGCAAATGTAACACCTCTATTAAAGAAAAGAGGGAGACAGAAAGCAGGAAACTATAGGCCAGTTAGTCTAATATCTGTCATTGGTAAAATGCTAGAATCCATTATTAAGGAAGCAGTGGCAGGACATTTAGAAAATCATAATGCAATCAGGCAGAGTCACTATAGTTTTATGAAAGGGAAATCGTGTTTGACAAATTTATTAGAGTTCTTTGAGGATGTAACAAGCAGGGTAGATAAAAGGGAACCAGTAGATGTAGTGTATTTAGATTTCCAAAAGGCATTCGAGAAGGTGTCACATATAAGGTTACTACACAGGAGAAGAGCTCATGGTATGGGGGGTAATATATTAGCATGAATAGAGGATAGGCTAACTAACAGGAAACAGAGAGTCGGGACAAATGGGTCACTTTCAGGTTGGCAAATTGTAACTAGTGGAGTGCCATAGGGATCAGTGCTGGGGCCTCAACTATTCACAATCTACATTAATGATTTGGAAGAAGGGATTGAGTGTATTGTAGCCAAATTTGCTGACAATACAAAGATAGGTGTGGGAAAGCAAGTTGTGAGGAGGACACATAGAGTCTGCAAAGGGATATCGATAGGTTAAGTGAGTGGAAAAAAATTTGGAAGATTGAGTATGATGTGGGAAAATTTGAGGTTGTTCACTTTGGTATGAAGAATAGAAAAGCAAAATATTTAAATGGCGAGAGACTACAGAAGGCTGTGAAATGGGAGATCTGAGTGTCCTTGTACATGAATCACAAAAAGTTAGCATGCAGGTACAGCAAGTAATTAGGAAGGCAAATGGAATATTGGCCTTTATTGCAAAGGGGAATGGAGTATAAAAGTAGGAAAGTTTTGCTACAACTGTACAGGGCATTGGTGAGACCACACCAGGAGTACTGCGTACAGGAGGGATATACTTGCATTCGAGACAGTTCAGAGAAGGTTCACTAGGCTGATCCTGGGATGAGGGATTGTTTTAAGGAGAAAGGTTAAGCAGGTTGGGCTGATACTCATTGGAGTTTAGAGGAATGAGAGGTAATCTTATTGAAACATTCGGCGGAGAGTTTCATCTGTTGACTTTTTTAATTAAAATAAAACCACCCAGTTTGTATATATTCTGAGGGGGCTTGACAGAGTAGATGCTAAGAGGATGTTTCCCCTCATGGGGGAATCTAGAACCAGGGGGTGCAGTTTCAGAATAAGAGGTCGCCCGTTTAAGATAGCGATGGGGAAAAATTTCTTCCGTCAGAGGGTCGTTAATCTTTGGAATTCTCTTCCACAGGGAGCAGTGGAGGTTGATTCATTGAATATATTCTGAGTTAGACAGATTTTTGATCTACAAGGGAGTAAAGGGTTATGTGGAAATAAGACTAACGTCAGATCAGCCATGATCTCATTGAATGGTGGAGCAGGCTCGAAGGGCCATATGGCCTACTCCTGCTCCTATTCTTAACGTTGTTAAATTTGACACTGAGCCACATAAGGTGGCACTAGGGCAGATGGCCAAAAGCTTGGTCAAAGAGGTCAACTTTAAGGAGCTCCTTAAAGAAAGACAGGGCAATAGGAAGTCGGAGAGGTATAGGGAGGGAATTCCAGAGCTTAGGGCCTTGGCTGAAGGCACAGTGACCAATCGTGGAGCAATTAAAATCGGGGATGTTCAAGAGGCCAGAATTGGAAGAGCACTGAAATCTTGGAGGGTTATAGGACTGGAGGGGATTGCAGAGATGAAAACAAGGATGAGAATTTTAAAATCGAGACGTTGCTTAACTGGGAGCCAGTGTAGGTCAGCGAGTACGGGGGTGATAGGGGAACTGGACTTGGTGCGAGTTAAGACATGGGCAGCAGAGTTTTAGGTGACCTCAAGTTGACAGAGAGTAGAATGTGGGAGACCAGCCAGGAGTGCATTGGAATGGTCAACGAGAGGTAACGAAGGCACGAATGAGGGTTTCAGCAGCAGATGAGCTAAGACAGAGGTGAAGTTGGGCGATGTCATGGAGGTGGAAACAGGTGGTCTTAGTGATGATGCAGATGTGTAGTTGGAAGCTCAGCTCGGGGTCAAATGTGACACCAAGGTTGCGAGCAGACTGGTTTAGTCTCAGGCAGTAGCTAGGGAATGGAGTTTGTAGTGGGGGCCGAAAACAACGGCTTCAGTCTTCCCAATATTGGAGAAAATTTCATCCAGTACCATAAAACCAACAAATAAAAATATTATTTTTATTATTATTATTGTTAATGAGCAGATCATCTGATTTTAGTGATGTTGGTTGAGTGAAAAATGTTGGTCTGGACCCCAGGGAGAACTCAGCTGCTTTTACTCAAATAGTACTGTGGGGTGTTTGACACCCAGCTGCGAGGGCAGATTGGGCTTCGGTTTAACCTCTTATCTGTAAAGACGGCACAGCTTTAGGATAGTGAAGAATCAGTTTAGAGCTTTAATATTGCTTTAGGTTAATCACACTGGAACAGCTATCCAGAAAGATCAGACTTATCAAGAAAAGATCGAGCTGCGGTAATGGAAAGATTGGTGTTCTGGAAGATTAGAGACCCAGTAGGCTGAAAGACGTTCTCCATCGGAACCTCTAATGCAATCTAGGAAGAGGAAGAAAGTCTAACTGTTAAAAGGTTAGGTTTGGCGTTGTGTCGCCCACTGATTTTTGTTTTCCCCAGTGCTCTAAGAGCTGTGAGTCGGGCCGTCGGAAACGGCAGGTGATCTGCTACGACCAGGGTCGTAATTACCAGGACCCACAAAGGTGTGACCAACGGATCTATCCACGTGAAATTGAGGATTGCAACACTCAGCCCTGCTATCAGCCTCAAAGTGAGTCAATATTGGCTAAGGTTGCTTGATTTTATATTATTTCCACTTGACAGTTCTGGGTATTATTCCTGTTTATTCAGCATAAAAATGTTTTTTATTCATTCACGGGATGTGGATACTGGCAAGCCTGGCATATATCAAGGCTGTGCACGGGGAGGCCAGGTATCAAGTTGCTGTCTAATCATTTACCTCTGAATGCTTGGGGCCACATTCCATTGTATTAAATGATCACATGAGGCACAACTTCCAGTGTGCGCAATGTTAATAGCTGATTTATTTCCGTTTCAGATACTTTCGGTCAAACTTTGTGTCGTTTTTGGTTAAATCCTGTTCTTTTTTGTTAACTCCATTTCCTTACTCCCCCAGCGGTTCCGAGCTTTCCAGATCCCGCGGGATTCAATCCCGATGAAGAGTTAATGATTGTCCCGTATGCTGGATCTCTTCCATCCTCTGGTGAGTTACTGTTTTCGGAACGTCCTTCTGTGTGTGTGTGTGTGTGTGTGTCTTTTGGGCCTCCTTATCTCGAGAGACAATGGATACGCGCCTGGAGGTGGTCAGTGGTTTGTGAAGCAGCGCCTGGAGTTGCTATAAAGGCCAATTCTGGAGTGACAGGCTCTTCCACAGGTGCTGCAGAGAAATTTGTTTGTCGGGGCTGTTGCACAGTTGGCTCTCCCCTTGCGCCTCTGTCTTTTTTCCTGCCAACTACTAAGTCTCTTCGACTCGCCACAATTTAGCCCCGTCTTTATGGCTGCCCGCCAGCTCTGGCGAACGCTGGCAACTGACTCCCACGACTTGTGATCAATGTCACACGATTTCATGTCGCGTTTGCATCAAAGGGCAGCCCTCCCCTCCTGGTCCACTAGCTGGAGCTTAACCCAGCTGTGTATTGTATAAGTAACAAGTGTTCCTGTGGAAATATCAGGCAGCTGATCCAGTGGCTCAGCTTCAGCCCCGAACTGCACGGAATATTTGTACGCCGCTCGGTTCTGAGTTGAATGAGGGACAGGATCTTAAACTTCAGCCTGGCGCTACTTGGTGACTGTTTTAATCATTTTCTCTCCAAATTTCAGGACGATATTCTCCGAACTATCTGCCAGAACGAAGTGAGACGAACCTCCTTCCTGTGCCGTCACGGCAAAACGAGTGGGACTACTCGCGATTTTACCACTATGTCTCGGAATCGGATTCTCCTGCTCTTGGATCAGTGTCCGACCCATCGAGGTCCCAGCAGTCACGGCAGGAGCTGATGGGTCAAGAGACTCGGGACTGCAACACAGAACCTTACGGCTGCTGTCCAGATGGTTATGCCCCAGCTAGTGGACCAGGAGGGGAGGGCTGCCCTTTGATCCCCTGCTACAAAAGCAGGTAATCAGAAGATCAGCTACCTTTACTAGCCACGGTGCCAACAATCTGTGCAATTTCAATGGGTCTTAACCGTGGCTCAGTGGGTGGCAATCTCTCATAAGTCAGGAAATTGTGGGTTCATACCCCACTCCAGAGACTGGAGCACATAACCTAGGTCGACATTGCTGTGCAGTACTGAAGGAGTGCTGCACTGTCGGAGGTGCCGTTTTCCAGATGAGACTTTAAACCAAGGCCCCATCTGCCCTCTCAGGTGAATGTAAAAGATTCCGCAGCACTATTCGAAGAAGAGCAGGGGGGATTTATCCCAATGTCCTGGTCAAAATGTATCCCTGGACCAACTAAGGAAAACAGATTATCACATTGCAGTGTGTGGGAGCTTGTTGTGAGCAAATTGACTGCCACCTTTCCCTGCATTACAACAGTGACTGCACTTCAAAAGTATGTCATTGGCTGTAAAGTGCTTTGCTCTTGAGCTTGTGAAGATTGCTATGTAAATGCAAGTCTTTCTTGCGTATGTTTCTTGCCGAATTTCTCTCTCTGTCACGTGTGCAAATCGTAGCCAGCGCCAGCGAACTCGACACTCTCCCTCTCACCACCCAGTCATCAGGGGGAGTTTTATGCTCTCCGCCAAGGCGGGTTTGGAGGCAGGGAGAGCTTAAATCAGGTGGGATGGTAGGGGGGGAGTTCCCACCACCATCCTGCCTCCGCCAAAATTTAGTCCAGGGAGGGAAGGCCTGTGAATGGCCTTCCTGCCCTGCCGCCAATTGGGGCCCTTAACAAGGTAATTAACCCCTAATTAAAGGCCTCGTCCCACCACAGCTGCAATTAGCCGTACGGTGGGCAGCCCAGGAAACACAGCATGAGAAACCATGTTGGCTGCTTCCCGGCTCCGGGGTGAGTGGGTACCTCATCAAAAGTGCCTGAATGAGGGACCCAGCAATGGGAGGGGGTGGGGGGTTGCCCGCTGAGAGCCAACCCCCTGCCCTTGCTGCCAACCCTCCTACACCCACCTCTCCTGCAACCCCCACCCCTGCGAGAGCCCTCCTGCCCTGACCTACCTGTGGACTGGGCCCAGTGCCGCTTCTGGGCCTCAGGTAGTTGCTCCCCCAGCAGCAGCCACTGCCTCTGCGGTGGCGCTGCTCAGTGGAGAAGATGCCGGCCTCCGATTGGCTGACAGCTCTCCGAGGACAAGACTTCCATCGCTGGGGTCCTTGATCCCATGGTCAGCCCACCACTGTCCACTTAAGTGCCTGATTGGCGTTCGATTCTGCGGGCCTTTCGAGACCCCCACCATCAGAATAAAATCCCAGCCATCATGTCCACAGGTTTAGATAGTTACCTCTGAGTATGACAAGTCTGTGTCATAAAAAACAAAGCAATTGTAGCATTTGGACTGGTCGTTCACTGGAATGAAAAGCTCGTTAAATGAAAATGCAGGTCGGCGAAGTTTGCAATTCTGGTTGGACGTATTCCTGGAGGTGTCATCACATGACCTCCTGCCTCCAACAGCCCTGCCCCCACACACTCCCCATTGGTCACCTAATATGCCCTTTGTTGTGGTGCCCCGTCTTCCAATCAGAAAGTAAACAGACTCTTCATTTACTCAATTGGATGATTCTTGACTGTCACTCCAACGGCTTCTATTTTTTGTCTCCTTCTTGGATATTTTTACAGCTAGTGATTATTTTCCTAGGGTTGCCCGCAACAGAGATTAATCTTTCATTCCAGGACACTCCAATCCTGGAGGATTAGCAACCTTAACGAAGCCTCCTGCACCACTTCCTTTTGTGTTTTTTTGGGGGCCCAACAGTTGTGTGTGGTGGAACCCTGGGAATGTGTGGGGGCAGATTTAAAGGTTCTGTACACGTTTCCTTCCTGATACAAATCCTCATTTTCAGTGTTCAAATGTTGAGATTTGCAGCACTAAGCCCTTTCCAAACCTCCAGGCCCACCTGTTTCAAAAGCACAAGCTAACCAATGACGAGTTAGTGCCTTGGGGAAGACATCTTTCATTTGCTGTTTGTGGTGTAATTGTGTGTTCTTTATACCCGCGTGCATGATTTTGCCACAAAGTCAGGAACCCTCTGCCCCACGCCTGTATTGTCTCCTGTGCTGTTTATATGATAGGGTTTGGTATGAATATAGAGTCATAATGGCACAGAAGGAGGCCATTTGGCCCATCGAGTCCATGTTGGCTCTCTGTCGAGCAATCCAGACATTCACCATTCTATCCCTCTCGCCCTGCAAGTTTATTTCCCTCAAGTGCCCATCCAATTTCCTTTTGAAATCACTCATTGTCTCCGCTTCCACCACCCTCCTAGAATATTTAGAATGTGTTCTAAATTATGGAATGATATTTTTTGAAATGATCAGATATGGATGCTGCCCTGATGGAGTGACACCAGCAAACGGATATAACCAGGCCGGGTGTTCGAGACATTCCATGGACGATTATTTTCATAAAAATGACCAACAAACCTTTGTAAGTACATCGGGTGACTCTTTCGATACTGTGGACTTCTGCACATCATTATAACATACTTAAAGAATTGAATAGCAATGACAGCATTTGGACTGGTATGAACGGCTCATTAGGTGAAATTATTTGTGGCAATAACTCACGGCGACGGGGTTCTGCACACTGCTCCTTCCTGATACACATCCTCATTTTTATTGTTAAATTCCTCCTCCCCCACACCAACTCTCTTGAATCTTGGGACTGTTGCTGGTTCTGGTTTCACTGACCCACCCCTCCCTTCAACCCCTCTCCCAGATCGCAGTTGATCATGTGTGAGACTAGACTGTGTGTGTCTGTAATAAAAACAAGAAATGCTGGAACCACTCAGCATTTATCGTTCCCTCCGCGACACCCTGGTCCACTCCTCCATTACCCCCATCACCTTGTCCCCGTCCCATGGCACCTTTCCCTGCAATCGCAGGAGGTGTAATACCTGCCCATGTACCTCCTCTCTCATCACTATCCCAGGCCCCAAACACTCCTTTCAGGTGAAGCAGCGATATACTTGTACTTCTTTCAATGTAGTATACTGTATTCGCTGCTCACAATGTGGTCTCCTCTACATTGGGCAGACCAAACGCAGACTGGGTGACCGCTTTGCGGAACACCTCCGCTCAGTCTGCAAGCAGGACCCTGAGCTTCCGGTTGCTGGCCATTTCAACACTCCCCCCCTGCTCTCATGCTCACATCTCTGTCCTGGGATTGCTACAGTGTTCCAGTGAACATCAACGCAAGCTTGAGGAACAGCATCTCATTTACTGATTAGGCACACTACAGCCTGCCGGACTGAACATTGAGTTCAATAATTTCAGAGCATGACGGGCCCCCCCGTTTTATTGTTATTTTTTCTTTTTTACATTTTTTACAATTTTTTTTGTTGATTTCATTTCATCTTAGTTTGTTCAGTTTGCTTACCCACTGTTTTTTTTCATGTTTGTACTTGCTGCTGTTCAACCTTCAGTCCGTTAATACCCTATCTGTACTAATGCTTTGTCTTTCAACACACCATTAACATATTGTTTGCCTTTGCTCCATGACCTCTTGGTCAGCTATGTGGCCTCATCCAATCTACACCTTCTCCTTTGTTATCTCTTGCCCCACCCCCGCCTCACTTGCTTATAACCTGTGACATTTCTAATATTTGCTAGTTCTGAAGAAGGGTCACTGACCTGAAACGTTAACTCTGCTTCTCTTTCCACAGATGCTGCCAGACTTGCTGAGTGGTTCCAGCATTTCTTGTTTTTATTTCAGATTTCCAGCATCCGCAGTATTTTGCTTTGATATCTGTGTGTGTCTGTCTTTGGGAGTGGTGGGGTGTTGGGAGAAAAATCCCATCCAAACCTGATCACACGCCCTCTAGGCACACCTTCAGATAGGGTGGGGTAGGATTCATTGTGTACTGATCAGGATCTCTCTCTCTAGCCCAGGATTACTGATCCAATTGTAGCACCTTCAATATCCATGATCACAGCACAGACCAAGGATTGAACCCAAGGCCTTCTTGGACTGCATAGCCCACCTCAAGGCACATAACATACCAAGTTCTGTTCACCCACCACCCCTGTGCTCACTGACCTACACTGACTCCGCATCCAGCAACACCTAGATTTTAAGATTCACATCCTGGCTTTCAAATCTCTCCATGGCCCTCGTCCCTCCCTATCTCTGTAATCTCGTCCAACCCCCAAAAACCCTCCAAGATATCTGTGTTCCTCTAATTCTGGCCTCTTGAGCATCCCCAATTTTAATCGCTGCACCACTGGTGTCCGTTCCTTTGGCTGTCTGGACCATAAACTCTGGAATTCCTTCCCTAAAACCCTCCACCTCTCTTTAAGCTTCTCCTTAAAACGGATCTCTTTGATCAAGCATTTGGTCATCTACTCGAATATCTCCTTATGTAGCTCGGTGTCACAGTGAATCTGACGACACTCCTGTGAAGCATCTTGGGATGTTATAGCCTTTTAAAGGCGCTATATAAATACAAGATGTTGCTATTAATGCCAGTCAACTCTTTAAGAAAATTGTGGGGGGAAATAGCTTGAATTCAGCAACTGCTTTATGTACTTAATATAGGAATCGCAGGTCACTGTTCGGGACAATCCATCAGGTGAATGTCGGAGCTCCAAGTTTGGCTGCTGCCACGATGAAGCTACCTTTGCATTAGGACCAAATGGAGAAGGCTGCAGGAGTGGCCCCAACCACCGTAAGTAATATCTTGCATCTTAGTTATCTAGAGCTGTTTTACAAAACAAGCAGTTGTCTAAGGGAAAGGGAAATCATGTTTAACCAATTTATTGGAGTTCTTTGAGGGAGTTACATGTGCTGTGGATAAAGGGGAACTGGTGGATGTTTTGTACTTAGATTTCCAGAACGCATTTGATAAGGTGCCACATCAAAGGTTCTTGCAGAAAATAAAAGCTCATGGTGTAGGGGGTAACATATTGGCATGGATAGAAGATTGGCTAGCTAACAGGAAACAAAGAGTAGGCATAAATGGGTCATTTTCTGGTTGGCAAGATGTAACGAGTGGTGTGCCACAGGGATCAGTGCTGGGGCCTCAACATTTTACAATTTATATAAATGACTTGGATGAAGGAGCCAGAGGTATGGTTGCTAAATTTTCTGATGACATAAAGATAGTTAGGAAAATAACTTGTGAAGAGGACATAAGGAGGCTACAAAGGGATATAGATAGGTTAAGTGAGTGGGCAAAGACCTGGAAAATTGAGTATCATGTGGGAAAGTGGGAAATTGTCCACTTTTTCAGCAAGAATAAAAAAAAAAAGCATATTATCTAAATGGTGAGAGATTGCAGAGCTCTGAGATGCAGAGGGATCTGGGTGTCCTAGTGCATGAATCACAAAAGGTTAGTATGCAGGTACAGCAAGTAATTAGGAAAGTTAATAGAATGTTATTGTTTATCACGAGGGAAATTGAATACAAAAGTAGGGAGGTTATGCTTCAGCTATACAGGGCATTGGTGAGACCACATCTGGAGTACTGTGCACATACAACTTTCCTTGTTTAAGGTAGGATGTAAATGCATTGGAGGCAGTTCAGAGAAGGTTTACTCGACTAATACCTGGAATGGGTGGGTTATCTTACGAGGAAAGATTGGACAGGCTAGGCTTGTATCTGCTGGAGTTTAGAATTAGAACATTACAGCGCAGTACAGGCCCTTCGGCCCTCGATGTTGCGCCGACCTGTGAAACCATCTGACCTACACTATTCCATTTTCATCCATATGTCTATCCAATGATCACTTAAATGCCCTTAAAGTTGGCGAGTCTACTACTGTTGCAGGCAGGGCGTTCCACGCCCCTACTACCCTCTGAGTAAAGAAACTACCTCTGACATCTGTCCTATATCTATCACCCCTCAACTTAAAGCTATGTCCCCTCGTGTTTGCCATCACCATCCGAGGAAAAAGACTCTCACTATCCACCCTATCCAACCCTCTGATTATCTTATATGTCTCTATTAAGTCACCTCTCCTCCTCCTTCTCTCCAACAAAAACAACCTCAAGTCCCTCAGCCTTTCCTCGTAAGACCTTCCCTCCATACCAGGCAACATCCTAGTAAATCTCCTCTGCACCCTTTCCATAGCTTCCACATCCTTCTTATAATGCGGTGACCAGAACTGCACGCAATACTCCAGGTGCGGTCTCACCAGAGTTTTGTACAGCTGCAGCATGACCTCGTGGCTCCGAAACTCGATCCCCTACTAATAAAAGCTAACAAACCATATGCCTTCTTAACAGCCCTATTAACCTGGGTAGCAACCTTCAGGGATTTATGCACCTGGACACCAAGATCTCTCTGTTCATCTACACTACCAAGAATCTTCCCATTAGCCCAGTACTCTGCATTCCTGTTACTCCTTCCAAAGTGAATCACCTCGCACTTTTCCGCATTAAACTCCATTTGCCATCTCTCAGCCCAGCTCTGCAGCCTATCTATGTCCCTCTGTAACCTACAACATCCTTCGGCACTATCCACAACTCCACCGACCTTAGTGTCATCCACAAATTTACTAGAAGAGTAAGAAGTGATTCTGAGGGGTCTTGACCGGGTGGATGTGGAAAGGATGTTTTCATCTTGCGGGAGAATCTAGAACTAGGAGTCACTGCTTAAAAATAAGGGGTTGCCCATTTAAGACAGAGATGAGGAGAAATATTTTCTCTCAGAGGGTCGTGAGTCTTTGGAATTCTCTTCCTCAAAAGTTGGTGGAATCAGAGTCTTTGAATATTTTGAAGGCAGAGGTAGATAGATTCTTGATAAGCAAGGGGGTGAAAGGTTATCAGGGGTAGGTGGAAATGTGGAGTAATCAGTTCAGCCATGAACTTATTGAATGGCGGAGCAGGCCTGAAGGGCCGAGTGGCCTACTCCTGCTCCTAATTCGTATGTTTGTATGTCTAAAGGTTGTTTGAAGGCGAGAATCTACTTTTGTCTCCCCTTTCTGTTGCATCTCGGTGCCGGTCGTGTATTCCAAGCAGGTGACTTGCACTAGGCACTGGCTTATTACCCTCAGAGATCAGCTGTGTGGGGACATGTGAACTGAGCGAATGAGCAACTCTTCTCTGCAGAAAGCTGCCTGCCTCCGTGCTTTGTGCTTTTGCTGAAGGGGGCTTGAGTTTGAGAACCTCAGCGTGGGGATTGTGTCGAATTTTCATATTCAATTACTTCCCTCGCTGATCACATTCCTGGTTCTTTTTGGTGAACACGTTCAGAATGGACCAAATGTCCTTTCCTCAATCATGCTACAACAACTTGTGTTTATATAGCACCTTTAACATAGGGGCTTCATAGGAGTGATTATCAGACAAAGATTTGATACCAAGCTATGTAAAATGATATTACAAAAGAAGACCAAAATCTTGGTCAGAGAAATAGATTTTAAGAAGTGTGTCTTATAGGTAGAGAGGCGGAGAGGCTGAGAGAGGGAAATCCAGAGATTTAGGACCACGGCAGAGAAATTAAAATCCAGAATTAGAGGGTTGCAGGTATCTTGGAGGGTTGTGGGGCTGGAGGAGATTACAGAGATAGGGAGGGGTGAGGCCAAGGTGGGATGTGAAAACAACGTTGAGAATTTTAAAATCAAGGCATTGCCAAACCCAGGACCAATGTAGGATGAAAGGAACTTGGGACAAGTCAGGACATGGGCATCAGAGTTTTGGATGTCCTCAAGTTTACAGAGAGTAGAATGAGAGGGACTGGCCGGGAATGCGTTAAAATAGCCAAGTCTAGAGATAACAAAGGCATGGATGAGGGTTTCAGCAGCAGACGCTCTGAGACAGGGGTGCCGACAGGCAATGTTACAGAGTTAGGACACAGGCAGAAGATTTTTGGATGAGCTGGGAAATCTAAGTCATTAGCCTCCAAATTCCAGCACGGATATTGAAGGCCTCCTTGATGAAGTATCTAATATTTGCTGTGTTTCTGGGGTATGGGGGACATATTTGCAGCTTATCCATCTACCTGCCTGTTACTGAGCGCCAACGGCCCGTGCACAGACTGGACAGTCCGATGGTTCTTTGTCCCCGGTGCCGGGGTCTGTAACCGCTTCTGGTATGGAGGGTGCCACGGGAACGCAAACAAATTTGACACGGAGGAGGAGTGCCTGAGGCGGTGCAGGAGATCGAGCACCCACAGCGAATCGGCTAGCACGCCCGGCGAACCACCGCAATGGTGGATCCCTGACACAGGACGTCACTCCGAGTCCCATCTGATCCCTGTGCTTTCTGCAAACAGAGAACCTGGACAACCACGACCAGAGCGGCCTGTTTACAGGTAGTGCCATTGTTACCACATTATACGCTAATAAATTGCTATTTCTTTTGTTTTTAAAATAAAACACACACAAATGATGAAATGTTTTGATAAAGTAAATCAGGAGAAACTGTTTCCAGTGGCAGGAGGGCCGGTGACCCAAAGGCAGAGATTTAAGATCATTGGCAACAGAGCCAGAGACGACCGAGGGGCACTTGTTTTTTTGTGACTTGTGATCTGGATTGCACTGTCTGACAGGGCAGTGGAAGCAGATTCAATAGTAGCTTTCAACAGGGAATTGGATCATTTTCAGGACTATGGGGAAAGAGTGGGATTTGGGACTAATTGAATAGGTCTTTCAAAGCGCCAGCACAGGCACAATGGGCCGAATGGCTGCCTCCTGTGCTGTAAGATTCTATGAAGCAGTACTCATCAAGTTGCTGTAAATCAGTGTTGGACAGTTGAACACCCCTTGTAGCCAAGCCCTGAAATTGCGAGGCTTCATTCCCGATGTGGAGCTTCACTTGGCTGGAGCATGGATCAGAAAGCCGAGTGCACTGAAGCACCTAGTTCTCCGATCTGCATTCCCATTGAGCAGCACTTGGAGTCAGGAGTAAAGGTTAGGGACCTGGCATTTACACGAGGCAAAGCAGATGCAGAGTTAGTTAGTGCAATGCAAAGACATGTCATTTTAACACAAAACACAACAGCCAATGACAGGTGGCAGACTGAACCTCATCCCTTTACTATACCAGCTCTCCTAAGTCTAGCACACAGCCATGGTCTGACTACCCTGAATCCTACATCTGGCAACTTAGGAACAGGAGGAGGCCATTCAGCCCCTCAAGCCTGTTCTGTCATTCAGTTAGATCCTGGCTGATCTGTATCTTAACTCCATCTACCTCACTTTGGTTCCTTAATACCCTTACCTAACAAGAAATAATTTGTCAATCACAGTACCTCTAGAACTCTGGCGATCAGATTATTCCAGAAACAAGAATGTAAAATGCTGGAAACACTTAGCAGGTCAGGGAGCATCTGTAGAAAGAGTCATAGAATCATTTACAACACAGAAGGAGGTCATGCGGCCTGTCGAGTCCGTGTGACTCTCCACGGAGCTATGCAGTCAGTTCCACTCCCCAGCTCGATTCTCATAGCTCTACAAGTCTATTTCTGTTACCTGGTCATCCAACTTCCTCTTGAAGTCATTAATTATCTTTACTTCCACCACCCTTGTGAGTTCCAGGTCTTGTGTAAAAAAAAAAGTGCTTCCTCACAACCCCCCTGCATTTCTTATCCAAAACTTTCACTCTGTTCTCTAAGTCCTTCTCCCTTTTGTTAATGGGAACAGTTTTTCATTGTCTAACTTATCTAAGACTGTCATAATCTTATACACTTCTATTAAATTGCCCCTCAATCTCCTTTACTCTAAGGAGAACAACCCCAGTTTTTCCAACCTAACCATGTAACTAAAATCCTCCATCCCTGGAACCATTCTGGTAAATCTCCTCTGCACCCTCTTGAGGACCCTTACATCCTTCCTGAAGTGTGGTGACCACAACTGGACACAATACTCCAGCTGGGATCTAACCAGAGCGTTATAAAGGTTCAGCATAACTTCCCTGCTTTTGTACTCAATGCCTCTATTTATAAAGCACAAGATCCCATACGATTTACTAACCACTCTCTCAATACATCCTGCCACCTTCAAATATCTATGCACATGGACCCCCAGGTCCCTCTGTCCTTGCACACTCTTTAGAGCTGTGTCATTATGTATATATTGCCTCTCCCTATTCCTTCTGCCAAAAGGCATCACCTCACACTTCTCTGTATTAAATTCCATCTGCCACTTGTCTGCCCATTCTGCTGGCCCAACATGTCCTGTTGCAGGCTGTTCATATCATCCTCACTGTTTGCCGCACCTCCAAGTTTGGTGTCGTCAGCAAATTTTGAGATTCTACCCTGTATTCCAAGATCCAAGTCATTTATATATAGCATAAAAAGCAGTGGACCCAGCAGCGACCCTTGGGGAACATCACTGTCTACCATCCTCCAGTCTGATAAGCATCCATTTACTATGACTCGCTGTTTGCTTTTAATTTACTACCACTCGCTGTTTTCTGTCCTTAAGCCAATCTTTTTCTCCAATTGGACAGTGAGCCTCCTATTCCATCAGCCTCAATTTTGCTAACCAGCCTGTTATGTGGTACCTTATCAAATGCTTTCTTAAAATCCATATGAACAATATCCACCGCATTTCCTTCATCAACCTTCTCTGTTACTTCATCAAAAAATTCAATTAGTCAAGCATGATCTGCCTTTTACAAATCCATGCTGGCTCTCCTTAATTAACTTGAACTGCTCTAAGTGTCTGTTGATATTTTCCATGATTATTGTTTCTAAAACCTTACCCACCACTGATATTAAACTAACTGGCCTGTAGTTGCTAGGTCTGTCCTTACACCCTTTCTTGAACAAGGGTGTCACATTTGCCACTCTCCAATCTTCTGCCTCTTGCCCCATATCCAGGGAAGATCGGAAGATTGCAGTAAGCCCTTCCGCTATCTCCATCCCCATTTCCTTTAGCAACCTGGGATGTAAGCCATCTGGACCAGGTGACTTATCTAGCCTAATTCACTGTCGCTGGGTCAAAATCCTGGAATTCCCTTCCTAACAGCACTGTGGGTATACCTACCTCACATGGACTGCAGCGGTTAAAGAAGGCAGCTCACCACCACCTTCTCAAGGGCAATTAGGGATAGGCAATAAATGCTGGCCTAGCCAGTGACGCCCACTTCCCATGAATGAATTAAAAAAAAATTATAGCCAGCCTTTTCAGTACCTCCCCCGCTCAATTTTTATCCTATCCATTGCCTCCACTCTCTCCGCTTCTACTGATGTTTTGTCAGATTCTGCATCCTTAGTGAACACTGATACAAAGTATTCATTAAGTATATTAGCCTTGCCCTGCGCCTCTAAGCATATATTACCCTCTTTGACCCTAATAGGCCCCACTTACTGCTCACCTACTATTTAGAAGATTTTTGGGTTCCCTTTGATAACTGCCATTCTATTTTCTTACTCTCTCTTTGCTAGTCTTATTTTCCTCTCCACCTCCCTTCTCAACTTATTGTATATGGCCTGGTTCTCACTGGATGAATTCACCTGCATCATACACCCTCTTTTATTGTTTCATCATAATCTCTATCTCTCTCGTCATCTGAGAAACCTTGTTCTTAATCACAAACACTGGATCAGCTTATGTCCAGAAATCCAAACTGTATGCGACAAAGGAAATCTACGAGCTACGTACGAAGGGATCAAGAGGGCGTTTGGCCCTGCCATCACCAAAATTGCTCCCCTGAAGTTGGCAGATGGTGAAATACTGACAAAAGTAAACAGATGTCCTGCTGGGGTGAATATTACTGTGAGCTGTACTCCTGTGAGTCGGACATCTCCCAGTCAGTGCTTGATGCTCTCCTGTAACTTCTTGTTGTGATGTGTTAGGTGAAGAACCCTCATCACTGGAGCGCGAGAAGGCCATAGACCGCCTAGTGAACAGAAGGGCACTGGGCAAGGCCAGTATCCCAGCTGAACTGCTCAAACACGGAAATGCCCATCTATTGCCACACCTATATGACCTTTTCCTTCTCTGCTGGGAGATAGACACTGTTCTACAGGAGATGAGAGATGCCAAAAATCATCACACATACAAAAACAAAGGTAACAGAGGAGGCTGCAAGAACTACAGGGGCATCTCACTCCTTAGCATCATGGGGAAGGCCTTTGCTAGGGACATACTTGAAAGACTCCATTTACTTGCAGACCAAGTGTACTCGGAAGCACAGTGCCGTTTCTGTGCCGGCGGATCTATTGTGGACATGATCTTCTCCATAAGCCAGCTACAGGAGAAGTGTAGGGAACAGAGTATACCCCTTTACCTTACTTTTGTAGCTCTCACTAAGGCATTCAACACTGTTAGCAGAGCAGGGCTCTACAGGATTTTGGGAAAAATTGACTGTCCGCTGAAGCTCCTCGGTCTCATCTCTCCTTCAATGACGCACAAACTGCACTGTACAGTTTGATGGCTCCACTTCTAACTGTTTCGGAGTGAAGAATGGAGTGAAACAGGGTTGAGTCCTCGCCCCCACTCTGTTTGGCATCTTTTTCTCTATGCTCCTGATCTTTGCCTTCCCTGCAGATATGGAAGGAGTCTACTTGAACACTAGGTCAGATGGCAAGCTCTACATTCTATCAAGGCTGAAAGCAAAGACAAAAACACATCACGTCCTGATCAGAGAACTCTTCTACGCTGATGATGCTGCGCTAGTTGCTCACACAGAAACTCAGCTACAAAGCCTCATGGACTGTCTCTCCCATGCCTGTAACTTGTTCTCCTTGACTATAAGTGTCAGGAAAACTGTGGTCATGGGACAAGGTGTTGCATCTCTCCCCTGATCACACTAAATAATATCCCACTGGAAGTTCTGTTACCTTGGGTCCACGGTGACAGAAAATCTGTCCCTTGATGCAGAGCACGATCCACGCATTGGGAAAGCAGCTACCATCTTTGGCGAAAGAGGGAAATGGTGACACATCCAGTGGACTGGTGTGCACTGCCATGACGACCAGTTGCCACAGCAGCTTGGCAACAAGCGCCAATGTCAAAAACAACAACTCACAGCGTCACTTGGCAGCTTCACATGCAGCACTTGTGTCAGAACCTGCCTCTCAAGGATTGACCTTCACAGCCATCAGCAAAGGTGCACCAAGAGAAGACACCCCACCTGAATGGATTGTTTGTTGCGTGTCCATCATCTTTCTTAGATGGAAGGATGCCAACTAACCTTTCGCCCTTGCTGGAATGTTTCTAGCCTGTACTTGAAGCATCTCTTCCGTAAAGATAACCCATTGTTCTGATACAGCTCTTCCTGCCAGTCTTTGTTTCCATACCACCCTGGCTAGATCCATTCTCATTTTACCTAATTTCATTCCTCACTTTTCTGCATTACTCGTCTAAACCTTATGATACGATGATCACTCTTACCCAAGTGTTCCCCCACAGACACTTGGTCCACTTGGCCCACCTCATTTCCCAGCACCAGATCCAGCATTGCCTCTTTTCTAGTTGGGTTATGAACATACTGATCAAGGAAGTTCTCCTGAACACATTTCAGAAATTCCTTCCCATCCTTATGCTTTACTCTAACATTATTCCAATCGATATTTGGGTAATTAAAAGTCCCCCAGTGTCACCACTCTATAGTTCTTGCACCTCTCTGTGATTTCCCTGTAGATTTGCTCCTCTATCTCTCTCTCCCTATTTAGAGGCCTATAGAATACCCCTAGTAATGTGATCATACCCTTTTTGCTCCTCAACTCTAACCCAATGGATTCGGTCCTTGCTCCTTCAAGGACATCCTCCCTATCCAACACTGCAATGTCTTCCCTAATCAGGAATGCCACCCCACCTCCCTTTTTTCCTTCTCTATCTTTTCTGAACACTTTATATCCTTGTATATTAAACGCCCAGTCCTTGCCATTTTTAAGCCGCGTTCCGTTATTGCATATTCCCATACTGCTATTTGTGTTTGTAACTCACCCACCTTATTCGCCACACTTTGTGCATTTACACACATGCATTGTAACCCTGTCTTTGCATTCATCATAGTCCTTCTCAGTCCATTCCCATCTAATACGGAACTACTCCCTTCTCTAGTACTAACACTCTCACTCTTACTCCACCTAATACTTTGCTATTTCTAACTCTAGTGCTATCTGTCTCTTCCAATTCTTTGTGCACCTTGGTGTTCCTCCCTTGTATTATATCCTGGTTTCCACACTCCTGCCAAGTTAGTTTAAACTCTCCCCAATAGTACTAGCAAATTGGCCCGAAGGAAATTTGTTCCAGCTCTGAACAGACAAGTTAACATAGACTTGCTTATGTTGGAATTACAACACGGAAACAGCCCATTCAGCCCAACCAGCCCATACCAGTGTTTACCCTCCTCTTGATCAGAATGCATGACTTCAAAGTGGTGACGGAATAAAGTCAGCTTGCCCTGGAACTGTAATTTTGTGTCTTCGACTCTGCCTCACTGTAGACACTGACCTCACCTAGTGTTTACTTAACAACAATTGGACTTTGCAGCCTTTAAAAGGACAACAGAATAACACATTCTGCATTGCACTGTACCACATGATCTGTATAAAACAACACATTGGACTTGCCATGGACACCACCACAGGAGTCATAACTGCACAGAAGGAGGCCGTTTGGCCCATTGAGTCCATGCTGGCTCTCTGTAGAGCAATCCAGTCAGTCCCATTTCCCCGCTCTATCCCTGTAGTCCTGCAAGTTTATCTCCCTCAAGTGCCCATCCAGTTTCCTTTTGGAATCATTCATTGTCTCCACTTCCACCACTCTTGTAGGCAGGGAATCTAGATGTATATCACGTTTGTAGTACTGTGTCAGTGCCCAGCGATTGGTCTAACTTTGAAAATTACCTGCCATTAATCCTTCAATGTAGAAGCAACATTTTGACTGTACTTCAATTGTTTAATAAATATAAGATGCAACCTTTTTATTTCTTCCACCAGGTTAAATATAGAAAGAGGTGATCCTTCCTTTGTGGATGCAAGGCCAGGGCAAACCGTAAGGTTACTGTGCAGGGTTGATGCTTCCCCCTCTCGCACTGTTGAATGGCACCAGGATGGAAGGCCGTTACTTTCAGCAAGGTTAGTCCAGTTATCCTAAGTGTAAGGGCTTAGTTGGGTGGGAGCCTTGATAACAGCTATAACTGGAAAGTTTCTTCTGAATTCCAGAGCTCAGTGAGTCAAATATTAGAACATCTGTCTCGGCCTACGACACCAGCCCCACCCCCCCCCCCCCCCCCCCGCCCCTCCCTCCCTCCCTCCCCCACTTTATACAACCTTTCCACAGGTGATTTGGACATTGTCTCTACTGTAAGCAACTGCTGTGTTGTATGGAGAGTATTTGATCATTGCTGGCTGCTCATCTAAGTTGTTACCAGTCTGTCAATTGAATGAGAATGGTCAAGAGAAATATATTAAAAAAAAAGAGATTTGCTTTCATATCGCGCTCTTACAATCTCAGGCTGTTCCAAAGCCCTTCACAGCCGATGAAGTACTTTTTGGAGTGTAGTTCCTGTTGTAATGTAGGAAACACAGCAGCCAGCGAGCTCCCACAAGCAGCAATGTGATAATAACCAGATAATCTGTTTTAGAGATGGAGACTGGGAGATAAGTATTGACCAGGATGCTGGGGTAAACTCCACTGCTCTTCTATGAATTGTGTGATAGGATCTTTTACTTGAGAGGTCAGATGGGGCCTCAGATTAACATCTCATCTGAAAGATGGCACCTCTGACAGTGCAGCACTCTCTCAGTACTGCACTTGAGCTGCAAAATGGAAGGGAGAGTGGGGATAATTGTCTCCTCAGCTGCTTTTGCCGACCTGATAACTGTTTTGATTTTGCTGTTTCTCACACACAGACACATTGAGAACAGAGATGGGTCATTAGTGATCAGTCGGGTTCGAGAACAGGATGCTGGATTGTACACATGTCATGCATCTAATGGACGTGATCAGGATTCCCGTCAAGTTCAGCTTAACGTTCAAGGTACTGTTTGTGCGTTGGGAGTTATGATCTGAAACATTAAACCTGAAAGAACAGGTGACTCTGGGCATTGTGACATTAGTGTGCAAACACTTAACGTGCTCAATTGGAATTTTACTGTCCATTAACAGTACTGTAAACTCCTTTAACATAATGGACAGATTAATGTATGAAAGTGCTAAGAGGTCATTCCTAGGCTAAGATATAATTTGAGAAACTATGCTGAAAAAAAACACTCTTTTTGTCTATTAGACAATCCTGGTGAAAATATTCTTTATCTATGATTCTCAATCCCTGCACTCGTATGAAAACTGAAAGGAAGTTAGAAAAGTTGAAAATGAGGTCACTTGGCCACTTGAAGCCTGTCCCTTTAGTATTCAATGGGCCGAATGGCTTCCTTCTGTGCTGTAACCATTCGATGATTCTATTCCACCTGTGCTTTGAACAGCTCGAAACTCTGCATAACCTGACTGGTTGATTATTTCAGACCACATCTGAGGGGAGGCAGTGGTGTACTGGTATTATCACTGGACTAGTAACTCAGAAACCCAGGTATTGCTCTGGGGACATGGGTTCGAATCCCACCACAGCAGAAGGTGGAATTTGAATTCAATTAATAAATCTGGAATTTAAAGCTAGTCTAATGATGGCCATGAAACCATTGTCGATTGTTGTAAAAACACATCTGGTTCACTAATGTCCTTTAGGGAAGGAAATCTGCTGTCCTTACCTGGTCTGGCCTACATGTGACTCCAGACCCCACAGCAATGTGGTTGACTCTTACATGCCCTCGAAATGGCCTAGCAAGCCACTCAGTTCAAGGGCAATTAGGGATGGGCAATAAATGCTGGCCTGGCCTGCGACACCCACATCCCATGAATTAATTTTTTAAAAAATCACTCCCTGCGTGTAAAACCTCTTCCTGGTATTTAATATAAATCACTCTCATTCTTAAAGTAACTGCACAGCCAGTTTCTATGTACCACCCTTCCCTTTTATAGCATCCTGATGTAGTTATTTGAAAAGCATCTTGTTTTTATTTGTTTAAAGTAGTGTTTTTCCTTTCTAATCAGAATGTAGCATTGATCACAAGTATTAGAGTCCTGGGAAACAGTTTAATTATTCATTCAGGTCATTGACACTCGTGAATTGTAGCTGCACTCACTGGTCAAGAGAGCACTAACTCTTGTCAGCACTTGATCTCCCTATAATAGGCCTTGTATTCGGGACCAAACTTATGATAGTTGTGAAACCTGTGCATCCAATAAAACTAAAAATCTAACCAATTCAATTTTCAAGAAAAAGATTTATAGGAATCTTTCCAAAGCTGTCCCATCACACAGCACCATGGGTGAGGGAGAGAAGCTAATCTGCTCCCAGAACTTTTCTAACACTGCTGGATAGACACAGCATTAGTGGCCCAGGATGTTGCTGTTTCCCGTCCCTTATTGGGAGCACCCATCCTCTGCTCAGCTTTTCCCCCAGGCTGAGATTGTCATCTCACAATTTATTGCCATGAAGGTGCTCCAGCTAATCTCTTATGATCTACAAATAAAATGACTGACTCCTGTATGTCCTCATTTGCACGTGCTTACTAGTGTAGCAAGATCATTTCAAAGTAAAAGCATGCCTCTGAGTGACTGCGTTGTAACTGGTCTTTTTCCCCTGCATGTTCTGGTATTCGGGTCTCTCATTAGAGGAGGTGGCTGGGAAATGTCAGGACTGAGACTCATTTTCCAGATGTGTGACTAACCTTTGACCGCATCAAACAGCATTATTCACACTTGAGGTGGAATCGCGATTGGTCGACTTCAGCCCTTCCACATTCCAATTTTGACCCCTTTATCTAGATTGTGTAGACTTAAGGATGACATAGGATGGTGAAAGGGGCAGAAATAAGGCAGATGGATTCAATGTGGAAAAATGTGAAGTGATACGCTTTGGGAGGACTAATATGAAAAAAAACAGTAAACTATAAATGGCACCATTTTGAAAAGTGTAGGTGAGCAGTGAGACCTTGGTATCCTTAGACACACATCCTTAAAGATGGCAGGACAAGTTGATAAGTGGTTGAAAAAGCAAATGGGTTTATACACAGATAAATTGAGTTTAAAAGCAAAGAGCTCATGCTAGAACTTTATAAATCACTGGCTAGGCCTCTGCTGGAATATTGTGGATAATTCTGGGCACCTTCAGGAAAGATGTAAAGACGTTATAAAGGGTACAGAGGAGGTTTTACCAGGATATGAGCAGGGATGAAGGACTTCAGTTATGAGGAGAGATCGGAAAAATTAGGACTGCTCTCCTTGGAGCAGAGAAAGAGCCAAGGGAGTGGAGCTAATTGTATAGTTCTTTCAAAGGAAAGGTGGGCCAAACCTGGCCTCCTTCTGTGCTGTATGATTCTATAAACCCTTCAGTACCTCAATGAGGAGACTCTGTTTAATTACCTCCTCTCCCTTGGCTATAATGAACTTCTCCAGATTGCTATTATGTTCTTCTAGAAAGCTGAATGATGTTGATTGATAAGCAGGTCTGTTTGTTTCAATAACCTCAGATGATTCTTTCTCGGTTCTCTTTGGGAACATTGGGCATTCTCTATGTTATTTGTTTCTTCTGCTGTTCCCTGTGTCCAGCTGCTACTCACATCCGGCCAAGTTTGTCTGTGGTTGAAGCTCGGGTTGGGTTCTCAGCACAGCTGCCCTGCCTGGCTGAAGGACTGCCAAGACCGCAGGTGTTCTGGGAGAGAAACGGCGTACGCTTGGGACCGGCAAACACGCCTCGCCTCACTCAGCTGGACGATCAGTCTTTACGCTTTACCTCGGTAGTGCCTAGCGATGCAGGGGAATACGTCTGTGTTGCTCACAATAATGTGGGACCAGTGCAAAGGATGGTGGTGGAACTTAAGGTCAAAGGTTTTTACAATGTCAACTTTGTATTTTTAAGACTGCTTTAATTTTGGAAGATTGTCCTAAACACATGCAGTTTGTGATTGCTCTGTCCAGTCAATGGGGGGTTTCTCCCTCACTTCACTTAAGATTTTTAATAAACCCAATGATTTTAAATCTATACAGGAAAGATTGTCTGTGTTACAAATATACTTGAATGTACCCCCTCCACCCCTGCCCCACCACTATTGTCTGTGCTGATCGCAGCTTGGATCTGCCTTGACTAAGTTGATAGAACTCTGCCCTGTGGAGTCAAAAGGATGTAGGTTCAGGCTGCACTCCAGAAACTTGGGCACAGAATCCAAGCTGACCATTCAGTACTGAGGGAGTGCTGCACTGTCAGAAGTGCCATCTTTTGGACTCCACAAGCTTGCATTTATACAGAGCATTTCACAACCTCTGGGTGCTTCATAGCCAATGAAATACTTTTGAAGTATAGTCACTGTTGTAATGTAGGCAACACAGCAGCCAATTTATGCAGAACAAGATCCCATAAACAGTAATGTGATAATGACTAGATGATTGTCTTAATATTGGCTATCGCTTCTCTGCCAAGGGACCTTTTACATCCACGAGAGGGTGGGCGGGGCCTCATTTTAGCGATGAGCGGGAAACCCTGGCCAATTTTTCTCTGCCCCACCATTGGGTCATTGAGACTAATGATAGGTTGCCTACTGCTAACCCACCTGTGATCAGCTACTTCACAAACTGGGGATCAAACCTGGGACATCCCTGACCTTTCTGGCTCAGCTATACTCTGGACAAACTCTGAGACATCCGGAAACCCAGGTTGCCAATGGTACATGACTCATTAACCTCTTTACTGGCGTGATTAGCCCCTGGCTTGGGGATCAGTTGATTCTGTAGGAACTTAAACCAAGCCACTCAATCTAAGATTTCCTCATGTTTATTTGTGCAATGCATTAGGATGTTTTTTACATTAAATGCATCATGTAAGTTAGTGTGTTGTTTTAAATTGGCGTGAATTAAAAACACAGAACCTGTACTTGGGATAAAAACAAAGAAATGCTGGAAATACTCAGCAGGTCTGGCAGCATTTGTGGAGAGAGAAGCAGAGTTAACGTTTCAGGTCAGTGATCTTTCATCAGAATTGGCAAAGGTTAGAAATGCCATAGGATTTAAGCAAATAAAGTAGGGGTGAGGCAAAAGAGAACAAATAGGAAGGTGTTGATCGGTCAGAGGGTCACACAGAATAACTGACAAGGTCATAGAGCAAAGGCAAAGGGTGTGTTAATGGTGTGATGAAAGACCTGTACTGGGGAAGGCTCTCATTCGATTTCAGGTGTCAACAGATACCTAGAAAATGACAGGACTGCAGGAGTGAGTGACTAAACTGAATCTATCTCTGACAGCGAAATGGAAGAATTAAATAGATTTTTATTCAAATAGAAATATTTTATATAAAAAGTATGTCTCTTAGGATGTTTTGTTCAGAAAACATGCCCTCGAACATTCCTTCTCCTTTCATTACAATGTGTATATGGAAGCATTTCCTTGCATTCCTGCAATGTGGTCTATCCACAAGGCCCCAGCCTTTCTTTGACTCATATCTCTCCCTGCACTTAATACAAATTTGGTGTTGTTTTCTGTTGCACCGTTTTCATTTGATAAATAAACGGTATCCATGAGCCTGACTGTGTGTGGCCGAGCCACCACCTCCTGTTGAGAATTTTTTTTTTTCTCTCAGTTCTCTGTGAGGTTTCTAGATAGGATAGTCTCAGGCAAAGTGGGATAAAAAGAAATTCTCCTGCTGTCTGTGTTCTTCCCTGTTAAGGAAGCAGTGACAACCGGCATTATGAAGAAATTCTTGGTTTCAAAAATGTAGCTGTCTTGGTGATACTAGTGGCATTCCCTTCCTCCTGGAACCAAAAGAGAAAGCATATAAAACACACAGATTTAAAAAAAAAAGACCTAACATAAGTTTTGTCTTCATCCAGGAGAGCTGAAGATTACAAGAGCTCCACAGAATCTGCGTGTGGCCTCAAGTGGAACGGCTGAGTTTCGATGCGTGGTGTCTGCAGCTAATGCTAATATACGATGGACAAGGTAACAGGAACAGACAGACAAAGCGAAATAAACCAAGCACACAACACTCTGACGCTGAGTAAGGGGAGGAGTTTGAAATAGTTTTAATCCCTCTTGGCTTCATGATTGGTACCAGTTAGTAACTCCCTTTCATTATCTGTCTGTACCCTATAGTGTTAGCTGTAAAGCAGTGGTAGCACACTTGCCTCTGATTGTGGGTTCAAGTCTCACTCCAGAGACTTGAGTGTATAATCTAGGGTTTTTTTAAATTATTAATTTCATGGGATAAGCACGTCGCTGGCTAGGCCAGCATTTGTTTCCCATCCTAATCACCCTTGAGAAGGTGGTGGTGAGCCGCCACCTTGAACCACTGCAGCCCACGTGGTAGGAAGGGAGTTCCAGGATTTTGATCCAGTGACAGTGAAGGAATGGCGATACAGTTCCAAGTCAGGATGGTGTGCGGCTTGGAGGAGAACCTGCAGGTGGTAGTGTTCACATGCATCTACTTTTCCTTGTCCTTCCAGGTGGTAGAGGTCGCAGGTTTGGAAGGTGCTGTCGAAGGAGCTTTGCTGAGTTGCTGCAGTGCATTTTGTAGATGGTACACACTGCTGCCACTATGCATCGGTGGTGGAGGGAGTGAATGTAGAAGGTGGTTAATGGAGTGCCAATCAAACGGGCTGCTTTGTCCTGGGTGGTGCCGAGTTTCTTGAGTGTTTTTGGAGCCGCACTCATCCAGGCAAGTGGAGAGTATTCCATCACACTCCTGATTTGTGCCTTGTAGATGGTGGATAGGCTTTGGAGAGTCAGGGATGAGTTACTCAATGCAGAATTCCCAGCCTCTGACCTGTTGTGGTAGCCACAGTACTTATGTGGCTGGTCCAGTTCAGTTTCTGGTCAATGGTAACCCCCCTAGAAATCCTGCAGTGAGTAACTCACCTCCTGGCTCCCCAAAGCCTGTCCACCATCTACAAGGCACAAGTCAGGAGTGTGATGGAATACTCACCACTTGCCTGGATGGGTGCAGCTCCAACAACACTCAAGAAACTCAACACCATCCAGGACAAAGCAGCCCACTTGATTGGCACACCATCCACAAACATTCACTCCCTCCACCACCGACGCACAGTGGCAGCAGTGTGTACCATCTATAAGATACACTGCAGCAACACACCAAGGCTCTTTAGATAGCACCTTCCAAACCCGCGACCTCTAGAAGGACAAGGGCAGCAAATAGTTGGGAACACCACCTGCAAGTTCCCGTCCAAGTCACACACCATCCTGAATTGGAACTATATCACCGTTCCTTCACTGTTTCTGGGTCAAAATCCTGGAACTCCCTTCCTAATGGCACTGTGGGTGTCCCTACCCCACATGGACTGCAGCGGTTGAAGGAGGCAGCTCATCACCACCTTCTCAAGGGCAAATAGGGATGGGCAATAAATTCTGGCCCAGCCAGCGACACCCACATCCCATGAATGAATGAATTTTTAAAAAATGTTGATAGTGGGGAATTCAGCAATGGTAATGCCTTTGAATGTCATGGGAAGATGGTCAGATTCTCTCTTGTTGGAGATGATCATTGCCTGGCACTTGTGTGGCGAGAATGTTACTTATCAGCCCAAGCCTGTATGTTGTCCAGGTCTTGCTGCATATGGGCATGGGCTGCTTCAGTATCTGAGGAGTTGTGAATGATACTGAACATCGTACAATCAATGGACATCCCCATTTCTGACCTTATGATGGAGGGAAGGTCATTTGATGAAGCAGCTGAAGGTTGGGCCTAGGACACTAGCCTGAAGAACTCCTGCAGCAATGTCCTGGGACTGAGATGATTGGCCTCCAACAACCATCTTCCTTTGTGACACTCCCAGTGCAGTACTGAGAGAGTGCTGCACTGTTGGAGGTGCCATCTTTTGGATGTTAAACTGAGGTCCTGTCTGGTCTCTTGTATGGATGTAAAAGATCCCATGGCACCTTCAAAGAAAAGCAGGGGAGTTCTCCCCAGCTTCCTGGCCAGCAATTTATCCTTCCATCAACTTCACTAAAAGCAGATGTTCTGGTCATTATCACATTGCTGTTTGTGGGAGCTTGTTGTGTGCAAATTGACTGCTGTGTTTCCTACATAAAAATTATTTAATTGGCTGTAAAGCACTTTGGGATGTCCTGAGCTCATGAAAGGCGGTATATAAATGTAAGATCTTTTCCTTGCCGCCTTTCATTCACTTCCGCATCGAGGAATCCGCCACTGTTGCAAGGCAACTCACATCAATAGCTATCACCCAGTCAGTGAAATGGTATGAACAAACCATCAACTGAAAATCAAATTGGTTTTATAACCATTGCTGAGCAGTTTGATCATTCATTGCTCCCCTCTTGTATTCCTCCGTCTCCCAAACAAGCACGTGGTTTATCCAAAGTAGAAATATTTTATAATGTTAAGAACACAGAAAGGGACATGCAAAAAAAAAAAAAGCAATTTGACGCATTTATCTCTCTCTGAAATAGGAATGGAATCCCACTAAGAGCAGATGGGGAGCACATCTATGTTTCACCGGATGGTACCTTGACTTTGCAAAACGTTCAGTTGGGAGATTCTGGTACTTACACCTGCAATGCATATAGCGGCTCTCACTCAGTCAGTGCAAGTGCTGAGTTGACAGTCACATGTGAGTAAAACTGGAGCATGTTGGGTCACGTCACATTTTGGTTTGTTTTACAATCAAGTCACGGAATTGCCCTCCCCCGCTTCCAGATTTTGTGAAGCAATTGTTCTAACCCTTACATTACAGGGACTGCATGTATTTAATATGACTATTGACTGCTGGTGAATTGTAAAAATCCTGTTTCCTCCTTCCCACTTCAACTCAAAAAAAATACAAAGCTGGAGTGATTGAGTACGAACATTTTGATCTGGTTAATGTGTATTTTTTAAAAACAAAATTAAGTTTGTTAACATTCGGTAGACTTATTAAATTTATTAGTGCCACGTTTTGTAATTATCTGTTCATTTTAGTCAAACCATTGAAGTAGAAATTTGTGGTAAACATGGAGAACCAGATTCCCCTACTCACTCCTATCCTCCGTACCTCAACCTTTCTGACATTAGCTTCCCCCCCACGCCCGCATAGCAAAACCTTTTGAACATTAACTCCCTCCCTGAAATTTTTGGCATTAGCTTGCTCCCCTTGAAACCCATCACATTAGCTTCCCCGAACCCTCCTGAAACCTCTGACGTTAGATCCCCCCCTTGACGTTCTCCTCCTAAAACCTTTCTGACTTTATCTCCCGCTAATAGTGCCATCCTTGTTTTGCAATTAGCTGCATCAGAGAAAATGTGTCAGGGAGGGATGCTCTCTATTGCTCAGTAATGTGCCCATTTTGGTCTCTACTTCATTTGTTTTTTTGTTTGATAGTTCGCTATATTTTATTTTCTCAGAATTCTCGTAGTTTGCATTAACTGCCAGAAAACCTTGTCATCAGCAGTGTATGTGATGTCTTCATTAACTTCAGATGGATTGGACCGTTTCATTGAACTTGTTTCTAAAATAATAATTCCAACCAGTCTCACTTTGCAAAGCAAAATGGAGAGGGAAACATGAGGATAGATTGCAGGGGCAGCAAACGTTTGGTTGAGAAGATGGATGGATTTTGAGAACTATAGGGTCAGAGAGGGGACCGACCCATTGCAGTAGAGGGTGACGTGCAGTGATTTGAAGATTAGGGCAGGGAGTTTAAAGGTAATTATTGGGAGAAGCAGGGAAGCTGTATAAGCCAGTAAAGAGGGAGGGTGATGGACAAGTAAGCTGACTAGAAGAACAGTACATCTTGGTTAAATTGGGGGATTGGAATAATTGATGCCAGATCTGATCAAATCATGACTCTGGGTTTTACTTGTGGAAGCCTGAGCTCCAGTTGGAGGTGGATAATGATACATATTGGAAAAGAGCAGTGGTGGTGGTGGTGAGTAGGACATGGACTTTGAAGCTTGGCTTAGGGTTGAACAGAGTTTACAGTGTCGTTAGGAAGAGGGGAGGAAATGAAATCTGTGGCAAGGAAGTGTTTATGGCAGAGATTGAAAATGACCACTTTGGTCTTTCTGATATTGAATTGGAGGATAGTGGTGGAGCGGTAGAGCTGGATATCATCATAAGCTGACCATGTCATTGAGGGCAGACTGTAGATGATTGACTCATTATATGGAGCAACATTTAAACTAATCTAATGCCGTATCTGGTGAAGGGAGGATGCTGATACATTATGTTTATACTTAATCAACTGATTTCATCTGGGGTTTCAGCAGTGCTCCAATTAGCCTCAGTTTCCTGGAGGGGAAAGAGACATAAAAATCAACCAAGGTATGTGCTATGTTGCTATTCAGTGACCTGTTAGGAAATAACCTGTATTGTCAGTGAATACAGGCTTTCACAGCCTTCTTGGCCAAATAGCCTGCTGCCACTCAAAGTAGTAACCGTACTACAAATAATAGGAGCAAACAAGATTTGAATTAAATACAAGTGGAGTTGTCGGTAAAGAAAATTGCACTCTTCATTTCAGTTACACAAGTTCTGCTGCAGTCCTTTACACTTATTTTATGGATTACAGAAATAGACCTTTCGGACTGGTCTGCTGTATATGCAATTGTCGAGAACTTTAGTTGTACGTTTTGTTCAGCATTAACCAGGCACGTTAAATTCTCACCAAGAAAACCATTGATGTATTTGTTCAAAATAAAGACAGTTGACATAACCATGTGCAAATAAATACATCACAACTGAAAAAAGGAACAGATTATGTAATTTAAACAGACTATTTAATCCCCAGCTAAAACAGCCCAGGATTCCCATCATATCCAGTTTTTCTGTTGAGCCCTTTTACTATATTCTTGGTTAAGACAGTACATGGAAGTGGGGTAAATTTCCCATTTGGTAAATTTCACCTCCGCCCACTCCAAAGCTGCTAGTTAACTTTACTCCATAGATAATCCATCTGGTTCTCAATCAAGGACTTGATAAACTGGAAGCTAGTTCCTGCATGCTCTGTACACAGTTGTGAAATAGAGCCTCTAACATGGTGGATAAAAAGAATAGATTCTCAGATTTTGTTTCATTTAAAGTATTTTGACATGATAATTCTTTCAGCCGTGGAACCAGTGGTGCAACCTACAGATCACGATTCGGTGTGTGCGGATCTGCCAGAACTGGCTAATTGTGATCTGATAGTACAGGCCAATCTCTGCTCCAATCAGTACTACTCCAGCTTTTGCTGTTCAAGTTGCTCCAAGCACTGGTCACGTAACCAGCACCTACAGCAGCAGGGATAATGGTGGCGTGCGCGGGGAGCTGTGGGACTCAGGTGATGGGTAGAATTTCTGTTACTCTTTTTTGCTGCTTGATGCATGTTTTCAGGCAATATATTACAAAGTAGCATTGTGAATCAGGTTGGAAACACAGATGGTCAGCCTAAACTGTGAAGGAAAGCAAACAGAGCAATATTGGTTTATATTTATTATTTTTCTTAGCAATTGTGGGGGGGGGGGGGGGGGGTTCCATTTGTAGCATGGAGTAAATAAGAGACGTCCCTCATTTAAATATCCTATGCTTGACTTAATAATCCCAACAATGAACACAGTGGGAGGGGGAAAAAAAACTTTAAAATAGATTAATCTAAGATTGCAAATTTTAACTACATTTTTTCTCACTCCCCTCTCCTTCCTGGTGCTGAAAGAAGCTGGGAATTCATCTACGTGATTGGTTTGTCTACCATTACACCTCATACAATGGGTGGCGCAGTGGTTAGCGCTGCAGCCTCACAACTGCAGGGACCCGGGTTCGATTCTGGGTACTGCCAGTGCGGAGTTTGTAAGTTCTCCCGGTGACCGTGTGGGTTTTCGCCGGGTGCTCCGGTTTCCTCCCACAGCCAAAGACTTGCAGGTGATAGGTAAATTGGCCATTGGAAATTACCCCTAGTGGAGGTAGGTGGTAGGGAATATGGGATTACTGTAGGGTTAGTATAAATGGGTGGTTGTTGGTCAGCGCAGACTCGGTGGGCCGAAGGGCCTGTTTCAGTGCTGTATCTCTAAATAAAATAAACTAACTAGGATGGTCAAAATGAATATTTGTTTGGAAAGTCCTCAATTTTTGCTCTCTGCTTGTCAGGTGACCCGTGCTCTAGAAATAACCAAGATGGCAACCGTCTTTAACACGAGAATCTTTGAAATCAGGACATCATGTAGGGTTGAAAATATGCTTCAAGCTTTTTTAAAAGCACAATAGAATCATACAGCACAGAAACAAAATCAACCAATCCCTGTGCTGTCGTTGAGTTACTAATTAGTCCCACTCCTCTGCTCTTTCTCCATAGCTCCAAGTGAAATAAAAACAAAAAAAAGTTTAAACTGCACAGCAAAACCATCTTCTTTGGCCTCCTTGTCTCGAGAGACAATGGGTAAGCGCCTGGAGGTGGTCAGTGGTGTGTGGAGCAGCACCTGGAGTGGCTATAAAGGCCAATTCTAGAGTGACAGACTCTTCCACAGGTGCAGAAAAATGTGTTTATCGGGGCTGTTACACAGTTGGCTCTCTCCTTGCGCCTCTGTCTTTTTTCCTGCCAACTGCTAAGAACTCTTCGACTCGCCACACTTTAGCCCCAGCTCTGGCGAACGCTGGCAACTGACTCCCACGACTTGTGATCAATGTCACAGGACTTCGTCGCGTTTGCAGACGTCTTTAAAGCAGAGACATGGACGGCCGATGGGTATGATACCAGTGGCAAGCTCGCTGTACAATGTGTCTTTGGGGATTCTTCCATGTGGCTCACATGGCCAAGTGTCGCTGATTCAGTAGTGTGTATAAGCTGGGGATGTTGGCCGCCTCGAGGACTTCTGTGTTGGAGATACAGCACAGAAACAAAATCAACCAATCCCTGTGCTGGCTCGCTGAGTTACTAATTAGTCCCACTCCTCTGCTCTTTCTCCAGAGCTCCAAGTGAAATAAAAACAAAAAAAAGTTTAAACTGCACAGCAAAACCATCAGCATTTGAAAAAGTATTAGTTATGCTGAGATGTAACCCATGGCTCAGGAAAAGTCGCTATCTAAAACAGTAACTTGTGTTGTCTTTAAGTACTCCATTTCCAGCATTTTGCTTTTATTCAGCTCGAGTTCTTCTTCCTTGTACACATTTACATTGGACAAAAATTGACCATTCCATCTAAAACCTGCTGCCAGCACAGTTTTCAATCGGTAGCAAACCATTGTAGAATATTGCCTGGAAACATACTCTCGATTTCCTCACATGCATGCTTTAATTTCATCCAGGAGTACTAACACATTCTTGGTTTATTTGCACTGCTGATGTGCTTTCTCCTATTGGTGTGTTTGTTTCTCTGAAGTCAATTGGAACAGCTATTCTTGTGAACCTTCTATCATTGTAGCTCTCAGCCTCTTCACTGCAGGCTGTAAATGAGATTTGGTTATTAAATACAGCTGCAAAGTACAATTTATCATACGGTTATGTTGGTTGATTATAGTGAATTATAAGGGTGACTATTTCTAAGACATGTAATTACTTAGCAAGAATTGGTGGGGGTGGGGGAGGAGGCAGGGTTGGGGGTGCAGGAAGTGTTGATGCCTTTTTCTGCTCATCCACATCACTAAAAATGTTCAACATCTCTGTGAAAGGAGGAAAATAACTCCTGTTCTAAGCAAGAATGTCATGTTTTCTTGGTTATACTAATTACTAAGGAATAAAATGTAGTAGTCTCTCCAGTCGAGTTTCATTTCAGACCTTTGGAGTGAGCCTGACCAGCTTATTTTTGTTAAAACAGCCTCTAAACTAATGGTGGTTGTGATTTTTTCCCCCTCCCTACAGCATAGCACCACACTTTGAAGCAGATGATACAGCCATCCATAAAACTACAATAAGGAGACATTTATCTAGTTTTCCCCCCCTCTGTTGGTAACAACTTTGCTGCAACTTAATAAATGCAGATGAAATCCTGGCTGTGAGGGTGATGCGCAACTTTTTTAAAAAAAACAATTGACCCATTTATATTGTTAATTAACATCCTGAAGCAGGATGACTCATCCGTGATCTAATTTGAATCTAGTTAAACAGGTTGCCATTTATTTCATAGAACACACATCCTGCATAGCTCTTTGAAACAGCTATCCAATTAGACCCACTCCCACTCTCTCCCCACAGTCTTGCAAATATTTCCATCAACCAGTATTTACCCAATTCCCTTTTGAAAGTTATTACTGAATTGCCTTCCACCTGCATTCGGGATCAGAACAATTTGCTGTATAATTTTTCCCCTCATATCCCCTAGTTCTTTTGTCAATTATTTAAAATCTGTGTTCTCTGGTTACCAACACTCCTGTCAGGGGTAAAAGTTTCAACAAATCCCCCCTCATAATTCTGAACACATCTATTAAATTTCCCCTTAAGCTTTTCTGCTCCAAGGAGAACAATCCCAGTTTCTTCACTCCCTCCTCCCTGGTACCATTCTAAATCTCCGCAGCACCCTCTCCAGGGTCTTGACTTCCTTCCAAAAGTATGGTGCCCAAAATTGGACAAACTTTAGCAAAATTTCTTTGCTTTTGTACTTTACACCTCTGTAAAATCAAGGATTTAAAAACAGCAGCAACTTGTCCTGCCACCTTCAAAGCTTTGCGTACATGAACCCTCAGATCTCTGTTCCTACATCCCCTTTAAAATTGTACCATTTAGTTTATAGAGTTAATTTTCCTTCCAAAATGCATCATTTCATAACTCTCTGCATTAAATTTCAGCTGCTATGTGTCTACGCATTTCAGTGTTAAAAGTACAATGGGCCACTTCATATCACAGAATCTCAGAATTGTTGCACTGGAGGCGGCCATTCGGCCCATCGTGTCTGCACCGGCTCTCTGAAAGAGCAATTTACTCAGTTCCATTCCCCCACCTTCTCCCCATAACCCTGCACATTCTTCCTTTTCATAAAATAATCTAATTCCCTTTTGAATGCGTCAATTGACCGTGTCTCCACCACACACTCAGGATGCAGATCAAGCAGAAATTGATCCACATACTAATATTACTGCATATGCAGTATTTTTCTTATAAATCAAACCTTTGTTTTGCTGGAATATAGCAAAAATCTCGATAAAACACAACTAAATGTACCAAAGTGTGCTAGCTTCAACTGATTGGCCTATGAAAGCACAAAATTGAAACAGAATATTTAACATTCTACGGTTCTAAAAATGTACTAATTTCCATTATTGTGCCTTTTTCCCCCAACACATTAACAGGCTGGGTGTTGGTGGGGTGGGGAGTAATATAGCACCTGTTTAGTATTGATACAAGTTTTCTGTGGGGTTAACCAAAAAGCACTCTATATAATAAAAACGTGCCATAGTTGAACAGACACTTCTGATTGGGTGTTATCTTCTCTGTTGTAGGTCCACTTTACTGGCAGTAGTGTGTAAAGGTATACTATAGGATATGAAGAAGAGAGATACTACTCAAGTAATGTTTGAAAAATTCTTCACAGCAAAAGGTGACTAGCATACTTCTGCCTGTACGAACAGTCACACCCACTTACTATGCAAGATGAAGTACCTGTACTCTTTTTAAACTATGATGTATATAATTAGTTTTAGAATTACAAGTTACTGCATATTCTTATCAAATTGTTAATGTAGAAAATACGATTTGCAAAGGATGTGAACTTTGTTACTTCCAAAGATGTGTTTTGAGATTTATCTGCATTCAGATTTTATTTTTGTGTAAAAAGACTGGTATTTTCAAATGTTGACAGGTTGGATAGACTCAGTAAATTATCCGATATATTTGCTCTGTTGGGCCCTACAGTTTTGTACACTGTCACTCCTTTCACCTGGTGGTAAGTGGTTAATATTGTACATAATACTCACTACTATAACTACTTTTCACTTAAAGATCCAGAAGCACATTTATTAAGGATGAGATGTTCATGTAAAAAATGTATATTGTGCGTGTGTTTATTAATACATTTCCATGAATGACACATCGATGAATTAAACAATTCATATTGAACCAGTGCCCTTTTTATATTTACAGAGAACGGCAAAATACAATGAACTATCAATTGCAGGAAATTAAAAACTGAAGATTTGGCAGAAGTCCTGCCACGGAAGGTGTAATTTAATGTTGTATAAAAACAGCTTAAACACAATATGCAAGATCTATCCCACTGCCACCACGTAATAGGTCTACACGAGAGCTGCATTTCCTCCTCAGAATAAATCACCAATACAAAACCTTTTCTCTATAATACCTCAAGCCACCAAACTTTCTTGTGTAATGTTTGTCTCATTTTACACCTTGTTTCTGGGGATGTTTATCACTACTTTCAAGGTTTCTTTTATTTTTAAGTTATATTTATACTTACAATCAATATAAATTTGTTTTGATCAGGGATTTGCTTCAGTAAACTGATATAAAAAGTCCTTGCTTGTTCTGACAGATATTTAATGCTATCGTTACAAGTGCTCAGGACTAGTCCAAGGAAAGTACCCAGTTAGTATGTGGAATCGGATATCAACAATTCTTCCTAGCTACTAAAATGTAACATAAACAAAGTTGTGATATGAAAATCAAGAAAGCACTTTGCAAATAAGATCAGTCTTCTAACCACCATTTATTTTTGTTAAAGATTATAAATCTCCAGTATAAATTTCTTTTATTACAAGTGATTGTAAGGCAAGTCAAATTAAAATAATAAAACTAAAAAAGAAAACCTGCTAAATCCTCAAGTCAGATGCAAAATAGCTGTAATGCAGAAGGATAAACTCTCACTGATAACCACAAAGGGAAGGAGGGAGTTTGGAAAAGGGAGTACAGCTTGGTACCAACATGGATGATTCTGCTTAACTATACTGTGCAAATCAATTTCAACAATTACAGCAATTGAACCTGACAGACTCTTAAAAACCCATTCAAAATAGTAAGGGAAACAAGAGAATTTTCAGTTAACAGAACAAAATAAAACCTTGCTCAACAGAACATACAAGATTGATCATGGTTTATGTAGACCATAACAATACTGTTAAAAATATTTAACTGCTGTATACTAATGCTTTATAATTGGTCATCTGTTCAGGCAAGTGTGCTACCTACAGCAAAACAGTCTGTAGCAAGAACCAGCTGAAGGATCACATTTACCCCAATTACTTACATTAGAATCAGCAATAAACCATTCTCTATATACATTTCATACAACCGTTCGGTGCTTTACCTTTGGCAAGATTACTTACAGCTCAATTTCCATACCTATTTAAAATATATATACTAATGCATAAAAATAAAGATTTTGGCATCAATTTATCCAAATTGGAAGCTCCAACACTAGAGAACTGCAGCATTATTCTGCAGTCCCATCACTGAATACCAACATAATTGTAGGTAGAAAGAGTTTAGAAACAAGCAGCTGATCCCCTACACTAGTACCATTAAAATAACCAGTTTTTCCAAGGCAGACAACAGACATACCCCTTTTGATCATTCAACCTTGCCAGATTTTTCAGTCCAGCTTTGCATCAGGTTTACAATGGTTTTCAGAGACTGCTAAAGCAGTTCTTCATGCCCATCATCAACAGTGAATGCGCTCCACACACAAAAGAAAAAGAAATCAGACCTCTGCTCAAAGTTCAATCTCAAAGGTCTTCTGTAAGTCACTAGAGAATGGATTAGTAGGAGATGGTGTGGCCCGTTGCTTTGATTTGCATTCCAGAGCATTCCACTGAGCCTCAAATGCATCAATTTGTGGTGTGCCTGCTGCCATTTGAATGTTTTTGGTTTCTGTTGTCCAGTTGCTACTTTCTGCTCCATTGAAAGCTGTTGAACCATTAATTTGCTGGGCAGGTTTAAAGTAAGGGCTAGCATTTGCAGCAATGCCCATGGTGCTACTTTCAATTTGAGGGAATGCATTTTGTTTCAACTGTGCATGAGTAAGCTGAGTATGGCCTGCTGTGCCAAAGACATTAGCCACCATTTGTGAAGGTGTGATTCCAATCACAGGCACGCTTGGAGCTTGATATGGTATCCCGTTGGTGACCCTTAGACTGTATGGCTGAGTAGGAACAAATGTAGACTGCATCTGAGGAACCACGTTGACTGGTGCTGCCTGGGGAGTAACTAAAGAGTTGGCCTGAAAGGACTGTGAAGCCGGTGGCACAGCCACTGATGGTTGTGGCTGTGGTGCTGGTTGCAAACGGACACTTTTCGATACTTCTTCAAGCCAGCGGTCAGCTTCCGATGGTGTGCGTTTGTGACTGGATTGGAACTGTGTTGTTACAGTGGCAGCTGTGCTCCAATCAGTACCTGGTTAAAACAAGGAGAGAAATATTGAAAAACCATCTGACAACTGCACCAGGTACACAATCTTAAAATAAACCACAGGTAGGAAAAAAAATAAGTGCTCTGGTTAACACTGAAAAGAGAAATCTGGCTATTTTAGTTAAAGCTGGTATAGAGGGTTGCTCTTTTACAAGAATATCAGTGTCTGAGGCATATTTTCACCTAATTGTCACCTCCCAGTCTCGTATCTTCAGAAGAAGGAGCTAAAATGTTATTCCAGTCAGCCACATGAAGGAGGAGGAGGAGAAGGAAGAAACTAAGTCTCCTTCAATTAAGTGCACCTCCCGCTCAGTAAGCATAGGAACAGGAGAAGGCCATTCAATGAGATCAAGGATGATCTGCGACGAAACTCCATATCCCTCAATACCTTTGGTTAACAACATTTTAAAACTGAGACTAATAAGTTTAACAATTGATCCAGCATCAATTGCTGTTTGCTGAAGAGAGTTCCAAACTTCTACCAGCCTTTGTGTGTTGCCTAATTTCACTCCTGAAAGGTCTGGCTCTAATTTTTAAGACATGCCCCCTTGTCCTAGACTTCCCAACCAATGGAAACAGTTTCTATCTACTCTATCTGCTCCCCTTATCTTCTGTTTTGATCAAATCACCCCTTCATCCTCTAAATTGCAGGGAATACAACCCTAATTTGTGTAATCGCTCCTCATAGTTTAACCCTTGGAGTCCAGGTATCATTCTGGTAAATCTGCACTGCACTCTCTCCAAGGCTGATGCATCTTTCCTACGGTTGAATTCTTCACCTTTGTATTCTGGCCCTCTACATATAAAGGCCAACATTCGATCAGCCTTTTTGATTATTTTCTGTACCTGTTCATGACATTTGAATGATCATGTACCTGGACCTCTAAGACTCTTTGGGCCTGCATTGTTTCTAGCTTTTCACTGTTTAGAAAATATCTGCATCTTAACTCCATTTAATTGCCTTTAATCCATATCCTTTGATAGCTTTAACTAAAGAACAGTACTGCTTGAATCAATGGGAAAGTCTGCCAGTCACATCATACATTTTCTTTCTCTTCCTCCTCTGCCCCAGTTAAAAATGCAAAATGGAAGATACCAAGATGAAATGGGTACAGGAGCAGACCATTCAGCCCTTCAAGCCTGTTCCACTATTCAATTACATCCTGGCTGAACTGTACCTTACCTCCATCTTACCAGCCTTTTCTCCACATCCTTTAATACCCTTGCCTAACATAAATCTATCCATCTCAGTCTTGAAATTTTCAAGTGACCCCGAGCCTGAACAGTTTTTATTTTGGGGACATGGGTGGAGGGGAAGGTGAGATTTTCACTAGCCTTTGTGTGGAAAAGTGCTTCCTGACCTCACCCTTAAATGGCCCTGGCTCTAAATTTCTCGTTATTTCCTTGTTCTGGATTCCGCCCCCTCTCCACCCCACCCCCAGTGGAAACAGTTTCAGTCTATCTACCCTAATAATTCCTTTAATCATCTTAAACACTCCAATTAGATTGCCATTTAATCTTCTATATTCAAGAGAATACAATTCTGGTCTATGCAACAAATGGGGGAAAATTAAAAGAAATCTGGTCATTGTTGGGGACATTTGGCAGCTTATCACACTAACATGCTTCATTTATCATTAAGCCTATGTAAAACAATGTGAGAAGTGTCAACTACTCGTGAGCAGAGGAGCTTCAACAGCATTTAAGGTTTAATGGATTAAGAGGTTCAAAACTAATAATTTGTACAACAGAAAAATCAAGCAAAAGTTAAACTTTTGAATTGCAGAGTCGTTTAATTTTTTAATGATTGCATTTTAACCTAATGCAAAGGTGCTACTGCAATTAAAGAATTTAATTATTAGCTATCAGGAAGTTTAAGACCAACCCTGGACCCCATTGTTCTTGCAAACTACCATCCCACCTCCAACCTCCCTTTCCTCTCCAAAGTCGTTGAATGTGCTGTTGTCTCCCGAATCCGCTCCCATCTTTCCCAGAACTCCATGTATGAATCCCTCCAATCAGATTTCTGCCCCGACCACAGTACCAAAACAGTTCTTATGAGTCACAATTGACATCCTCTGTGACTACGACAAAGGTAAACTTTCCCTTCTCGTCCTGTCTGCAGCCTTTGACGTGGTTGACCACACCATCCTCCTCCAACGCCTCTCCACTGTCATCCAGCTGGGTGAGACTGCTCTCATTTGGTTCTATTTTTATCTATCCAGTCATAGCCAGAGTATTACTTGCAATTGCTTCTTTTCCTGCTCCAGTACCATTACCTCTGGTGTCCCCAAAGGCTCTATCCTTGGCCCCCTCCTATTTCTCATCTACATGCTGCCCCTTGGTGACATTATCTGAAAGCACAGTTTTAGTTTTCACATGTACGCTGATGACACCCAGCTCTACCTTACCACCACCTCTCTCGATTCCGCCACTATTGCTAAATTATCTGACCTTTTTCAATATCCAGTACCCCTGAGCATGTTGACCTACACTCGCTCCCAGTCAAGCAACAACTTGATTTTAAAATTCTCATGCTTGTTTTCAAATCCCTCCATGGCTTCGCCTCTTCCTATCTCTAATCTCCTCCAACCCCACAACCCTCCGAGACAACGTGCTCCTCCAATTCTGGCCACTTCAGCAGCCCTGATTTTAATTGATCCACCATGCCTTCAGCTGCCTAAGCCCTAAGCTCTGGAATATCCTCCCAACACCTCTCCGCGTCTCAACCTATCTTTCTTCCTTTAAGACACTCCTTAAAACCTACTTTGACCAAGCTTTTGGTCATCTGACCTAATATCTGCTTATCTGGATTGGTATCATATTGTGTTTTATAATTTTTTTAAAAATTCATTCATGGGATGTGGGCGTCACTGGCTATGCCAGCATTTATTGCCCTTGAGAAGGTGGTGGTGAGCTGCCTTCTTGAACCACTGCAGTCCATTTGGGGTAGGTATATCCACAGTGCTGTTAGGAAGGGAGTTCCAGGATTTTGACCCAGCGACAGTGAAGGAACGGCGATATAGTTCCAAGTCAGGATGGTGTGTGACTTGGAGGGGAACTTGCAGGTGGTGGTGTTCCCATGTATTTGCTGCCCTTGTCCTTCTAGTTGGTAGAGGTCGCGGGTTTGGAAGGTGCTGTCTAAGGAGCCTTGGTGCATTGCTGTAGTGCATCTTGTAGATGGTACACACTGCTGCTACTGTGCGTCGGTGGTGGAGGGAGTGAATGTTTGTAGATGGGGTGCCAATCAAGCGGGCTGCTTTGTCCTGGATAGTGTCGAGCTTCTTGAGTGTTGTTGCAGCTGCACCCATCCAGGCAAGTGGAGAGTATTCCATCACACTCTTGACTTGTGCCTTGTAGATGGTGGACAGGCTTTGGGGAGTCAGGAGGTGAGTTACTTGCCTCAGGATCCCTAGCCTCTGACCTGCTCTTGTAGCCACGGTATTTATATGGCTACTCCAGTTCAGTTTCTGGTCAATGGTAGCCCCTAGGATGTTGATAGTGGGGGATTCAGCGATGGTAATGTCGTTGACTGTCAATGGGAGATGGTTAGATTCTCTCTTGTTGGAGATGGTCATTGCCTGGCACTTGTGTGGCGCGAATGTTACTTGCCACTTATCAACCCCAGCCTGGATAATGCTCCTGTGAAGCACCTTGGGACATTCAAATATGTTAAAGGTGCTATATAATTGTTATATGGCATGCCAAGGATGAAAACAACTCCCGGTTATGTAGCTCCTTTAACAGAAAAAAGTTTCAAGATGCTTCAAAAGAGCGTAATTAGACAAAAATCTACACTGAGCCAAAGGATATTAGCATGGTGGCTAAATGCTCTGGTCAAAAAGGTAGGTTTTAAGGAGCAACTTTAAATAGAGAGGGGTGGAGAGATTTAGGGAGGGAATTCCGATGCTTAGGGTCCAGATGGTGGTCAGTGCGTCGGTCAATGGTGGCGTGAAGGGATGTGCAAAAGGCCATGGAGGAATGCAGAGATCTGAGGTCTGTAAGGCTGGAGGATGTTGTAGAGATAGGAAGGGGCAGGGCCAGAGAGAGATATGAACATGAGGACAATTTTAACAACTTGCACTTATATAGTGCCTTTAATATAGCAGAACATTCTAAGGCACTTAACAAGAGCGTTGGAGAAGGGGTGGCCAATGTGTTAGTTTTTTTAAAAACAGGAGAGGGGTGATGATGGCAGATTTGAAGGAGGTGGGGGCGGGGGGAGATAAGAGGACCTGAGGAAAGGGAACTGTTATCAGCTGACATGGGGACCAAGAAGGGAAAGTGGGTGGGGAACAGGGTCGAGGGAACAGGAGGTAGGTCTCATGGGTAAGATGAGCTTGGAGAGAAGCACAGCAAGAGATGAGAGAATCTAGAGAAAGGTGAGAGTTCAGGGCTAGGCCAGCAGGGAACATTGGGGGAGTTTGGCCCACTGGGCTGGAGAAAGGGAGGGAAGCGGCAGAGGCAGCTGAATAGATGGTCTCTTATCTTTGAGAAAGAAGTTCACAAGCTCCTTACAACTGAGTGAAGGTGAGGATGGAGGAGGGAAGGGAGGGTGGTTTAAACTGATAGTTTGCAGTAAAGAGGGGATGGGGGCGGGGCGGGGCGGGGGTTATCTTTGCACACTGGGAAGATCTTTGCATAGCAAGCAGGCTTCAATAGTGTTTTGATGTGGCCCAATCAGATCTGGTAATGGATGATTAAATCAAGGCACTGGGGTGGACCTAGAGCCAATGTAAGTCAGCAAGTACAGGGATGATGGGTGGAAGGACTTGGTGCAGGTTAAGGTATGGACAGCAGAACTTTGTATCAACTGAAGTTTATGGACAGTGAAGGATGATTGGCTGGCTAGGAGAACTTGGAATAATTGCACCTGCAGGTGGAAAAGGCATGAAGAAGGGTTTCAGCAATAGATAAGCTGAGCAGAGGCGAAGACAAGTAACACTAAGAAGATGGAAGTAGGCTGTCTTTGTGATGGAGAGCCAACTGGTTTGGAAGCACAACTTGGGGTTAAAAAGGATGGTGGAGAATCTGAACTTGAGACAGGAGTTGAGGAGAGGGATGGAATTGGAGTACAGAGTTTGTGGTGAAGGGGGGTGGGTGAAGATGTTGACTTAGGAATTCCCAATGTTTAACCTGAGTCACATGAAACAAAAATGGAGAGATATTAGTAATAATTGTTGTCGATATGTACATCTAAACAGTATAATCACAGCATACTGAACTTGAAATAAGTACCATTAGTTATTTTTGAGGTTTAGCATTAATATATACCACCGTAGACAAATTAGTGATTTAATTGATAAATGAGGTTTCCAAATTTTTGGTCCTGTGCAAAATAATTTGGGGCTATGCAACAAATAATTATAAATATGCTTCTTGCTTCCATCTCTGTCATATCCTTAAACCATATGTATAGCCTTACTTGCAGCAATTGTAGCTCCTGCACTCGTTGCTGAAGGGAGCTGGGCCCAAGGGTTTGTGTCGCGCACTGGCATTACTGTGGGAGTCATGGCAGGTGCTGCTGGTACTGGAACAGGAACAGGCAGTGGAAAAGCTGAAGCTGCTCCATTGACTACAATAAGAGGAAATATCAAATGGTCAAATGTGCAACACCACAACCTAAACATTCTTTGCCAAAGTTCAGTCATTTTCAAAAGTGCTGTCAAACCAACTACACACCTTGGAAGGCAGTTATTTGAGGAGCTGCACCCACAGTAGGTTTTGTCATTGGTGCAGAGGAGAATGGGTCCTCCACGTGACCACTGAATGCATGTGTTATTTGAGAGCACAGAGAGCTTATACTGTCCACTTCAGCTGTACTCTCTCCTTCAATTTCAGGCACTGAATAAAGATAGACAAGAACAATCACAATAATATTAATACCAACTGATGTACTTCTTTGAAACATTCTCTCTCATATTTTAGTGCAGTCCAACATGGCAAAGCTAGAATGTTAGCACTCAGAGCAAAAGTACAGTGAAAAGCATGGTTTACACAAAAGACAGCATCATTTGCTGTCTTCCAGCACAGTCCTTTCACCTCTGGGCCTCAAATACAAATTCAATCCCGGCAGTCATGTACTTGGAAAGCTGTTAAACGTCTCAGGTCAGTTATTCTGAACACATTCAATCCAGGTGTCAGTGGAAAAGAGTTCACAGCATTAAAAGTGTCTTCAGAGTGGAACCAATACTAAAATTTACAGTTTGAAAGTAAGGCGCATCAGAGAGAGAGATTATATTCTTTGATATTTGGATGGAACGTGATTAAAGAATACTAACTAATGATGCTAACAAAATTCCTTTCTCAGTTACTGCCTGAAGTAATGGGCATCAACATAACTCCACATTGTGTTCCTCCCATCGTTGATCTGCACCTGGTGATGTACCAATGGCCTTGTGGCTAGAGGTGAATCATGCAGACTTGGAATCTTCCCAGGTATGTGCAGAGTTTGCTGTTCTCACCCAGTGCAGCAGCTCAGGTGCTATGATGAGTCTCAACACCCCTGGACAAGGGAAGAGAACAATTCTCAGGCTTTCCATAACTGATTACTAAATAGTGGCCCCCATTTGTCTAGGTATCTGGTTCACATATAAAGAACAACCAATTGGGTGAGATACTGAAAAGCTAGAAGTGCCATGTTACCATACTCCAGCAAGAATCAGCACCCAGGAGTCATGGGGACTAAATATGAAAGCAACGATATACACTATGGACTAACACAACTCCAATAAACAGTTTAACCAAAGAAAAGATCACACAATTTTCCCTTTGCCAGACATTAACTTCTAATGGAAGAAAATGAAAATTTGTTTTTTGACTGACTAATGTCCTTCAGGGAAGGAAATCTGCTGTCCTTACCTGGTCTGACCTACATGTGACTCTAGACCCACAGCAATGTGGTTGACTCTTAAATACCCTCTGAAATGGCCTAGCAAGCCACTTAGTTGTATCTAACCGCTATGAAGTCAATAAAACAGAATGAAACCGGACGAACCACCCGGCATTGACCTAGGCACCGGAAACGACAACGGCAAATCCAGCCATGTCGATCCTGCAAAGTCCTCCTTGGACTTGTGCCAAAGTTGGGAGAGCTGTGCCACAGACTAGTCAAGCAACAGCCTGACACATTCATACGCACGGCATCATACCTTACAGACAATGTCCCAGACACTGCCATCACTATTCCTGGGTATGTCCTGTCCCACCGGCAGGACAGACCCGGCAGAGGTGGCGGCACAGTGGTATATAGTCGGGAGGGAATGGCCCTGGGAGTCCTCAACATTGACTCCGGATCCCATGAGGTCTCATGGCATCAGGCCAAACATGGGAAAGGAAACCTCCTGCTGATTACCACCAATGCCCTCCCTCAGCTGATGAATCAGTACTCCTCCATGTTGATCACCACTTGGAGAAAGCACTGAGGGTGGCAAGGGTGCAGAATGTACTCTGGGTGGGGGACTTCAATGTCCATTACCAAGAGTGGCTCGCTAGCACCACTACTGACCAAGTCCTAAAGGACATAGCTGCTAGGCTGGGTCTATGGCAGGTGGTGAGGGAACCAAGAGGAAAAAACATACTGAAGACCTGTGCTCCAGAACTTGCCACACCCCCTAGCCAAGTTGTTCCAGTACAGCTACAACACTAGCATCTACCCGGCAATGTGGAAAATTGTCCAGGCATGTCCTGTACACAAACTCAGGACAAGTCCAACCCGGCCAATTACTGCCCCATCAGTCTACTCTCAATCATCAGTAAAGTGATGGAAGGTGTCATCAACAGTGCCATCAAGCGGCATTTGCTTAGCAATAACCTGCTCAGTGATACTCCGTTTGGGTTCTGCCAGGGCCACTCAGCTCCTGACCTCATTACAGCCTTGGTTCAAACATGGACAAAAGAGCTGAACTCAAGAGGTGAGTAGAGACTTACGCCCTTGACATCAAGGCAGCATTTGACCGAGTATGGCATCAAGGAGCCCTAGCAAAACTGAAGTCAATGGGAATCGGGAGACAACTATCTGCTGGTTGGAGTCATACCTGGCACAAAAGATGGTTGTGGTTGTTGGAGGTCAATCATCTCAGCTCCAGGACATCACTGCAGGAATTCCTCAGGGTAGTGTCCTCAGCCCAACAATCTTCAGCTGCTTCATCAATGACCTTCCTTCAATCATAAGGTCAGAAGTGGGGATGTTCGCTGTTCAGCACCATTCGCAACTCCTCAGATACTGAAGCAGTCCATGTAGAAATGCAGGAAGACCTGGACAATATCCAGGCTTGGGCTGATAAGTGGCAAATAACATTCGCGCCACACAAGTGCCAGGCAATGACCATCTCCAATAAGACAGAATCTAACCATCTCTCCTTGATATTTAATGGCATTATGATTGCTGAATTCCCCCACTATCAACACTCTAGGGGTTACTATTGACCAGAAACTGAACTGGAGTAGCCAAATAAATACTGTGGCTACAAGAGCAGGACAGAGGCTGAGAATCCTGCGGCGAGTAACTCACTTCCTGACTCCCCAAAGCCTGTCCACCATCTACAAGGCACAAGTTAGGAGTGTGATGGAATACTCTCCACTTGCCTGGATGGGTGCAGCTCCAACAACACTCAAGAAGCTCAACACTATCCAGGACAAAGCAGCCCACTTGATTGGCACCCCATCCTCAAATATTCACTCCCTCCACCACTGATGCACAGTGGCAGCAATGTGTACCATCCACAAGATGCACTGCAGCAACACACCAAGGCTCCTTAGATAGCACTTCCAAATCCACGACCTCTACCAACTAGAAGGACAAGGGCAGCAAATGCATGGGAACACCACCGCCTGCAAGTTCCCCTCCAAGTCTCACACCATCCTGACTTGGAACTATATCGCCGTTCCTTCACTGTTGCTGGGTCAAAATCCTGGAACTCCCTCCTGATCTCACATGGACTGCAGCGGTTCAAGAAGGCAGCTCACCACCACCTTCTCAAGGGCAATTAGGGATGGGCAATAAATGCTGGCCTAGCCAGTGACGTCCACATCCCATGAATGAATAACAAGAGAAACAAAAGTGACAGGGGGAAACAACTGAATGACACGGTATCTGGGGCACATGATATTAGTTTGGGACTTCATTCCAATACCTGAAAAGGCACTCCATCCATGCATAAGTGCTTTTTTAAGGGAAAAGAGGAGGCATAAAAGGGGCAAGCTTTTCCTCAGGCTTTTAGTGCCTTGCTCAGGCATTTTTTTTCCCAGATTGTTCATTAAAAAACATTTGCTACAGGACAACAGGAGAATTACTAGTCTTCACAAGCAAATATTACAATGCATGGGTTAGAAAATGCAAGTTTTCACCATCATTAATAATACAACTGTCAAATCTTCCACTCAGAAATCACTGCATGAACAACTGCTCTTTCCAATATCATTTAATTAATGCCCAAGTAGAAAACTCACAGGACCCTCATACCTGTGTTTTTAACTTGGAAATCTGTTTTCCGTTGCATGGTTGAAGGCAACTCATTTATTCGAAGCGACATTTGCCTCTTGAATGGAGACGTTGTCTGGCTCAGCACTGGGAATCCTCGGAAAGATCCTTGCCTGGCGAGTTGCTCTGCAGGTGCATGCCTTCTCGGTATGGCATGTATATTATTAGATTCCTTGTTTTCTATAATGGTGGATGGGACGGATGGTGAAGGTGATGGAGCTGCAGGTGACGCAGTAGACGTGGTTACGATGACGGTTCTCTGTGTTTCAGCTGTAAGTAGAATATCACACTCTGAACAAGGTTACAACTTTAGTAAAGTTTGGGCTTAAGAAAATTACCAGAGTTAGACAGGTTTCCAAAATCCTGATTAATGTTTCACAAAGGTATGCAATTTTAAAGAAAACACAATTTATGCCTCAGTTTTTAACAACTTTTGATCAAAAGGGCAAAGTGGCCAACAGAAAGGAGCATTTTAACCAACACTCCACTAAACAAAGACATTGAGCACCTTAATGGCCAATAAGTATCTACTCAGTAAACTCCAAGAGGCTTTCCGCATCATTATTGTTATTCCACACCTACTTGATTAAACAATAAGTACAGCTCAGTCCATCACAAAAGATGGTTGTGGTTGTTGGAGGCCAATCATCTCCGCCCCCGGATATTGCTGCAGGAGTTCCTCAGGGTAGTGCCATCTTCAGCTGCTTCATTAATGACCTTCCCTCCATCATAAGGTCAGAAGTGGGATGTTCACTGATGATTGCAGAGAGTTAAGTACCATTTGCATCAACGCTCAAGACGCTCATCAGCCAGGACTAAGCAACCTGCTTGACTGGTACCCCACCTTAAACATTCACCCCCTCTACCACCTAGAAGAACAGGGGCAGCAGGTGCATTGGATGACCATCTCCTGCAAGCTCCCCCCGAAGTCACACATCATCCTGACTTGGAACTATATTGCCGCTCTTTCACTGCCACAGACAAAAACCTGGAACTCCCTTCCTAACAGTAATGTGGGTGTACTTGCACCACATGGACTGCAGCAGTTTAAGGCGGTGGTTCACCACCACCTTCTCAAGAGCAATTAGGGATGGACAATAAATGCTGGCCTAGCCAGTGATGCTCACATCAGATGAATGAATAAAAAAACCTGGCCAAAATAGAATATATTAGTACTGGTCCATGGATTTGAAATGAGGCATCAGCCTCAATTTAATGCAAAGCCCAAAAGTGTTTTTTTTTTAAAAGTTACTGCACAATCATTGAAATATATTTTAATTCTCTACAGCAAAATGGCCAAATTCTCTGTTTAAAAAAAAACATTTGTTGGTATGTTATATCAAAAACTTGAAAACATTATCCTAGATCTGCGACTTTGCCATCCAGCTCATTCTGTCCTGGTCTAAGACGACCATATGAATTAACTGCTACATTCGCTCGACAGATAGCTTCAAGATGACAGTCACAAAGGCACTACACATTACTAGTGGAGTACTGGAATGTCCTGCACACTACTTCTAGTTCTCGTTATTTCACTATATTATTGACAACATAAAAATAGGAAGTGTCGTTAACTACGAGGTAGATTGTATTTAATTTCAGAACAATGCAGATTGGACAGACATCAGATGAAATGTACTGTCGAGAAAAGAGACGGTAACTCTCACTCAGCAACTCCTCATCCCCAATGATTCAACCATGCACTCTCTACTCGAAGTTCACTGCCCTCATGCTCTCCTTTAACTTCTCCTCCCATGTAAACTCAGACCCATATTCACAACCACCCCTTCGACCTTGCCATCTCACATGGCTTCTCTATTCCCATCATTTCAATTACAGATAAAGCCATTCGATCACGTCCTTATATCCCTCGTCATTCACATCCCCGTTCCAACCCTACTTTCTGTACATCTGCTCTGGGGGGAAAAAAACTCCCCTAAGTCACTTACAAACTCCCATTGGTCTCCATTTGCCAGGATACTTCCACAGTTGTCAATCTGCTCAATCGCTCCCTCATCTCCACCTTGAATGCCTTTGTCCCCAGTAAAACCTTTACTCCTTTCCACTCTGGCAGTTGCCCCAGTCGGACCCTCATCTCCATTCCTTTAAATCCAAGGGGAGGCAGACTTAAACATATATCGCACACAACTGGTTTAGCCATTCATCACCAGATTTGGTTGGACAACATCAAGCACTATTCCAGGATCATCCTGGAATGCAAAAATAAACCCTCAGCTTCTCTCTTCCACTGCTAACTGTCTCTTTAAAACCCTCCCCCCACCTTGACACCCACAATAATTGAGAGGAGTTCACAGATTTCTTTGTCAATAGATTGAGACCATCTGATTAGCTGCCTCTGCCACATCCCTACCTTCCTCATGCCCTCTGGGCCAAGCCTCCTTACCCTAGCTCTGAACTCACATCTTTGTCTGGTTTCTCTCCTATATTCCCTAATGCCAACTCCGAGTTTATCGTGTCCATGAGATCCACCTCCTGCTTCTCAACCCTATTCCCACTAAATTACTGAAAACACAATTCCCCTTCTGCCCCACCCTCATGTTGGTTCACACTGTCAATGCTTTCCTCTCCACAAGTAATGTCCCCTCTTTGAAATCTACTGTTATCACTCTCTTCAAAAAAAAACCATGCTTGACCCCTCTGTCCTTGTAAACAACCATCACAGTTCCAATTTCCCATTTCTCTCCAAAGTCCATGCCCATCTTTCCTGCAACTCCATGTTACAATCTCATCAGCAGGTTTCTGCCTCCCACAATACTCAAACAGCTCTGATAAAAGTTACAAATGACACCTTATGTAACTGTGACCACAGCACACTTGCCCTCATCCTCTTGACCCCTTCACTGCCTATGTGTTATCAACCTGCTTGTCTGACATGCAGTCTGAGTTGAGCTGCAATTTCCTCTAATTAAACATTGAGAACACCAAAGCCATTGCTTTTGGCCTCCATCACAAGCATAGAGTACAAAAGCAGGTTATGCTTTAGAAATCAATGGTTACATCCCAGCTGGAGTTATTGTGTCCAATTCTGGGCATCACACTTTAGGAAGGGTGTTACGGCCTAGAGTGCGTGGAGTAGATTTACACTGATGGTACTAGGGACGCAGGTCTACAGTTAGGTGGAGAGACTACAGAAGCTGGGATTGTTCTCCCTGGAGCAGAGAAGGTTAAGGGGAAATTTAATAGATATGTTCAAAATTATGTAGGGTTTTGATAGAGTAAAGAGGAGCAAATTTGCAGGCAAACTGTAGAGAGATGCAAGGACTTTATAGTTATAATAATAGGGGTATCCCAATATAGACTGGGAAACTAACAGTGCAAAAGGCAAAGAGGGGAAAGAATTTCTGAAATGTGTACAAGAGAACTCTCTTAGTCAGTATGTTTCCAGCCCAATGAGGAAACAAACAGTTCTGAGGAATGAAATGGGGCAAGTGGAGCATGTTTCAGTGGGACAGTGTTCTGAAAACAGCGATCACAATATCAATGGTTTGGAGTAGTTATGGAGAAGGACAAGGAAAAATCGAATGCAAAAATGCTCAACTGGAGATGATCTAATTTCAGCATGTTGAAAAGGGATTTGGCTCAGGTGACCTGGAATCAAAAATTGGCAAGTAAAACAGTAAAAAAAAAGTAAATGAGCAATGGGAAGCCATCAAAAAGGAGTTAGTTCACGTACAGACTAGGCGCATTCGTACAAGGGGGAAAGGGAGGGCATTCAAAGTTAGAGCTTACTGGATGACTAATGATATGGAGTTTAAAATGAGACAGGAGGAGGAGGCTAAGTAGTTTCACGCTCAAAATTCAGAGAACCAAACTGAATTCAGAAAGTATAGAGGAGAGAGGAATTAAGAGGGGCAAAGAGAGTGTAGCAGAATAGATTAGCAGGTAACATAAAAGGGAACGATGGGCTGAAGGGCCTGTTTCTGTGCTGTATAACTCTATGACTATGAATAGCTACCCTTTACCCGTATTCTTTGATTTCTGTCTTGCAGTCAGCTAGCTATTCTGCTACTTACCCTCTGATTCTGCATGCTCTGACCTTATTCATTAGTCTATTATGTGGTACCCTATCAAAAGCCTTTTGGAAATCTATAGAAATTACAGCTACTGCATTACCCATGTTTATTCTCTGTTACCTTTTCAAAGAATTCAATGAGGCTGGTCAACCAAGAGCATTCCTTTTGAAATCCATGATGCCTCTTCACTGTAATATTTTTGGTTTCCACATGATTTTCTATTTCCTTCTTTAGTAGGATGCCATTATTTTTCCTACCTCCAATGTTATTGATGGCAGTTGTGTTGTCGTCAGAACAGGGGTAGGCCATTCAGCACCAAAGAGCCTGTTCCGCCATTCAAAATACTTGTGGAGGCAGAAGGCATGGCTGAGGTACTAAATGAATACTTTGCATCTGTCTTCATTAAGAGGATGCTGACAAAGTCACAGTAAAGGAGATAGTAGAAAAATTGGTTGGGATAAAAATAGAGGAGGTACTTAAAAGGGTTTAAAGTCCTCAAAGTATAAATTCCACCCACTCTGGACAGAATGCATCTTAGGTTGCTGAAGGAAGTAAGGGTGAAAATTACAGAAGCTCGAGCCACAAGCTTCCAATCCTCCTTAAATTGGAGGGAAGTGCCAAAAGACTGGAGGATTGCTAATATTACAGCCCGTTTCAAAAAGGTGGGGAGGGATAAAGCAGACAAGTACAGGTTGGTCAGCCCATTGTTGGTGGTGGAGAAACTTTTGAAGACAATAACTGGGACAAAAGTAATTAACACTTGCAAAATTGAGTTAATAAGTGAAAGCTAGCAGGGATATGTTGATGCCAATTGTGTTTCACAAACGTGGATTTTTTCGATCAAGCAACAGCAAGGGTTGATGTTGCATATATGAAGTTTCAAAAAGCGTACGAAAAGAATTAGAAGCAGAAGTAGGCCATTTGGCCCCTCAAGCCTGCTCTGCCATTCAATAAGATCATGGTTGATCTGATTGTGGCTTTAACTCCACTTGCCTCCTGCCTGCCCCCCATATCCCCTTACTCCCGTGTAGATCGGGAATCTGTCTAGCTCAGCCCTGAATGTATTTAATGGCCTAACCTCCACTGCTCTCTGAGGTAGAGAATTCCAAAGATTAATGACCCTCAAAGAAGAAATTCCTCCTCTGTCTTAGATGGGAGAGCCCTTATTTTGAAACTGTGCCCCCTAGGTCTAGATTCCCTTACGAGGGGGGGAACATCCTCTCAGCATCTATCCTGTCAAGCCCCCTCAGAATCTGACATGTTTCAACAAGATCACCTCTCATTCTTCTAAACTCCAATGAGTATCGGCCCAACCTGCTCAACCTTTCCTTATAGGACAACCCCTTCAACCCAGGAATCAGTCGAGTGAACCTTCTCTGAACTGCTTCCAATGACGGTATATCCCTCCTTAAATAAGGTGATCAAAATTTTACACAGTACTCTAGGTGAGGTCTCACCAACACCCTGTACAGCTGTAGCAAGACTTCCCTACTTTTATACTCCATTCCCCTTGCAATAAATGCCAACATTCCATTTGCCTTCCTAATTACTTGCTGTACCTGCATGCTAACTTGTTGGTATTTATGTACAAGGAGACCCAGATCCCTCTGTACTGTAGCATTTTGCACTCACTCTCCATGCAAGTAATATTCTGCTTTACTATTCTTCCCCTCAAAGTGGACAACCTCACATATACTCCATCTACCAAACTTTTGCCCACTTACTTAACCTATCGATATCCCTTTGCAGACTCTGTTCTCCTCCCAACTTGCTTTCCTACCTATCTTTGTATCGTCAGTAAATTTGGCTATAATACACTCGATCCCTTCATCCAAGTCATTAATGTAGATTTGATGAAGTCTACAGACTTGTTGCAAAATTAAGTCACAGTCATAATAGCACAGGAAGAGTCCATTTGGTCCATCAAGTCCATGTGAGCTCTCTGTAGAGTAATCCAGTCAGTCCCATTCCCCCATTCTTTCCCCTAGCCCTGTAAGTTTATTTCCCTCAAGTACCCACCCAATCTCCTTTTGAAATCAATAATCATCTCCGCTTCACCACCCTGCTGGGCAGCGAGTTCCAGATCATTACCATTTGCTGCATGAAAAAGTTTTCCTTACAGCCCCCTGTATCTCCTGCTCAAAACCTTAAATCTGTGTCCCCTAGTTCTTGTACTATCAGCCAATAGGTACAGCTTTTCTTCGTCCACCTTATCTAAATTTGTACACCTCGATCAAATCTACCCTCAACTTCCTTTGTTCCTAGGAGAACAATGCCAGCTTCTCCATCCTAACCATGTAGCTAAAATCCCTCATCCCTGGAACCATTATGGTAAATCTCCTCTGCACAGTAGTGGTAATGTAGGGCACAGTATAAATCAGGAAATTAGAGCTGCATGTGATAAGCGTAATCATGGGGGAACTTGTATCTATATATAGACTGGATAAACCTAATTAGCACCAATGCTGTGGAGGACAAATTTCTGAAATGGCTACGAGATGGTTTCGAGAACAGAATGTTGAGGAACCAACAAGAGAACAGGCTATTTTAGATCTAGTATTGTGCAACGACAAAGGAATAATTAATAATCTCATTGTAAAGGAACCTCTAGGGAAGAGTGACCATAATATGACAGAAATTTACTTTAAGTTTGAAAGTGATAGAGTTCAATTGGAACCTAGGGCCCTAAATCTAAACAAAGGAAACTACGAAGGTATGATGGGGCAATTTGGGTGTGGTAGATTGGGAAACTACATTAAAAGGTGTGACAGTGAACAGGCAATGGCTAGCATTTAAAGAATTAATACATGTTTTACAACAAATTTACATTCCTTTGAGGCACAAAAGCCCAGCAGACATGGTGATCCAACCAGGGCTAATAAGAGAAGTTAAAGACTGTATCAGATCAAAAGAAGAGGCTTATAAAGTTGCCAAAAAAGTAGTAAGCTTGAGGATTGGGAGCATTTTAGAATTCAGCAAAGGAGGACCAAGAAACTGAAAAAAAAGAGAAAATAGAATGAAAGCAAACTAGCAAGAAACATAAAAAATGGACTGTAAATACTTCTATAGGTATGTAAAAATGAAAACATTAGCAAAGATAAATGTGGGCCCACTACAGGTAGAGACAGGAGAAATTATAACGGCGAATAAGGAAATGGCAGAGAAACTAAAATACTGTGCATCAGTCTTCACAGAGAAAAATACAAAAAACCTCCCAGGACCTGATGATCTACATACCAGAGTGTTGAAAGAGGTTGCTGTAGAGATAGTGGATGCGTTGGTGGTCATCTTCCAAAATTCTATAGATTCTGGATCGGTTCCTGAAGATTGTAAGGTAGCAATGTAACCCCACTATTTAAGAAAGGAGGGAGAGAGAAGACTACAAACCAGTTAGCCTATCAGTAGTAGGGAAAATGCTGAAATCTATTGTAAAAGATGTGATAACTGGACACTTAGAAAATAATGGTAGGTTTGGGAAGAGTCAACATGGATTTATGGAAGGGAAATCATGTTTGACAAACCTGTTGGAGTTTTTTGAGTATGCAACTAGCAGAATAGCTAAGGGGGAAACCAGTGGATGTGGTGTATTTGGATTTTCAGAAGGCCGTTGATAAGGTCTCACATAGAAGGTTAGTAAGCAAAATTAGAGCACATGGGATTAGGGATAATATACTGGCATGGATTGAGAATTGGTTAACGGACAGAAAATACAGAGTAGGAATAAATGAGTCATTCTCAGGTTGGCAGGCTGTGACTAGTGAGGTACCGTAAGGATCAGTGCTCGGGCCCCAGCTATACACAATCTATATCAATGATTTGGATGTGGGAACCAAATGTAGTATTTCCAAGTTTGCTGATGACACAAAGGTAGGTGGGAATGTGAGTTGTGAGGAGAATGCAATGAGACTTCAAGAGGGTTTAGACAGGCTAAGTGAGTAGGCAAGAACATGGTAGATGGAATATAATGTGGAAAAATGTAAAGTTATCCACTTTGGTAGGAAAAACAGAAATGCAGAGTATTTCTTTAATGGAGAGAGATTGGGAAGTGTTAATGTCCAAAGGGACCTGGTGTCCTTGTTCATAAGTCACTGAAAGCTAATATGCAAGTGCAGCAAGCAGTTTGGAAGACAAATGGTATGTTGGCCTTTATTGCAAGAAGATTTGAGAACAGGAGTAAAGACGTCTTGCTGCAATTGTATAGAGCCTTGGTGAGATCGCACCTGGAGTATTGTGTACAGTTTTGGTCTCCTTACCTAAGGAAGGATATACTTGCCAGAGGAGTGCAACGAAGGTTCACCAGACTGATCCCTGGGATGGCAGGATTGTACCATGAGTAGAGATTGAGGAGACTGGGCCTCTATTCTCTAGAGTTTAGAAGAATGAGAGGTGATCTCATTAAAGCATACAAAATTCTTACAGGGCTCAAAAGGGTAGATGCAGGAAGGATGTTTCCCCTGGCCAGGGGTGGGGCATCTAGAACCAGGGGACAGAGTCTCAGAATAAGAGGAAGGCTGTTGAGGACTGACATGAGGAGGAATTTCTTCACTAAGAGGGTGGTGAATCTATGGAATTCTCTAGCCCAGAGGGCTGTGGAGGCTCAGTCATTGAGTCCAGGTCCCTTTGGACATCAACACTTTCCAATCTCTCACCATTAAAAAAATATTCTGCATTTCTGTTTTTCCTACCAAGTGGATAACTTCACATTTTCCACATTATATTCCATCTGCCATTTTCTTGCCCACTTAGTCTGTCAAAATCCTCTTGAGGCCTCTTTACATCCTCCTCACAGCTCACATTACCACCTAGTTTTGTGTCATCAGCAAACTTGGAAATATTACATTTGGTCCCCACACCCAAATCAATGATATAGATTGTGAATAGCTGCAGCCCAAGACAGAGATCGATAGATTTCTAGATATTAAGGATATCAAGGGATATGGGGACAGTGCATGAAAATGCCGTTATGTTCCTATAAGGAATAGGAGCAGGAATAGACCATCCAACCCCTTTATCTGCTCTGTCATTCAACTAGATCATGGCTGAGCTGATTGTGGCCTTAACTCCACTTTTCTCCTGCTGCTCCCCATATCCCTTTGTAGATCAAAAAGTGTCCAGCTTAGCCTTAAATATATTCAATGACATACAAGATTCTGAAGGGGCTTTACAAGGTAGACACAGATATTGTTTCCCCTGGCTGGAGAATCTAGAATAAGGGGGCACAGTTTCAGGATAAGAGGCCGATCATTTAGGATTGAGATGAGGAGAAATGTCTTCACTCAAAGGGTTGTGGATCTTTGGAATTCTCGATCCCAGAGGATTGTGGATGCGCTATTATTGAATATATTTAAGGCCAAGATAGACAGATTTTTGGTCACTCAGGGAATCAGGGATGTTGTAAGCAGGCAGGAAAGCGGAGTTGAAGCCCAAGATCAGCCATCATCATGTTGAATGGCGCAGCAGGCTCGACAGGCCGTATGGTCTACCCCGTTCAATCTTTTCTCATAAGACAACCCTTTCATCCCAGGAATCAGCTGAGTGAACCTTCTCTGAACTGCTTCCAATGCAGGTATATCCCTCCTGAAGCAAGGAGACCAAAATTGTACGCAGTATTCTCAGTGCAGTCTCACCAACGCCCTGTACAGTTATTGCAAGACTTCCCTACTTTTATACTCCAACCCATCTGCAATAAATGCCAGCATTCCATATGCCTTCTTAATTACTTGCTAACTTGTTGTGATTCATGTACAAGGACATCCAGATCCCTCTGTACTGCAGCATTTTGCAAACTCTCGCTACCCAAGTAATATTCCACTTTTCTATTCTTTCCGCCAAAGTGGACAACCGCACATTTTCCCACATTACAGCCAATCTGCCAATTTTTTGCCCACTCACTTAGCCTATCTGTATTTCTTTGCAGATTCTTTGTGTCCTCCTCCCAACTTGCTTTCTACCTATTTTTGTATCATCACAAATCTGGCTACAAATACACTCGATCCCTTCATCCAAGTCATTAATATAGATCATAAATAGTTGAGGTCCCAGCACGGATTCCTGTGGGATTCCACTAGCTACAATTTGCTAAGCTGAAAATGTCCCATTTATCCCGACTCTCTGGTTAACTGATAGGAAAAAATCTTCTTTCCACACTAATATATTACTCTCAACACCATGAGCTTTTATCTTATGTAGTAACCTTTTATGTGACACCTTATCGAATGCCTTTTGGAAACCCAAATACACTACATCTACTGATTCCCCATTATCTATCCTGCTCTCAACATCCTCAAAGAACTCTAGAAAAAGAAGAACAGTACAGCACAGGAACAGGCCATTCGGCCTTCCAAGCCTGCGCAGATCTTGATGCCTGCCGAAACTAACACCTTCTGCACTTCCGGGGCCCATATCCCTCTATTCCCTTCCTATTCATATATTTGTCAAGATGTCTCTTAAACGTCGCTATCGTATCTGCTTCCACCACCTCCCCTGGCAGCAAATTCCAGGCACTCACCACCCTCTGTGTAAAAAACTTGCCTCGCACATCCCCTCTAAACTTTGCCCCTCGCACTTTAAGCCTATGTCCCCTAGTAACTGACTCTTCCACCCTGGGAAAAAGCTTCCGACTATCCACTCTGTCCATGCCGCTCATAACTTTGTAAACCTCTATCATGTCGCCCCTCCACCTCCGTCATTCCAGTGAAAACAATCCGAGTTTATCCAACCTCTCCTCATAGCTAATGCCCTCCAGACCAGGCAAGATCCTGGTAAACCTCCTCTGTACCCTCTCCAAAGCCTCCACGTCCTTCTGGTAGTGTGGCGACCAGAATTGCACACAATATTCTAAGTGTGGCCTAACTAAGGTTCTGTACAGCTGCAACATGACTTGCCAATTTTTATACTCTATGCCCCGACCGATGAAGGCAAGCATGCTGTATGCCTTCTTGACTACTTTATCCACCTGCGTTGCCACTTTCAGTGACCTGTGGACCTCTAATAAAATTGTTGATCACAATTTCCCTTTCATAAAACCATACTGACTCTGCCTGATGGCATTATCATTTTCTAAATATCCTGCTACTACTTCCTTGATAATGGATTCCAGCATCCTTTCTAAAGTGTGGTAATCAGAACTGGATGCAATAATCCAATTTTGGTCTAACCAGAGCTTTATAAAAGGTTAAGCATAACCTCCCTGCTTTTGTACTCAATACCTTTATTTATGAAGCCCAAGATCCCATATGTTGTGCGAACTACTCTCTCAATATGCCCTGCCACCTTCAAAGATTGATGCATATAACTCCCAGGTCCTCTGTCTCTGCACACTCTTTAGAACTGTGCCATTCAGTCTACATTGCCTCTTCCTATCCCTTCTGCCAAAATGCATCACCTCACATTTCTCTACAAATTCCATATGCCACTTGTCTGCCCATTCCGCTAGCCTATCTATGTCCTGTTGCAGTTGATTGGTATCATTCTCAATGTTTGCCACTGCTCCAAGTTTGGTATCAGCAAAATTTGCAATTTTACCCTGAATTCAAATACCAGTCATTTTCATATACATAAAAAAAAACAGTAGTCCTAGCACCAAACCTTGGGGAACACTACTGTCTACCATCCTCCAGTCTGAACAACCATTTACCACAACTTGCTGTTTTGTCCTTAAGCCAATTTTTTTTAATCCAAGTTGACGATGACCCTCCTATTCATGAGTCTCAATTTTGTTAACCAGCCTTTTTGGTGGTACTTCATCAAATGCTTTCTTCAAATCCATACAGACAACATCCAATGCATTGTCTTTATCAACCTGCTGTTACTTAATCAAAAAAATTCAATTACATTAGTCAAATGCGATCTACTTTGCTGGTTCTCCTTAATTAACTCAAACCTCTTCGAGTGCCTGTTAATTGTTCCCTGTTTATTGTTTCTAAAACTTATCCACCACTGATGTTAAACTGACTAGTCTGTAGGTACTAGGATGTCGTTACACCCTTTCTTGAATAAGGGAGGCACATGTGCCACTCTCCCATGTATCTAGGGAAATTTGAAAGATTATGCCAAGTGTTACAACTGAGGCGGGAGGAGTGCACGGTTTATTCTAGTTCCACTTCTCCATGGGTCACAACAAATATCTAAATTTTTGCCCACTTACTGATACAGTCAATCATACACTCTATTTTTAACCCAGAATAAAACACACCAAACAGATTTCTTTAATAAACAACAAAGCTATCAGTTTATTGTAAAACAAGTCTTAACCAGTAATGAAGTAAAGCATAAACACACAGATTGAAATATTAAAGTTCCCCTTTTACCTTAGCCCCTCACACACACAAACGCATACACCAGTTAGCTGGAAAAAATAAAGGGATTTGTGTTTGAGCTCTATTACCAAAAAAAAGACGAAAAAACACTTGGGTTAAAATACTTGCTAATTCTTGAAGAAAATGAGAAGATATGGAAAGATGTCCTTTGTTTTGGTTTGGCCTTCCAAATACGTATAGACGGCTGTCACTGGGATCTTCCTAGAACACTTCTTTTCAGGCGACGTTGAAGATCAGTTTGGGTAGGCTTTCAGGAAATGTAGCAACAGAAGTTTCAGACACAGGCCTTACAGGAGAAATGCAGTAACAGTTTGGTCTGCTTCTTACACGCTTCTCAACATCGAGAAATGGAAAACTGGCAGGACTTTTTTCCCAAAGAGCTGGAACAGACCGAGTTGGGGTGGTTTATTCTTCTTGGCAAGGTGACTCTAATTCCTTTTCAAACCACTGTTGATCCCCAACTGCCTTTTGTAGCAACTTAAAGTGAAACCAAGAACATTCCAGAAGTCAAGCCTCCTGACCTCTATAAATCTTGACTTGTCACTTCACTGTAAGCATCTTCCCCAAGTCAAAAACAGCTCCTGCTGGGTAATTATTTGAAGACAGGTGCTTTCCAGTAACTGTTTACAATTCAAACCTCTCAGTGCCCCTTGTGAAGAAACACATCCATGGAATCCTTTTCAGTTTTAAAACACAAATTCGCAAATTTAACCAGAAAATGGAAGCACTCGTAACACAAGCCCTTCCGCTATCTCCACTCCCCGTTCCCTTAGCAACCTGGGATGCAAGCCATCCAGACCAGGCAACGTATCCACTCTTATCCAAGCCAGCCTTTCCAGTACATCCTGCCTATCAAATTTCATTCCATCTATTAGCTCTACCATCTCTGCTTCTACTGATATTGTGTCAGCATCCTCTTCCTTAATAAACATCTATATAAAGTACTCAAGTATTTTAGCCTTGCCCAGCACCTCTAAACATATCTCACCCTCTTTGTTCCTAATAAGCTTCACCACACCTCTTACTACACATTTACTATTTACATTCCAGTAAAAGATTTTTGGTTTCTCTCGTGTTATCTGCCATTCTATTCTCATTCTTTCTTAGCCAGTTTTATTTTCCTCTTCACTTCCCCTCTCAACTTACTTTATTTGGCCTGGTTCTCAACAAAGAATTCACCTGACAAGCATCATATGTTTCATCATAGAACCACAAAGCCATTACTGCATAGGAGGCCACCATTTGGCCCAACGAGTCCACACCGGCTCTCTGTCGGTGAATTCAGCCGCTCCCATTCTCCCACTCTATCCCCGTCACCCTGTGAGTTTATTTCCTTCAAGTGCCCATCCAATTTCTTTTTGAAATCATTAACTGCTTCCACTTCCACCACCCTGTTGGGCAGCAAGGTCATTACCATCTGCTGCGTAAAAAAATTCTTCCTTACATCACACCGCACCCCTCACCCCCGTCCCAGTAGCTCTTGCTCAAAACCTTAAATCTGTGTCCCATAGTCCTTGTATTATCAGCTAATGGGAACAGTTTTTCTTTGTCTATCTTGTATAAATCTCAATCTTGTACGTCTCTATCAACCTAACCTTGTAACTAAAATCCCTCATCCCGGAACCATTCTGGCAAATCTCCTCTGCATCTTCTCATACTTACATACTTACCAAAGTGTAGTGACCAGAACTGATGCAATATTCTAGTTGTTGCCTAACCAGAGTTTTATACAAAGGCTCAGCATAACATCCCTGCTTGTGCACTCAATACTTATATTTATTAAGCTCAAGATCCCATTTGCTTTGCTAACTACTCCCTCAATATGCCCTACCACCTTCAAAAGATCAATGACCATGGTCCCCAAGGTTCCTCTGACCCTGCACACTCTTTAGAACTGTGCAATTAAGTTGATATTGCCTCTCCCCATCCCTTCTGCCAAAATGCATCACCACACACTTCTCTGTATTAAATTCCTTCTGCCATTTGCCTGCCTATTCGACTAGCCTATCTATGTCCTTTTGCAGACAATTTGCATCGTTCTCACCCTATGCAACACCTCCAAGTTTGGTATCACAAGCAAATATTGAAATTTGACACTGTTTTCCAAAATTCAAGTCATTTTAAAGCAACAGAAAAATCAGTGGTCCTAGCACTGAACCTTGGGGAACACTATCCTCTAGTCTGAAAAACAAACATTTTCCATAATTCACTGTTTTCTGTCATTAAGCCAATTTTTTATCCAAGCTGACACTGACCCTTCTATTTGAGCCTCAATTTAGTTAAACAGCCTTTTTCTGGTACTTGGTCAAATCATTTCTTAAAATCCATATGGACAACATTCATTGCATTCCCTTCGTCAACCTGCTCTGTTAACTTGGTCAAAAAATTCAGTTAGATTAGTCAAACACGATCTGCCTTATACAAATTTGTGCCGGCTCTCCTTAATGAATTCATATCTCTTCTCTCTCAAAGAGCCAGCACAGGACGATGGCCCGAATAGTTTCGTTCTGTGTTCTGTGAGCTAATGTAAACTGCAATTGCACCACATACTAATACATGCTATGATGCAGTATGTACATTGTGGTGCTATGCTGCAATAGCCAAAGTTCATTTTATTAAAAGACACAACCCATTTCTCTTTATACCATCTTCCACAGACCAAACCCACTCCCACCTCCACCATCCCCCTCAACCAAATCAGGGTTCAAATTTAATTTTTGTTCTGTACCTTTCTTGGTGTCCTGCATTTGTTTCATGATTTCTTCTCGCTCTGCTTGTTCAGTGGCTGTAATTACCCGAAAGGAACCTTCCCTGGTAAATGTGGTTCGATTGGCATCAAATGTGGCAGTAACACCACACTCCTTCTCACGTTTCTGCTTCCTCTCCAAACATGCCGCAAAAGCACATCCCACAGCATGACTTAACCGCTCACCCTGAGGAACATCATAATATTGTTAACATGTTCAAACATCAGGAAATGAATTCCCTATACAATAGCACTCATCAACCAGCAACAGTACATTAAACATTATCTATCTTGAGCCTAACTATATTGTTTTTACTGTTACCTTGGTATAGATAGGCTAATGCAACTTCCTTGTGACTGAGTTGCTCAGCCACAAAGACTGTCAAGATCCCATGTTCAAACCTCAGGAACTCTACAAGCATATCCCAAAGAGTTACACCTTCCAGGGGAGAGAGGTGGAAAGTGGCAAGAAAACAGTGGCAGGAGGAGCCAGAGACCTTTCTGAACTGCATGTTTCCATAACACACCACATGGTGTATTTATACACAGAGCTACTGGAAATGCAGAAAGCAGACATTATAGTGCTTACCATCTTTATTTTCAAGAGATGTGTGCAGAAAGTCAACACCGCTTTTACATGCATTATTTTGCTGAAATTAATTTATGAAATTTGACAACTTCTTCAGTTGCAGACTCTGCTGGAATTGCATTAGCTGGTGAAAATTTCACTGTACACGACACCATGTAACATTACAAATCAATTGATAGCAGCAGCAGCAAAATCTAAGTCTATTGTTGGGAGTCGAAGATAGAAAATCTAATTGACAATGTACATTACACATATGTATTCTTGGAAAAAAATACGTTTTTCATCTGCCAGTGTTTTATGGCTTTTGGAGAGCTTATTTTATGGTTTTCAGAAGTTCATCTCTGGTACTTTATCCCCCAGAATTGGAATTGCTAAGCGCTGGTGTATGCTTGCAGAATGATAATACAATCAAAATGAAATAGGAGATTTTAAAATAAATCTCATGAACTAACGTTGTGTACCAATTAATTTTGCCTCAGAGGCACCTCACTTCTCGCACCATGGTAGTACAAAAGCATATTGAATTGCAATGTTACTCGTATCTCAATAGATTATTGTGCCTCAGATTGACAGATAGTCTTGAGTTTCATTGCTATTCAGAGAAAATGACCAAGCATCTTGCAGCCTATACTAGTATTTCTGCACAAATACAAAACCAACTGCATAGATACATAATATTATAAAGGTTCCAGATATGTTACTTTCCATTATAATGTTTCATTTTTGAAATTTGCAAAAATCATATTGAAAAGAGTCAATACAGTCAATGCTTTGCAAGAATGGCAGGTAGCTCATTCAAAGCTTTGATGGATAACTGTAGACGTGCTGTGAAACTAAACATTATAAGACCAGGAGGCTGCAGGTTCTATTCCTGGTGCATGTTCAGTCACAACAGCAGCTGGGAGTCCATAAGCCAAAGCTCTCGCTTCTGCCTGAAGTGGAAAGTGTACCTATGGAAATCAGATTGCAACAGGGCTGGTCGTGGATGGAACATCCTCCAACACTCACTGACCAGATTCACATAGTGGATGAAATAAGAGAAGGCTGCAAGTTGTCTGTGCCCAAGAATGAGTCAGCACCTTCATGAGAAAAAAGGCAAGAAATAAAAATAAGTGCAGATGGAATGGAATACTTTTGCAACGCTTAAAAAAGTGACTTCAGCAGACAAGCATGCTAAATCTTCCAATTGGTTAGGGCGAGATAAGGGGTAAGCATCCATCCTCCATAATGCAGTTGGAAAGATATGTGACCGACACAAAGGAATTCAAGATAATTCTGTAACCTGTCACAAAATGCAGTACAAAAATGGTCAATGGCAACTCCAACCATAGGAACATCGGAGCAGGCGTAGACCATTCAGCCCATCGAGCCTGCCCCACCATTCAAAAAGATCATGGCTGAACATCCACTTCAAAGCCTTTTTCCCCACACTACCCTCATATCCCTTTATGTCATTGGTATTTAGAAATCTGTCAATCTCTACTTTAAGCATACTCAATGACAGCCCTCTGGGGTAGAGAATTCCAAAGATTCACAACCCTCTGAGTAAAGAAATTTCTCCTCATCTCTGTCTTAAGTGGCTTCCCCCTTATTTTGAAATTGTGTCCCCTAGTTCTAGACTCCGTAACCAGGGGAAATATCTTAGCTGCATCTACCCCGTCTATCCCTTTAAGTATTTTGTAGGTTTCAATGAGATCACCTCTCATTCTTCGAAACTTGAGAGAATACAGGCCCAGTTTCCCCAATCTCTCTTCATAGTACAGTCCCGCCATTCCGGGAACCTTCATTGCACTCCCTCTATGTCAATAATATCCTTCCTAAGGTAAGAGGTCCAAAACTGCAGACAGTCCTCCAGGTGCAGTCTAACCAAGATTCTACACAATTGAAGCAAGACTTCACTACTCCTGAACGCAAATCGTGCACCTCCATGTTAACTTTCAGTGACTTATTGACAAGGACATCCAGGTCCCTTGGTACATCTACACTTTCAAATCTCTTACCATTTAAAAAATTCTCTGCACATCTGTTCCTCCTACCAAAGTGGATTATCTCACATTTTTCCACATTATATTCCATCTGCCATGTTCTTGCGCACTCACCAAGTCTGTCCAAATCCCCTTGAAGCCGCTTTACATCTTCCTCACAACACACATTCCCACCTAGTTTTGCGTCATCCGCGAACTTGGAAATATTACATTTGGTGCTCACATCCAAATCATTGATATATATTGTGAATAGCTGGGGACCAAGCACTGATCCCTGCGGTACCCCACTAATCACAGCCTGCCACCATGTGAATGACCCGTTTATTCCTACGCTCTGCTTCTGCCTGTTAACCATGCTAATTACCTCCTAATCCATGTGCTTTAATTTTGCTAACCAACCTCCTGTGGGGAACTTTATCAAAAGCCTTCTGAAAATCCAAGTATACCATGACCACCAACTCCCCTTTATCAATTCTGTTAGTAACATCCTCAAAAAACTCCAACATCTCCCTTCCTTCTTAAACAGTGGGGTGACATTTACTAACTTCCAATCTGCAGGAACGTTCCAGAATCTATAGAATTTTGGAAGATGATCACCAATGTATCCATTCTCTCCATAGCTACCTCTTTCAACACTCTGGGATGGAGAATATCAGGTCCTGCCTGGGGACTTATCAACCTTCAGCCCCATCAATTTCTCCAATTAGTAAGAAGGCTGTTTTGGAGAAATTAATGGGGGTGAATCAATTGCACCTCACTTGCTAAATGCCCCGCACTGTGCAGCACTGACGGTGTGAATACTGTGCGACCCCATCACTGTGCAATGGAGTTCAATCTGATAGGGCACTGAATTACTTCATTCTTAAAAGAAAAAGTTTTATGGTTTCAAGCAAGTATGGCAATCTTGCAACAGGATAGTCACCCTTCTTTATCACCTGGCACTGAAGTTGCAATACTGCTCAAAACAGTTAAAGGGACCCCTCTCACTCCATCAGCTTTACAAATCTCATTTGCAGTCTGACTTCAGTTTTGCAAACCACCACCCACCCCCCAACCCTAACTTCCACTGAAGTCGAATTTTGGCCTTGTTAATATTAAAGAGGTGAAAAAGGCTCGCTTACCGAATCCCTTACAGCCAAGAAGCAGTGACAGATCCAACGCCTGGTTGTACCATCTCGACAAATGTATGAGAAGGCCTTCTCAAAGTTTCGGTCGGGGGCACAGAAGGACACCTTCTCTATAGTCTGATCAACAATAAGGTCCTGTAAATAACAAAGAAAATACAAGAGAAATGAAGAAATTAACAGCTTGCCAATACTCTATATTGCATACCCAATCCAACTACTTTGATACAGTCCCAAAGTTTGATCACCCTCCAGAACTATTTTATAAATCCTTTTTTTCTCAAACACCAGATGGCAGTCTTGCACAGTATACAATTAAATAGACAATAATCTTCGCTGCCAGGTTTATGAAGCATTTCTTTTCCAAAGAAAAGCTACAGTTTGTTCCAAGCTTGTTGCTGTAGATATACACATTTCCAAACATTGTGAATCTAAAAAGGTACATTTTGTCCGTCGACGTGGTACTTCATATTTTGAGTGCTTTTTTCTACAAGTGACATAGCGGATTGTTAGTAAAAAATGACACCGAGCATTATTGAGTTTGATCCATCCATTATCTTTATCCAATACCTTACACCTGTCACCTACATAATGTTAACTGAGCCAGTCAATTCTCCTCTTCCTCACTGCTTAAGCATCAAAGTTATATCCTTTTCTAACTGATGAACACCAATCATGAAACACAAAACTTTCCTGCATCATTTTAATTTTCTCAATCATGTTCCACCAAAAAGAGATTTTACCACATCAGTTCTCATTCTTAAAAACATTTTCTGCACTGGGAAAATCATTACATGATTATAGCCTTAACAGGTTTCTAAAAGGTCAAAAAATGAAGTTTGTGTTATAATACATGAAGATTCAGGGGGAAAAAAGCACAAAGCTACAAAAATGTCAAACTTGCCCAACCCATCTCCCAATTAGTCTGATTCTCCTGCTCTCACACATGCTCCAACACACCTTGCTGTAACACTGCAGACCTTGAACATACCCTCCCCAATACATCACTGCCCAGCTGATGGCAGCAATCCCAAGTTAAACAAGCACACGAATCTTAAATGAGTTGATGCCAAACCTCCATCACAGCTGTGCACAAAAAACTTGGCAAAGTCATGTCAGCCTCATTGTTGTGATGTGAGGCAACATAACCAAGCAACCAAAGGAACCACTGTATTGTCCAAAACTCTGGACTCCCAAACTGTCCCCAAAGCAACTCCAAGCCCTAAACTTCACTGCCACATCTCATCTCAAATCAACCTGACTTCTTACCCATTTAATAAGCCCTGCCAAATTCACTCTCACTCCCCACATTAACCTGCTGCTGTCGCTCACCCTCACTTAGCAGCTCTCCTTTCATCAACTTTGTGTTCTATTTCCACCTCAATCCCTCTTCCTACTCCAGCACCACACTTCACCTCATTCTCTTTCCTACCTTCTTTTAAAGAGGGCAAATTATTCAATTTCTGCTTTTAAGGTGCAAACATATCAACTAAAAAGACACACAGCTTGCTAGACACAAAGCCAAATGCAATTGAAAAAAGACATGCATTTATGTAGCGCTTTTCATAACCACTGGATTGTCAAGTGCTTTACAGCCAATGAAGTAACTTTGAAGTGTAGGCACACAGCAAGCACCCACAAGCAGCAATATGATAATGACTAGATAACCTGCTGTTGTGATGTTGATTGAGATATAAATATTGGCCTGGACACCGGGCATAACTCTGCTTTGTCGGAATAGGGTCATGGAATCTTTTACATCCATCTGAGGGGGCAGACAGGGCCTTAGTTTAACACCTCATCTGAACACAGCAAATATATTTTAAAGCAATGGAAAAGATCACAGAAGGTTAAGTGAGGATTACAAGTTATCTATTAGAATATTTGAAAATAAATTTCAAGAACAAAATTAAAATAATTAGGGGAGAATAATTTTTATATTCTGTTCACTATTTACAAATTATATTTTTGTTTGCGAGCCACAGGGATCAAACTGTTTTGCTTACATCTGGGGAAATTTGCAAAAGGAGTTAAAAGCAGAGAAATATTACTCTATACAGCAGATGGAGGTTGCGGTGGGTGGGAAGGGGGTAATTTATTTGTTCCATTTTCCATTTAAACCCGTTAGATAAGGCCAAAAGCCATCTTTTTGATTTATTTCATTTTGGTTTCTTTGTTGCCCACTCGGCATAATCATTGATTAACTAATTAATATGCCTGAAATCTAGAACCACCCACCACACTACCTGCCCCCGCAACCCCACCTCCCCCCCACCCAAGTGACTGAGGCTTCGTTCCATAACCCTTCATAAGCTTGTCTTAATCATTCAGTTTTGAAATTTTTGATTTATTTATTTATTTAAATAAATAAATAGAACATTTCAAAACTGAATGATTAAGACAAGCTTATGAAGGGTTACGTAACCATGGTGAGTAGATGGAGCTAAGATACAGGTGAGCCATGACCTAACTGAATGGTGGAATAGGCTCGAGGGGCTGAATGGCTTAGTCCTGTTCCTGTGTTCCTATGCCACTTTCACTCCTGCAAAGCAGTCTTGTCTCAGTGGTAGCACACTCACCTCTGGGTCAGAAGGATTTAAGCCCTTCTTGATACTTGAGCACATAATCCAGGCTGATGCTCCCAGTACAGTACTGAGGGAGTACTGCACTGACAGAAATGTTAAACTAAGGCCTCGTCTGTTACCTCTGGTGGATATAAAAGGACCCATCACTCTGTTTTGAAGAGGAGCAGGGGAGTTTTGGTCAACATTTATCCCTCAACCTATATCTCAGAAAAAACAAATTATCTGGTCATTATTTCCTTGCTGTTTGGTTGTGAAAAGCACCATATAAGGTTCCTACTTCTTCCTTTGCTTCTCTTCCTGATGAAACAAGTAGTTTTTAGAGATTCCATCAGGGATGTAGCTCTTCTAGAATTGAAAAACAGTACTGCAGAAAATGCACATACATCAGCAAGTATGCATGTACAGCAGTTTGGGTAAATGCTGCATTTTTTTCTTAAAGCTCCATTTTTCAAATATGTAAAGCGGAGTCAAATCCCAAATAAGCAGTTTTCACACGATCTAAGTTACAGCCTGAACAGAAGAGGGAAGGGACTGAAGTCAGCCAAGCAGTTGCCAGCAATCACTCTTTGCTCCTTTCATCCCACTGTATAAACAGGGCAATGCCAAGGACAAGGAGGAGAAACTGAATGGTCAACGCTAAAATTCCATTGAGGCTCTTCAGCATGAACAAGGCAACACACAGTGCTGTGCTAAAACTTGCCCTTATAATTATTCACTCACAATGGCTAACCGTCTACAAGCAAATTTTTGGCCACAGACAGTGTTTATTACACTGACTAGATAAAAATTCAAGTCAATGCCAGAATTTGGGATTTTTAAAAATTGTTGTCAATCTTCTTTCTCTAACTCATACCCAGGTTACTACTGCTCAGATGCCTGCTCACCCAAGCACTCGTTTCATTGTTTGAGAACATATAGTTATTGAGTGTTAGCATGCTATTCCAACTGCCGAGGACATCACAACCAAGCCTGATACCACCCTTGCATGTCCACCTTAGCAATCAAAAGCAGGAACCTTGCTAGATTCTTCCCTTTAATCTCGGGACACTCAGACCAAGTGTAATGCTTACAGCAGACCTTGCTGAGATCAGCTGATTGCACAGAGCAGGAATCAAACTAGGGACCTTCTGATTCATGTGACTTAGCATTACTATGGGCAGCACCTACACATATTAGGCCACTGGTGTGCTAGTATGTACCTTTTATCTTGGACACCACCAGAGGAAGAAAATTGAAATGTTTGATGCTATAGCACAAATATTGAATGCTTTCTAATATCTCATAAATCCTACCATATCTAGTTTGTTCTTGCTCAAGAATGAAGTATAAGGCAGAGACTTCTTCTCAACTGTGAACTGTTCCTACTGGTTAGTTATTGATCAATTTGCCAAGAATCCTTGCAAGTAATCTCTCCATAGGTATTTTAACCTCCATTTCCCAAATGATCCAGCCAAGACTGGAAATCCCTCTTTTCAGGAAAGCTGAAGACTGATAGTCAATCAAAACTGGCATTCAGACTCTGATCTTCTGGCTGAGTGCCGGATGCTTCAGTTGCATTCCTTTCAAGTTAACTTCAAAAACTGATTTACTGTTTAGTTTTACAGGGCATCAGACTGCCAGCTCCTTAGATTTTTTTTTTATTTTCATGAGATGTGGGCATCACTGGCAAAGCCAGCATTTATTGCCCATTCCCAACTACCCATGACAACTGAGTGGCCTGCTAAGCCATTTCAGAGGACAGTGAAGAATCAACCACATTGCTGTGGGTCTGGAGTCACATGTAGGCCAGACCAGGTAAGGACGGCAGATTTCCTTCCCTAAAGGACATTAGCGAACCAGATGGGTTTTTACAACAATCGATGATAGCTTCACGGCGCCTTTACTGAGACTAGCTTTCAATTTCAGATTTTTTTTGTATTAACTAATTGAACTTATTAATTAATTGAATTTAAATCCCACCAGCTGCCATGGTGGGATTTGAACCTATGTCCCCAGTAATATTGACCTGGGCCTCTGGATTACTAGTTTAGTGACATCATCACTACACAGTCTCCCCAGCTGCAATTGCTGTAATAGACACAGGGCAACAAAGCCTGCACATTGAGCTTTCAAGCAAAGTGGTAATGCCTGACTGCACACAGATCAATATGTGAAAATTTATCTTTATGCTCAGTCACGTATGCCTATCGGTCACCTTGTAAATAATATTCTTATCTATTGACCATAGATGTATGGGCAGATTCCTTCAGCTGAAGGAGAATTTGTACTCAGTCAAATTCAGTTTTATGGAGCTAATTTAAATTTTATTTATTACAGTTCTATTTTAGCAATTGTTTAAAACAGCAAGTCATTTGGCTGCTGCAGGAGAATGAAATTTATAGCTGCACACTGCCAAAGGCAATCCATCACATTACTTCCTGCTCTAAGATCACATATCCTTCTTACAGCATTAAGCTATTTATAAAGAATGAACAGAATAGCGATAAGACACTTCTTAGATAATCACGAGTTTACTTTCTCAGTCAATACCACACTACCTCCAATCCCATTTAATTAAAAAATGTATTTAGCTCATTTTAGTTGGACGATGATAAATGTACTTAGGTTTAAGCACCTCAATTGTTACAGTTGAAGATTTTTATTTTGAGAGAGCGCTTAACGTACCATAGGAGTGCTTCAGGAAAAACTGTACAAATATCTGGAATAACTTCTTAGTCAATTGAGTATTATAACCGGTGCAACAAGGTTACGATTATAGCACTGGAGAAGATAGGAAAAATCATCATGCAGAAGCCCTGTATACCTTCTCTGGTAGCACCTTCAGTGAAGAAGTTGGGACTACCAGTGCTCAAATATTTTCTAACAATTAGAAAAGCAGTTGAATGATGGGCTCCCTTCCCTTTCTAGGATTTGGTGACATGCATTCAACACCAACACCTTCGCACACATGTCCAAGGAATGAATCGTACAGGTAAGATTAGATCTATTCGAGAAGGTTAGGTGTTCCTGGTAGCCATAACAAACAGGTATTCCACAAAAATAATCTGTGCAAGGTTGGCCACTGGTGAGGTATCAAAGGCTTTGCTATGGGCAGTAACAGTCAATGCAGCATCAGACTGAAACTCCTTCAATTTGCATTGCAATGGCCTTCCATGGCACTATTTTGAAGAGGAGCAGGAATGTGATCACCAGTGTCCTGATCTGTAGTACTTAAGATTTGTGCTCTAGAACTAATTGTGCCCTTAGCCAAGCTGTTCCAGTACAGCGACAACACTGGCATCCACCCAACAATGTCCAAAATTGCCCAGGTATGTCCTGTCTACAAAAAACAGAACAAATCTAATCCGGCCAATTACCGCTCCATCAGTCTACTCTCAATCATCAGTAAAGTGATGGATGAGATCATAGACAGTGCAATCAAGCGGAACTTACTCAGCAATAAGCTGTTCACTGATGAACAGTTTGGGTTCCGCCAGGGCTACTCAACTCCAGATCCCTTTACAGGCTTGGTCCAAACATAGACAAAAGAGCTAAATTCCAGAGATGAGCTGAGAGCGACTGCACTTGACATCAAGCAGTATTTGACCGAGTGTGGCATCAAGGGGTCTTAGTAAAATTGAAGTCAATAGCAATTGAGGGAAAGTTTCCCACTGGTTGGAGTCACATCTAGCACAAAGGAAAATGGTTGTGGTTGTTGGAGGCCAATCATCTCAGCCCCAGGATATCGCTGCAGGAGTTCCTCAGGGTAGTGTTCTCGGCCCAACCATCTTCAGCTGCTTCATCAATGACCTTCCCTCCATCATGTCAGAAGTGGGGATGTTCATTAATGTCTGCGCAGTGTTCAGTACTATTCACAACCCCTCAGATACTGAAGCAGCCTGTGCCTGCACGTAGTGAGACCTGGACAACTTTCAGGCTTCCACTGATAAGTGGTAAGTAACATTGCCAGGCAATGACCATCTCCAGCAAGAGAGAATCTAACCATATCCCTTACATTCAACAGCCATTACCATTGCTGAATCGCCCATCAACAACGACCTGGGGGTGACCATTGACCAGAAACTTAACTGGAACTGCCATATAATTACTGTAGCTACAAAAGCAGATCAGAGGCTGGGAATTCACATTGAGAAACTCACCTCCCGACTTCTCAAAGCCTGTCCACCATCTACAAGGCATAAGTCAAAAGTGTCATGGAATATTTTCCACTTGCCTGGATGAACGCAGCTCCAACAACGCTCAAGAAACTCGACACCATCCAGGATAAAGCAACCGGCTTGATTGGCACCCCATCCACCACCTTAAACATTCATTCCTTCTACCACTGACACATAGTATGTACCTTACACAAGATGAACTGCAGCAACTCACCAAGCCTCATTACACAGCACCTTCCAAACCTGCAACCTCTACCATCTAGAAAAAGACACATGGGAACCCCACCACCTGCAAGTTCCCCTCCAAGCCACATACCACCCTGACTTGGAAATATATTGTCATTCCTTCACTGTCGCTGGGTCAAAATTCCGGAACCCCCTTCCTAACAGCATTGTGGAGATACCTACACCCCATGGTCTACAGCAGTTCAAGGAGGCAGTTCACCACCACCTTCGCAAGGGCAATTAGGGCAATAAATGCTAGCCTAACCAATGATGCCCACATCCCGCAAATGAATAAAAAAATCTTGCTGTGCACAAATTGGCTGCCATGTTTCTTACATCAGTGACTTGTCATGCATGAAGGAGCCATGATGAAACAAACAATGAAATAGAAGAATTATGAATCTAAAATGTCAACTGCTAAACAAAATCACAAGAACATGGACACTTATACACAGTCAAAATGGGAGTAGCAGCCATGTGAAAATCCACAAACTCATCTGTAAAAATGAGGCTCATTAACCTTGTCTGGAATAGCTCTGGGGAGAAGCTCTTTGAAATTGAAAGGAGCTATTGCATATTAATTACTCTGATCGACATGAATGCATTAACAGAGGATGCTGAAGAGAGTCTGGCTCATAGCCAAACCAAGATGAATAAGATGTGAAGCAGCAACATCGTAACAGAATGAGTTCCATCAAACATCAAAGAGAGAGAGAGAGAGAGATCAAGCCAACATCACAGAAAGCCTGTGAAAAGGATCCAGCGAGAGAAGAACCCTGCTGACCAATAACAGCCACCACAGCAGAGACACCACAAAAAGGCTTTGAGACTAACCACTTGCGAAGTTAACAAACTACACACCACCAGCTTTGGGCGGTATTATAACCACTAGAGCTCTACACCACCTCCGTAAATTCAAGACTATGAATAATCAGGCCAGCAACTTTAAAAAACTTTTCCTCCCAAGAAGACTCAATAATCTTCTGTAAACCATGAACACTTACCTCACTTGGGACTTTCAACTACTTCTTACCCTTTTCTCTCTATCTACCTATTCTTGTGTACGTATGCACGGGTGAATGGAAGAACTGGTCAGGTGGGCAGAAAAGTGGCAAATGGAATTGAAGCCAGAGAAATGTGAAGTGATGCATTTGGGGAGGTCAAACAAGGCAAATGAATACACGATTAATGGGAGAATATGGAGGTGTGTAGAGGAAGAGAAGGACCTTAGAGTGAATGTCCACAGATCCCTGAAGGGAGAAGGCATATGGAATCCTTTCCTTTATTAGCCGAGATATAGAATACAAGAGCAGGGAGGTAATGTTGGAACTGTGTAACTCATTGGTTAGGCCACAACTTGAGTACTGTGTGCAGGTCTGGTCACCTCATTACAGAAAAGATGCAATTGCACCAGAGAAGGCATAGAGGAGATTTATGAGATTTATGCCGGGAATGGAAAAATGCAGCTATGAGGAAAGATTGGATAGGCTGGGGTTGTTCTTCTTGGAACAGAGAAGGCTGAGGGGAGATCTGATTGTAATGTACAAAATTGAGGGGGCCTGGATAGAGAAGATGTGAAGGGCCTATTTACATTAGCAGAGGTCAGTGACTGGGGGGCATTGATTTGAAGTGATTGGTAGAAAGATTAGGAAATACTTTTCATCCAGAGGATGGTAGGGGGCTGGAACTCACTGCCTAAAAAGGGTAGTAAAGGCAGAAACCCTCAACTCATTTAAAAGGTGTCTGGATATGCATCTCAAGTGCCGTAATCTGCAGGGCTACGGACCAAATGCCGGAAGGTGGGATTAGAATGGGTGGCTCCTTTTTTGGCCGGCGCACACAGAATGGGCCAAATGGTCTCCTTCTGTGCCGTAATCTGTGATTCTATTCTATGAATGTGAGCAAGCAATGTTATGATAATATTTGTCTGTTTCTTTGTTCCTAAAGACACTCAGAGGCTAAAGCATAATTTTAACAAAACACTATTGCAGTCAGCTGGGAGGTGAACCGTGGGAACCATCCACACCCCTTAACACCTGCCATAACAGACTACACTTCAAAAGCACTTCACTGGCTGTAAAAAGCTTTGGGACATCCTGAGGTTGTGAAAGGCGTGATACAAATGCTAGTCTTTTGTTCATAACTCAGATGAGACGAAGTAATCACATCAAGAATCATGGACAATGGTACATCTGTGCATTGGTGTACCAATAGGCTGCTCTAAGCACACTCCAGTGAGAAGGTTTTGAAGTGGATGAATCATTGGTAACAAGTGCTTAATTGTCTCAGGCCACAGATACCAAAACATCAATATGGCTACATGTGCTATTTGATGTGGTTATATGAAGAGAAACACAAGCAATTGTGGATTTTGAACCTCAATTTGCATCCATACAGGGCACCTTTAATTTTAGATAACCTATCAGAAAATGTTAAATACAACCAAATGCAACAAAGAAATTTCAAATAATAGCATAAAATTCTCATAATTCACAGTCATTTTTATTGCCAAATCCTGAGACCATCAAAATGTAATTTTAACATTTCACATTTCTCCACTTAAGCTTCCAAGGCTCTAAATCAAAACATGATGTGCTCCTGCAATGAGTACCAGTAGAAAATTAACGCGCAAAGAATCATTAAACAATTTGGAAAATAAACTATATTGTGATTTTAAACAGCCAAAAAAGATTAAGGAATGTTGACTATTACTTCCTGAAATGACAAATCAATGCTAGGTAAAAGGCTGCAAAACATTGCATAGAAGTAAACAGAATAGTAAACTGACCTTCGTTTTTTCATCCACCACTCGCAGTCCATCTGCTGACACCCACAACATAGCCTTAACTGGCTTCTTTCCAGTCTTAAAAGGGGAAAAAATGCAAAGATTTAGTTAAACAGCTTAATAAACCAATGAAACCAAAGGGGGAAAATCAGCAGAGACATAAACACGAATAGCAGTGTGGAAGATTAGATTCCATTGTCAAATAGCCCAGCACACACAATTATTTTTTTTTTATAAAAGAGTAGCTGAACATCATAGCTTCAAGGCATGAGGGAAGAAGAGGAATCCCACACCATTAAACACGCAAAGCGCTGATCTCTCTCCCTATTATTAAACCAGAATAAAAAATTGGAAGCTTGGGTCAACTGACACTTAAGGAGTTACACCACTAATATGGTAGGCAGTTTTTCTGCTACTGGGGAAACAATGAGATTTTAAATCTACACTGCACACACACTTGGGTTAGCTTGAAGGTTGATTTTGTAATTTAAAAGCATTTATAAAGTTTAGCTCAACTACATTAGAAAGGAAAATTACTCACCATCTGACAGCAGGTCAGACAAAAAGAGTTATATCCATGGTCTCCTGTTTGTTCCAATTGGGAAATTCAATTTATGACTGACTTCCACTCGAGCCTCTAATGACAGCCTTATTATGTGTTTTAAAAACTTTTCTTCAAACGTCAACAAACTCAGAGTCCCCCAATCTAACTTGTGAAAAGCGGCATCAGCGACAGAGGATGAACAGTGCTATCATTGCAAATAACTTCCTGTTAACATATGTTAACAGAAATAATTTGCAAGTTAATCAATACAAAAAAAAATATAAGAAAATGACAGATGGACAGAAATCTAAGGAACTCACAGACCCCATAGGAGCCCCAGAACACCAATTTTTTACAAATTTATGCTACACAGCCAGTTGCAATGAAGGGTCGGTGCTCAGAGGCGGAAAGTGGGAGAGATTTGATATGTGGACCCTCTTTCTGAGTAATGCAATTACTAAAGCAAGAAATACTTACATCTCCTTCAGTCTGGGACTTGGTGTTATATATTTTGTTCTTTATGCTGCCACCATATAGAGTCTAGCCAAAGAGGTTCTGAGACTGTACTGTTTAAACATCAATCTTTATTGTATAGTAACTATATACACTCCACACTAGCCCGTGTCTCTCTCTCCTTCAAAATCCCACATGATGTCTTGCATCATCATGGTGGCGGTAATCTTTATATTCTCTCAAATTCACCCTTTGATACCCTTTGTTACGACCAGGTGAGAATGAGGTCTAGGGTTTCCTTTCAGCCTTCACCTGGTCTTACTGTAACAGGATTTCATTTTAAACACACCGTGTTTTTAGCTCCCCCTTGGTGAATCCTTGTTCACCGCTTTCCAATTATATGGCAAAGAAACCAGCACAAACAGGCTCTCTTAGGTTTAAAGAAAAGTTGAAATTTATTAAACTTAAACGAGACAGAGAGACAGAGAGAGAGGAGCACGGCAGGAGCAGAGGTTTAAAAAGTGTGCCAAAAGCCCAGAGTCGGAGACCGGAGTCAGACAGAGTGAGAGAGGAGCAGGGGGAGCGGGAAAAAAAAAAAATCAATCGAAAAGTGACATCAGAGTGACATCACAATCAAGAGAGAGAGCAGGGAAGAGGCTACCTGTTTGGTGAGTATCTGGTAAATGATTAAGGTCCATGCTAATCCTAACGTTTAAAACAGTAAAGGAACTAGTGATAAGCTTAAGAAAATATATAATAAAGGAAAATAAAATAAATTGAATAAAATAATTTAGTTAATTAAAAGACATTATGGATGGCAGGACAGGTGATGTGTCACGGTTGCAGCATGTGGGAGCTCCTGGATGTCAGTGTGATTCAGGGCAAAAAAATCTGCAGTAAGTGTTTGTGGCTCGAAGAGCTTCGGATCAGAGTCATTGAACTGGAGTCCGAGCTGCAGACACTGCAACACATCAGGGAGGGGGAAAGTTACCTGGACATTTTGTACCAGGAGGGGGTCACACCCCTTAGGATAGGGTCTTGTGATTTGGTCAGTGGTCAGGGACAGGAGAGTGTGGCTGCAGCTGAGGCAGGTAAAGGGACCCAAAGGGCAGGAGTGCAGGAGCTTCAGCCTTTGCAATCGTCCAACAGGTTTGAGGTTCTTTCAGCTTGTTTGGATGAGAGTGGGAGCTGCAGGGCGGATGAGCAACCTCACCATGGTACAGGAAGCCATTCAAGTGGAAGGAGAAAAACAGAATGTAGTGGTAGTAGGGGACAGTATAGTTAGGGGGATTGACACTGTTCTCTGCAGCAAAGAGTGAGCGTCCAGACAGCTGTGTTGCCTGCCTGGTGCCAGGGTTCAAGACATCAGCTCAGGGCTGGAGAGGAACTTACAGTGGGAGGGGGAGGATCGTGGTCATTTTATGTACGTACCAATGACATAGGCAGGACAAGGAAAGAGGCTCTGCATAGTCACTATGAGGATCTAGGCGCCAAATTAAGCAGGACCTCAAAGGTAATAATCTCTGGATTATTACATGAGCCATGTGCAAATTGGCATAGGGCAAATAAGATTAGAGAAATTAATGCGTGGTGCAAAGACTGGTGTGGTAGAAGTGGGTTCCGGTTCATGGGGCACAGTCACCGGTACTGGGGAAAATGGTAGCTGTGCGGTTGGGACCTGAACTGTGCTGGGGCCGGTGTTCTAGCGAGTCGCATAACAAGGGATGTAAAGAGGGTTTTAAACTGAATAGCGAGGGCAAGGGATCAAATTTTGGAAGATATGGTAAATCAAGGAGTAGAGGCAAGGCAAGAGACAAAGGTATTAATATGGGAAATGATAAACAGACTGTGACAGGAAGGGACAGAATGTACAAATCTAAGAGTAAATCAACAGATAAGGCTAGAGGTACAAAGATAATAAAAGGACACAACTAAAGGCTCTGTATCTGAATGCACTTAGCATTCGAAACAAAACAGATGAACTGAGAGTGCAAATAGAAATAAATAAGTACGTTCTGATAGTCATTACAGAGACATGGATGCAGATTGGGACCTGAATATCGAAGGGCACATGGCATTTAGGAAGGACAGGAAGCTAGGAAAAGGTGGAGGAGTAGCTCTGTTAATTAATGGTGGTATTAGTGCAATAGAGAGAGATGATCCAAGTTCAGGAGACCGGGACATAGAAACAGTTTGGGTAGAGATGAGAAATCATAAAGGCAAGAAGTCACTTGTGGGAGTGGTGTGCAGGCCACCTAACATTAACCACACTGTAGGACGGGGTATAAAGGAAGAAATATTGGCAACTTATCAGAAAGGTACAGCGATAATAATGGGGGATTTTAACCTACATATGGTCATACAGTCAGTTATACAGCACAGAAACAGGCCCTTCGGCCCATCGTGTCTGTGCCGAACATCAAGCACCTAATTATTCTAGTCCCATTTTCCAGCACTTGGCCTGCAGCCTTGTATACTATGGTGTTTCAAGTGCTCATCTAAATACTTCTTAAATGTTGTGAGGGATCCTGCCTCTACCACCCCTTTGGGCAGTGTGTTCCAGATTCCAACCACCCTCTGGCTGAAAATTTTTTTCCTCAAATCCCCTGCCCCTTACCTTAAATCTATGCCCCCTGGTTATTGTCCCCATATAGACTTGAAAAAATCAGATAGGCAGAGGTAGCCTAGATGAAGAGTACATAAAATGTTTGCAGGATAATTTCTTGGAACAATACATTCTGGAGCCAACCAGAGAGCAGGCTACACGAGACCTGGTATTGTGTAACGAGATATGATTAACTGATGACCTCATGGTGAAGATGCCCCTAGGTGGCAGTGATCATAATATTATTGAATTTTACATTCAGTTTGTGGGAGAGAAGAATGGGTCAAAGACTAGTATTTTAAACTTAAATAAGGGTAATTATGAGAGCATGAAAGCAGAGCTAGCTGAAGTGAACTGGAAAATCAGCTTAAGGGATAGGTCAATAGAGATGCAGTGGCACACATACGCAGAATAGATGCATTTCAACGAGAAAGAAAAATTCCAAGGGTGGGACCTGCCATCTGTGGTTAATTAAAACAGTTAAAGAAAGTATCAAACATGAAGAAAAAGCCTATAATTGCACAAAGATGGGAGGCAGGTCAGAAGATTGGATAGAATATAGAAAACAGCAAAGAATGACTAAAAGATTGATAAGGAAGGTCAAATTAAAGCACGAGAGAAAGCTAGCTAGAAAAATAGATAGCAAGTTTCTAAAGATATTTAAAGAAGTAAAGTTAACAAAGTGAGCGTTGGTCCTATAGAAAGCGAGTCTGTGGAATTAATAATGGATAATGAGATGGCAGATGATTTGAATAGATATTTTGCATCGGTCCCACTATTGAGGATGCAAGTAACGTCCCAGTATTAGCTGTAAGTCAGGAAATAGAAGAGGGAGGAACTCAAGAAAATTACAATCACCAGGGAAGTGGTACTGAACAAATTGTTGGAGCTGTGGGCTGACAAGCCCCCAGGTCCTGATAGACTTCATCCAAGGGTGTTAACAGAAGTGGCTAGTGAGATAGTTGATTCGTTAGTTTAAATTTTCCAAAATTCCCTAAATTTGGGAAAGGTTCCGTTAGATTGGAAAATAGCAAATGTAACTCCTTTGTCAAAAAAGGAGACAGAAAGCAGGAAACTACAGGCCAAATAGCTTAACGTGTCTTAGGGAAAATGTTAGAAGCTATTAAAGATATTATAGTAGGGCATTTAGAAAAATTCAAGGTAATCAGGCAGAGTCAACATGGTTTTGTGAAAAGGAAATCATGTTTAACCAATTTATTGGAGTTCTTTGAGGAAGTTACATGGGCTGTGGTTAAAGGGGAACCGATGGATATATTGTACTTAGATTTCCAGAAGGCATTTGATAAAGTGCCACATCAAAGGTTCTTGCAGAAAATAAAAGCTCACAGTGTAGGGATCAACGTATTGGCATGGACAGAAGATAGATTAGCTAACAGAAAACAGAGAGTAGGCATAAATGGGTCATTTTCTGGTTGGCAAGATCTAACGAGTAGTGTACAACAGGGATCTGTGCTGCGGCCTCAACTTTTGACAATTTATATAAATGACTTAGATGAAGGGACCGAAGGTGTGGTTGATAAATTTGCTGATGACACAAAGATAGGTAGGAAATTAACTTGTGAAGAGGACATAGGAGGCTTCAAAGGTATATAGATAGGTTAAATGGGTGGGCAAGGACCTGGCAAATGGAGTATAATGTGGGAAAGTGGGAAATTGTCCAATCTGGCACGAAGACATGCCAACTGACTTCATTCAGGGCAATGGAGTTGGCATTTGCATCACAATATCATCTACATGGTGAAGGATTACAGAGCTCTGAAATGCAGAGGGATCTGGGTGTCCTAGTGCATGAATTGCAAAAGGTTAGTATGCAGGTACAGCACGTAATTAGGAAAGCTAATAGAAGGGTATCATTTATCACGAGGGGAATTGAATACAAAAGTAGGGAAGTTATGCTTCCGTTATAGAGGGCACTGGTGACACCACATCTAGAGTACTGTGTACAGTACTGGTCTCCTTATTTAAGGAAGGATGTAAATGCGTCGGAGGCAGTAGAGAGAAGGTTTACCAGAATAATACCTAGAATAGGTGGGCTGTCATATGAGGAAAGATTAGCCAGGCTAGGCTTGTATCCACTGGAATTTAGAAGAGTAAGAGACGACCTGATTGAAACATATAAGATCCTGAGGGGTCTTGACAGGGCGGATGTGGAAAGGATGTTAGTATGTAAATGTTTTTTTCCTGTCCTTGTAACAGGCCTTCTCTTCTTCCCAGCAACAATTTGAAATTTAATGTCCATGTGGCAAAATTAATATGTCTCATTCTTGGCAGGTGGGGGCCTAGCATGACACCTTATACTACACTTACCATCATTAGGTAATGGACGAGTGTGTAAATGATCTTTCACTAGTGTAAGCTAAGACAGACGACCGAAACGAGCTATTTAGAAGAATTCATATTAACCAAACTATGACCTTACCAAAGCAATTTATCCTTTGGAACAATTCATGTAGTTAAAGGAGAAACTGGTCACCATTGGAGAGACAAAGCCACAACAGCACCAGAAGCTGTAGCATTCTGCTTGAAAAGGTATTTAATTGAGAAATACCGTTTTCATCAACAGGAGGAGGAAAAACAATCTGCTTTGTGCCGACAAGCATTTGTCCCAAGCCTGAAAAACACGCCAACTGACTTCATTCAGGGCAATGGAGTTGGCATTTGCATCACAATTACCGCTGATCCTTGTGGAATCCTATTCTGGCAGGACTCACCACTTCAAGAGGAGGAAACAGAACAATAAGTGGGGAAAAATTCCGATAATACAAAATCTTGAGAAATAGTCACTCTATTTGTAAAAGACAAAAGTCCATTAAGTTCTTTATCTCAGAAAAAGATTCAATGACACCATACCAAATGGTCAAATTTCCTTTCCATCTATGTTTTAGGAGCAATATAAAAAGTCATTTTGTTGGCGGGGGAGTGGGGGAGGGACAAGTGAAGATAGAGTGGAGCGACTAGTCTATTACATGGAATTCTGAAACCAATATGACCAAGTACACATGTAGGTGACCTGGATTCAGTGGCCTTCAGAAATAACATGAATGGGAAGATACAGTCATGGTACATGGTCTACTATCCTTCTGATTGAAGGGACGGTTATGCACCAAAAATGAAGATAGCATTAATGAAGGGAATACCAATGTACCCTACTTCTAATATCCAGCAAAGTAACATTCAGTAAGTTGGGTGCACTGGGATGGACCCACTCATTCTACTGGTAAGCATCTAATTTTTTGTTCAGAATTTATAGCTTTTATGGTTTACTAGGAGAGATGCCTATCTCTCTTTTGTGTGGGGAAAATTTAAAATACACATTTTGTTATTTGGCCTTTTTTACCATTAACTATTCAAGAAGTGCAACTTTTACCAAGACTTGGATACGTGGACTTATATCGAGTTGTTAAATGGTAGTATTTTTTCCCATTTTCTACAAGATGATAAAGTCAAGGATCTGCATGATGCAAGTCGACCACTGCACTCTCAAAATTATTCAACTATCACCGTAAGTTTATCTGTTTACACCTTGCTATAGCATTATTTGGATATGTAAGACACCAAGGTGTGGATGATGATTCATGTCAGGTGGTATCATAGCACAAGTGTCTGAAATTTATTTTGGCCCGACAGTTTTGATCAATTGGACAGATTCCCTTTTTCTTTTTTCTTTGGTATTAGCCTAAATTCAAAATGAAGAGAACATAATCAGATTGATAGTCTAGGTTATTTAGTGCCTTCTTATATGGTTATTTAGTGCCTTCTTATATGGTTGTTCAGTTAGATGTGCCAGGAGTTAGTAGGATGCACAGGACAGGTCAGATCCGCATAAAGCTCACCAGCTTGGACCCATGATCCAAGTTACTGAAGGGAACAGTTCAAGCATCAGAACTATTGGCCCTGATATTTGCAGGGCAGTGTGTCGAAAACCCAGAAATCCCAGGGACATGGAGGTCCTGCCGATATTAACAGCAGGACTACATTAATATTGAAATATCTCTGAAATTTACACAAACACTTTGCACCAACCTTACAGAAACTCCCAGCTTAAATGAATTTGACCGATATGCCAAAATGTATCAACATTTGGAGAACACAAAAATGGATCAAATTCAGTTTTTTCCGAAACACTTTTGGAACATATAGAGTTTAAAAATTAAAAACTCAGTTTTCTATTGAAGTGCCACATTAACTTCTGGATAGAATACCTCTGATACCAATACATAAGGTTATTCATATAATGTTACTTGGCCATTTTTATTCAAGGGTGGGTACATCCAGCCAGGTATGTAATCAGAACACACAGATTTAAAGGTGATTGGCAAAAGAACCAGGGGTAACAGGATATACTAAGAGAAAGTTTTTGTTTTAAAAAATGCAGTGAGTTGTTGTGGTCATGTAGTCATAGCCAGAGAATCACCTGCAACGGCTCTCTTCCCACTCCTGCATGGTTACCTCTGGTGTCCCTCAAGGATCAATCCTGGCCCCTCTCCTATTTTTCATCCGCATGCTGCCCCTAGGGCGACATCATCCAAAAGCATGGAGCAGTTTCCTCATGTACGCTGACACCATCCAGCACCTCTCTGTCTCTAAAAATTGTCAGACTGCTTGTCCAACATCCAGTACTGGATGAGTGGAAATTTCCTCCAACTAAATATTGTGAAGACCTAGCCACTGACTCCATCCCTCTCTTGGCAACTGTCTAAGGCTGAACGAATTGGTTTCCAATCTTGCTAACATACTTGCGCCTGAGGTGAGCTTCCCACCACATACCCTTGCCATCACTAAGATGGCCTATTTCCACCTCCCTAACATTGCCCAACTCTGCCCAAGCTCATCTGCCACTGAAATCCACATCCATACCTGTCTTCCCTCTGGATTTGACGATTCCAATGCACTCCTGGCCCACCTCCTACATCTCACTCTCCATAAACTGCAAGTCATGCAAAACTTTACTGCCCGTGTCCTAACTCCCAGCAAGTCCCATTCATCCATGCTTGCCGACCTACATTGAATCCCAGTTAAGCAACGCCTTGATTTTAAAATTCTCATCTTGACTTTCATGCTCTTGCGCACCTCCCAACCCCCCATCTCTGAGATTTCCTCAGCCCTACAATCCTCCGATATATCTGCGCTCCTCCAATTCTGGCCTCTTGAGCATGCTCGATTTTAATCACCCATTCACCGACGGCCATGCCTTCAGCTACCAAGGCCCGAAGCTCTTGAATTCCCCCTCTCAACCGATCCGCCTCTCTTGTCTCCTTTAACACAGTCCTTAAAACCTAACTCTAACTAAGCGTTTGGTCATTTGCTCTAATATCTCACGTGGCCGGGTGTCAAGTTTCGTTTGATAATACTCCTGTGAAACATCTTGGGACATCGTATTATGTTATAGACGCTATACATATTTAAGTGTTGATCATCTGGAATGCACTGCCTGAAATTTAATGCTGACTTTCAAAAGAGAAATTGATAAATACTTAAAGGGTAGAAATTTTCAGAGTTATGGGGAAAGTGCAGCGGAATGGATTAATTGGATAGCTCTATCTAAGAGCTATTCAAAAATACTTGATCTGTACCTAAGAAACACAGCACTACAGAATGCATATGAAAGCTTCTACACTTTAACCTGAAAGCTTCCCATTGAGCAAATAACAAGCTAGCCTTGAAATCCTACTTCATGAAAATAATGGACATCATATGGCCATCAAGGGAGGAATGCATATTATTTCATGGATCCATTAAGCCAATCTAACTTTCAGTATTAACTTCAATAAAGTTGATGATGTCTCTGAGCAGGAAACAAATAAGCAGAGACTGTATGCAGATTGCTGATGTACAGATATTTATTTTGCTTCCTATTTGCATTATGCAATGGGTTTTTTCAACACAATGGGCTGAATTTCAGCCTGGGAGCAAGTTTGGTGCCAAGGGATTTGGGGAGAGGGAGGAGGTGCTGTTGTGAATGCTCTGCAGAACTTGACTACAGGGTTCCTTTAAATGTTTTCTGTGGGATTCCTGCCAGCAGGGTGGAGGCCTCTTGTGCAAGAACCCTTCTTCATACATCCAAAGCCTATGAGAGCAGGTAGGTGTATTGGGATGGTGGGAAAGGTCACTGGGGAAGGTGGGGGGGGGGGGGGGGGTGGCGCGGTGATGGTGGAGGATTGCACTTTACTGGGTAACTTGTTGGGCCTACAGAAAGCACTCCTGCTCCTTTTGGCCACAAGCAGTGCTGTGAAGGCACTTAATCCTGATGCATTCAGCTCTTTTCACCTTCATTCAACTGCTGAGTTTGCTGAAGCATGGTAACCTGGCTGCCTGTAGTTAACAGAATGTTAAAAGGAAGGCAGGAAGTCTCAATGTATTAAGTAAATAACTAACCTGTTTCCCATGAGCGGACTGCTCACTAGCCCCTCCACCCATCTCCATTAAAACAGAAGCATATGGATTCAAGGTGGGTTGAGTTCCTGTTGCAATTGGGTGTTTCGCTTTGCATTTTAACCTCTGACATGACCCCCAACTCACCCATTTTTGAGTTAAGATACAGCCCAATGTGTTATGCCACAGGCCATCCATGTGTAAAGTCTGGATAGCTCCTCTGGGGAATGCAGAGCCTGCTCCCTACTAAACGCATCATAAACTATCAAAATTTCAGGCCACATTTATGTGTACATCAATAGATTGTCTCGATAGAAGTTGCATCCTGAGAAGTACCAAACAGCTTTGAGGGATTCAGGGGGAGGTGATGCTGTAGGCGTTATGTGACTGGACTAGTGATCCAGAGTCCAGGCTACTGCGCTGGGGACACTGGTTCGAATCCCACCATATCAGATGATGAAATTTGAACTCAATTAATAAATCTGGAATTAAAAACCTAGTCTAATGATGACCATGAAACCACTGTCGATTGTTGTAAAAACCCATCTGAAATCTGCCGCCCTTATCAGGTCTGGTCCACATGTGACTCCAGACCCACAGCAATGTGGCTGACTCTTAAAATGCCCTCTGAAATGGCCTAGCAAGCCACAGTTCAAGGGCAATTAGGGATGGGCAATAAATGCTGGCCTAGCTAGTGACGCCCATATTCCACAAATACATCAAGTTAATCGATCACTCATTGTCCCTCCAGTTATGTTGCCAACTTTCTGTAGTTGCAGCACATCATATTGCATCAAAGGATGAAGTTACTGCATAGCCTTTTAAAACAAATGAAAGGATAAAATAAAGGATTACTAAAGCTCTCTCATTTTTTAATACATCATTCTTAACAGCTGATACGGAAAAACTGCCAAAGTGCGGTCCCCTCTGCAATTATTTAAGGAATCAGGTTATTCTTTATTTCTCGAGCCTGGGGCACTTCCCTCCTCTCCCAAACATTAGTACATGCATGGTTCAAAACCAGTTGCACTGGCAGAAAAAACTTCATAATCACTTCACACAGTCCAACTTGTAGCAAACAATTCCGGACCAGTGAAAAAAAAACTGCGCACCATTCCTGTTCAAAAGTACACTTTATAACTGGAACGAATATGGTTTTATGAAATTTTAACCAATAAATTGGTACTTTGAAAGCTACTGTCTAATATTTAAACGCAGTGGTGTAACCCCTTAATGTATCAACAGAAGTCTAGGCATTCAAACTTACTTTTCCAAACAGGGCTTTGAAGAACTTCCTTTCCTGGAGTGACAGGGGGAAGAAGTCAGGAGACTATTACTGCAGGAAGCTACTGCAAATTATGGCAAAAGTTTCAAACCAAAGCAAGAGAACTAGTCTGGAAAGGTTCTCCGAAAAGGATTTAAGGAAACAAACGTGAAGATCACCCATAATAATGCAGTGCATTACATGGACTTACAGTAAGCTACAAGCCACCGGTGTGAATGAGAAGTGTACAGAGACAGTCCGGAGGCCTGCCACATGCAGAGGCACTAGCTACATTCAATCTCAGCTGAGTGCTCAAGAACACAATAAGTTCAGTTCGAGTTGGCAGCAGCAGTTTGGCAGTACTGAGACATTTTGCATCAGAGGCACAAGGGCCAAAGCACAGCTACAGTTAGTGTTGTTACACTTAAATTTAGTAACAGGAATTTGAAAACATAAACCTCATTGCATTTTTTACTAAACTCATACTGAATTTAAAAAAAACAAGGTCACCTCAAACAGGATGTGGCATGACCTTGTCAGCATTGCAAATTGGAGATAATTTCCCATAGGTACAGCTGAAATCATGAAATGGTTACATGGAGTTGCAAACAATTACGTTAATGAAATGAAATGGGTGCTGCTGCCGCCAAGTCTTATGATCCTAAGTCAGATCTATTAGACATTAATGTAGGTAAATCAAACCTACTGAAGCTAAGTTAGCTGAGAAATTTCATAACAGCTAAATCATGCCTAAGTGGGTGTATTAATAGCTTATTCAGAGAGGATGTTGTCTAGCAACATTAGTACAAGTATCAGACATGCAAGACTATAACTACAGAGTGCTACAAGAAGAAATGTGCATTAAAAAGATTTAAATTTTCTCATACCTGCTGAAACAAAAACAAACATTTTACATCATCACAATATAAAAATTATGCTTAATAAAAACAGAGGCACATATACTTTCTCATTGCAGGGGAATCTTTTTTTTTGAAAAAAGGAAAATTTTTAGTTGTTTATATCAGTACAAAATGATTTAAGGCACAGCACACTAGTATGGCCACCAAGCCACACTGTGTAAATGGGGGGGGGGGCACAGAAAGGAGGTTCGCACACACAGCATTCTAATCCCAGCCAGGACAGACCAAGCGGAAACTCAGCATTGTCCACAGGGAGTAAAGGATAAAAAGCTATGACGGGAGAGTAACCATAGGCAATAATCAAATGCCCAATTCCAGAGTGAAGACTGGGAGCAGTTCAACCAGGAACCGTGAGCATTTCATGTGACCTGAAGGAGGAATAAAATTCATTCCCGAAAATATTTTAGCAAACACAAGCAAATTGCAACAGAAGCCTGACCTCTTATTTTATCCGGAACAGAAAATTAATTTTTCTTTTCTGCAATTTCCAGAAATCAAAGGTAGTTCAGGTAAGTTTTCATGACATTCAACTGAGCATCTCATCCACAAAATTTATTCATTTCCAAAAACACATTCTATAGCTGAAAGCTTGGATTACAAACTGCATAAATCAATACTGCCCTAGGAATCAATGATCACATTGCAATAAGACTTGATTACAACACTCATGTCAGAAGAGCAAAACCACAATTCAGTCATCCCAAATTCGATCAAGGAGGAAATAGCTGAAATTTCGCTTACTTTTGTCCAATGGAGTAAAATCAGTTGAGTGAATGTAATCTGTGGGGGAAGCTAGTGAGCAGGCCTGCGGCGCCGGGCTGGGCAGGGAAGCGCGGCGCCGGGCTGGGCAGGGAAGCGCGGCGCTGGGCTGGGCAGGGAAGCGCGGCGCCGGGTTGACGGTCCACAGTTTCAGCAATCCTGTACAAAACTGGGAGCAGGCAAAATAATTAACTTAGCCACACTCCAAGACCTTTCTTGATCAACAAATTGGAATACTGTTGTAGAGCTTTTATTGTGGAAATCAGAATGCCATGTAACAAAATGCAATAACTTTTAAGTATATAATATCGACACAAACAGAATTTTGATTATGCAACCAAAAGCATGTTGGGCAATACTGCATTAGAAGGTTAACCTTATTCCTTAAGGGTATTTAAGCAAGTCACAATTAAAAACAGCTTTGGCCATCTCCATTTAGTTCCTAATGTGCAGGAGCTCACGTCAAAGATATCCTGGATTTAACAATTTCATTTTGAGTAGCGTACCAGACTAATATTGCATGATTACTATCTACATGTTATAAGCAGTTAATATTTTGACATTGACTCACAATGTACTCTTACAAATGAAGCCAATAGTTAGGCCGATGTTCCATTGGCCAAATTTGTCACTTATTTCTCAATCCAATAAGTGGGTGATCAAGGCAACAAAATCCAGTTGGCAGGCCATAATATTTAATCTGGTCAGCAGATCACAAATGAAGTGCTGGCTTTTAAAACAGAAAGCAAAAGAATGTTGGGAATACACTGCCAGGTCTCATAATACAGCACTAATACAGGCCTAATTTTCAAATTGGTGGATGTAAATTATATTAAGTAACTTGGTTCATAATAAATAAAAACGTGTGTACACATTGTAGGGAGGAGAATGTCGTGCCACAACTAAGTAAACTTAGAGTGTTTCCCAATTCATTTTTAAGTTAGCAGATAATTGCAGTTCTCAAATGGTAGAAACTCTCCTAGGTTAATGTTAAATATATCCATACCAACAGAGGACTGAATACATAGGACAAATATTGCTGATGGTGGCTTGTTGCTAGAAAACAAAATATGTTTTGAAGTAGGAAAGTGCTGCAACTAGTTTTATTAGAGTGCTGAGGAAAGTCACTCTGAACCATGGGAAAATGCTGTTGAATGTCAAGGGGAAATGGTTAGATTCTCTATTGTTGGACATGGTCATTGCCCAGCACTTGTGTGGAGTGAATGTTTCTTGCCACTTGTCAGCCCAAGCCTGAATGTTGTCCAGGTCTTGCTGCATGTGGGGACGGACTGCTTCAGTATCTGAGGAGTTGCGAATGGTACTAAACAATGTGCAATCATCAGTGAATGTCCCCACTTCTGACCTTATGGTGGAGGGAAGTTCATTGAAGCAGCTGAAAATGGTTGGGCTGGGGACAATTTCCTGAGGAACTCTTGCAGCGATGTCCTGGGACCGAGATGATTGGCCTCTCACAACCACAACCATCTTCTTTTGTGCTTTCCAACAGGAAAGATGAATCAACTGTGGCTAACAAAAGAAGTTAAAGATTGCATTAGGTCAAAGGAAGTGGCTTATAAGGTCGCCAGAAAAAGTGGTAGGCCCGAGGATTGGGAACAATTTAGAACCCAACAAAGGTAGACCAAGAAACTAATAAAGGGAAAAGAGATTATGAATGTAAGCCAGCTAGAAACATTAAGGCAGACTGTAAAAGCTTCTTTAGGTATGTGAAAAGGAAACTATTAACAAGGACGAATGTAGGTCCATTGCAGGTGGAGACAGGAGAATTTGTGGTGGAGAATGAGGAAATGGCGGAGAGACTAAACAGTTACTTTGTGTCTGTCTTCACGGAGGGAGACACAGAAAATCTCCCAGAAATACTAGGGAACCAAGAGACTTGTAAAATGAGGAAATGAATGTAATTAGCATCAATAAAGAGGTAGTACTCAAAATTAATTGGATTGAAGGTTGATACATCCCCAGGACCAGATGAGCTACATCCCAGAGTATTGAAGGAGGTGGCTATAGAGATAGTGAATGCATTGGTGATTATCTTTCAAAATTCTACACATTCTGGAAGGGTTCCCGCAGACTGGAAAGTAGCAAAGGTAACCCCACTACTTAAGTAGGGAGTGAGAGAGAAAACGGGGAACTACAGACCTGTTAGTTTGACATCAGTAGCAGGGAAAATGTTGGAACCTATTATAAAGGATGAGATAACTGGACACTTAGAAAAGGGGCATTGATAGGAAGAAACTTTTCCCTTAGCGTAGGTGTCAATAACCAGGGGGCATAGATTTAAGGTAAGGAGCAGGAGGTTTAGAGGGGATATGAGGGAAAAAAAACTTCACCCAAAGGGTGGTTGGAATCTGGAACACACTGCCTGAAGGGGTGGTAAAGGCAAGAACCCTCACAACATTTATGAAGTATTTAGATGAGCACTTGAAACACCATAGTACATAAGGTTACGGGCCAAGTGCTGGAAAATGGGATTAGAATAGATCGGTGCTTGATGGCCGGCATGGTCATGATGGGCCGAAGGGCCTGTTTCTGTGCTGTATAACTCTGACTCTATGACCAAACTAATCCCTGGGATGGTGGGATTGTCTTATGAGAGAGATTGCAGAAACTAAAAGCTAAAGATTTAAAAAAAATTATATTCAGCGTATGCTGAAACCATTCAACATTGAGTCGAGTATTAGTACTGATGTAGCAAAAGTGCTATACAGCACTATCAACTAAATTTCATAACATCGTACATCAGCATGGACTTGATGGGCCGAATGGCTGTCTTCTGTGCCATAAACGACTGACAATACATGAAAAGTGGTCATACGTCTTGAAAAAGCAAAACTGACCAAAAACATCGATAATAGTGAAGCAAGTTTAAGGGAACTTCCCAAAAAATAAAATCTCATGAGCTAAGGTGATTTTTTTATATGCTTAAGAGAATGGCAATATTCCAGTTTAAGGAAGACAATGAAACCAATTAGCATTTTATATTGAGATGCAAGTTAAGATCGAGTACTGACAGCATTGTTTGATCAGACTTCTCCATGTAGAGGAGTTTTTTTTTGTACTTTGTGAACTAATGAGCTTCACATTAATCCATTGGTTTCCTCACGCAGTAACATGGGCTCAATATGTCTACTATATTGCCATTTACTTTCAAAGTGACCATGCAATGTTGAAAGGTTTTCAACTGGACACACTCATTTGCAACACTATATCAAAGGGCATAAATCTGCTTTTCCGGTTGAGCTTTTGAAGTAAAGGGCATTTAGATTTCTTAGGGTAGAAGCTAAATATGTGTGTAATTTTCAATACTTCATCTGAGAAAGACCAACATACAAGGATTAGCCTTTAGTTTAAACATCAGTAAAAGACTACAGTGGAATTAATAACTATACAAGGGATTAGGAATTGTTCCACTCAAGAATTTTTAAAAGTCTCAGTACAGAGTAATTCCCTCAAAAGGGCAGACTTTTGTACGCAAGGAACATGGAAAGATGGGGATGGGATGAATTATATAAAAAATATTCATTTAGCATGCTACAAATTGTTTTGTCTGCATCATGTTAGGCATGAACTACTTAAGACTATGACAGTAAACAGCCCTACCCTCTAAAGTTATGTACAGTTGAGTTGCATTACAACTAAAATAAAACGCTCAAGTAGACAGCAATGAACTGTGAACAGCCCACCTACACAGCTACGCCTTTCCACCTGTCTCTCCACCAAAGAGTCACGTTCCCCCTTTTCTTTGCCATTTTTTCTTTGCTTTTTCTTTCCTTTCATACTTTTCTCCCACTGTCACCCCCCCAAAACTTTTGACCTCAAGTTAGATAAGGGAAAATTGGTATAACTGGAGCAATCCTTTGTGGAGAACATGAAAACCTTTTGTGTATTATTTAGTTTGTTTTAATTGAGTGTAATACCAGATACTTCTCCAGCCAAACTATGAAGGAAGCTATCGAGATACATCAAGTGTGCAAGACAATTAGGTGGAGGTAATATTATAACATATAAATTGGCAGTTATAAATTTATCATGGCAGTGATTATAAATTATGCATTTAAAGCTACAAATGTCAATACATCACGTCACAACTGTAAATATTAATTCTGTCCCAGGACCTACTGATTACAACTGTACTGTAAATCTTGTTAAGTCTCAGAGTGTAATAGTAGTCTACCATGCAGCTATTTAAGTTAACCTTCCAATCATTACTAGCATCAAGCCTTACACTATATTAGAATCAAAATGCAACCAGTAACTTAACCTAACTCACTAAATAATTTATTCAAAGCAAAAAAAAGTAGCTACTAGGGTTCCCCTGAACAAGGGCGTTGAAACAGCTAATTTTAGTGTTGAAGTAATTGCTATCTGACGCTAGTGCCACAGAACAACCAAGTGATTTAGCTTTTTGCTCCAGGTCTCTGAGGAAACTTGGGACAGTGTGGGGTCCTTAATTGGATTTTAACTACATTAAAGGCTGAAATTTTATATAATGGTCACTCTGACCCACTCAATCTCTATGCCTTATATTTATGTGGCCTCTTTTACTGGTTACTCCATTTCCCTCGATCCTACTCCCACTAAATTGCTGATGACCCAAATTCCCCTCCTGGTCTACAAGTTAGCCAATATTGTTAAGAGATCTTTGTCCAAGTGTTGTCTCTATCTCTCTCCTTTAAATCTGCCGTCATTACCCCTCTCCTCAAAAAAACAAATCAACCCTTGACCTCACTGCCCTTGCAAGCTACCATCCCATCACCAACTTCCCTTTCTTCTCCAAAGTCCTTGAATGTGTTGTCGCCTCCAAAATTTGTTCCTATCTTACCTGGAATTCTGTTTGAATCTCTCCCATTATGTTTTTGCCCCTGCCAGAGTTGCGAAACGGCTCTCAAAGTCATAAATGGCATCCTATGCGACTGACAAGAGTAAACTATCGCTCCTTGTCCTTCACATCCTGTCTGCTCCCTTTGACACAAATGACTACACCATCGTCCTCCAATGTCTCTCCATTGACATCCACCTGGGTGAGACTGCTCTCACCTGGTTCCATTCTTATCTATTTAATCGTAGCTACAGAATCACTTGCAGTGGCTTCCCTTCCTGCTCCCACACCATTACCATCCGTGTCCCCCCCCCCACCCAAGGATTGATCCTTGGCCTCTCTTCTACTTCTCATCTACATGCTTCCCCTCGGTGACATCATCCGAAAGCATGGCGTTAGTTTCCACATCAATGCTGATGACACTCAGCTCTACCTCACCACCACTTTCCACTCCTCCACTGTTGTTAAATTAGCGGACTGCTTATCTGGCATGAGCAGAAATGTACTCCAGTTAAAAATTGGGATGACTGAAACCATTGTTTTCGGTCCACATGCCAAACTCCGTTCCCTAGCAACTGACTCCATCCCTCCCCCGGTTATGATCTGAGATTAAACCAGTCTGTTTGCAACCTTGGTGTCGCATTTGACCCCGAGATGAGCGTCCGATCTCATTCATGACATCACTAAGACCGCCTATTTCCATCTCTAACATCGCCAGACTTCGCCCGTCTCAGCTCATCTGCTGCTGAAACCCTCAAGCATGACTTTGTTACCTCTGGACTTGACTATTCCAATGCACCCCTGGCTGGTCTCCCATATTCTACTCTCTGTAAACTTAACGTCATCCAAAACTCTGCTGTCCATGTCTGAGCTCGCACCAAGTCCTGTTCCCCTATCATCCCTGTGCTCATTGACCTTCACTGGCTCTCGGTCAAGCAATGTCTTGATTTTAAAATTCCCATCCTTATTTTCAAATCCCTACGTGGTCTCGCCCCTCCCTATCTCTCTAATCTTCCCCAGCCCCACAACCATCCTAGATATCTGAGGTCCTCTAATTCTGGCCTCTTGTGTATCCTTCATTTTCATCGCTCCACCATTGGTGGTTTCACCTTCAGTTGCCTAGGTTCCAAGCTCTGGAATACCTTCTCTCGGCCTCTCCACCTCGTTTTCCTCCTTTAAGACACTTCTTAAAACCTACCTCTTTTACCAAGCTTTTGGTGATCTGACCTAATATCTCATTTTGTGGCTTGGTGTCATACTTAGTTTATAACGCTCCTGTAAAGTGCCTTTGGACATTTTATTACATTAAAGGTGCTATATAAATTAAAGGCCTGCTACCCGACCCGAACCCAATGACATACTCTAGCACAGATAAGTGGCTTTCCTGTCAATTAAATTTTTGGACTGGAAAGGTAGTTTTGTTACAATAATTTTAAGCTTGTGCAGATCAGCAAGAAAGTGAAAAACAGAAGGTAAGTTAACTGATGGTCGGGTCGGGCCGGGAGCGGGAAAAAATGGAAGGACTCGGGCCAGGTCAGGCTCGGGTCGGATGTGGTTCTATTGGGCTTGGGTCAGGTTTTTTTTTTTGCAGACCCGAGCTGGCCCTTAATATAAACATAAGTTTTGTTGTTGGTTGACAGAAGCATTCTTCCAGCCCCAGCATGATTACTATTACAGACTGATCACAACCACCCAATTTCTGGAATAAGCTATATCCCTGCTCTCAAAAGCATCTTTTTCAATTTTTTTTCATTGGTTTCATGGGATGTGGGCATTGCTGGCAAGGCCAGCATTTGTTGACCATCCCTAATTGCCTTGAAGGTGGTGGTGAGCCGCCTTCTTGAACCATTGCAGTCCATCTAGTGCGGGTACACCCACAGTGCTGTTGGGGGAATTTTTTTTTTATTATTAGTTGGAAAACCTATTTCCTAGGAAATACTCAGTAGGAACAGTCATTAAAAAACTGTGCAGTCTCAAAGTTGACAATATTAACATGCAAGCAATTACGAAGGCATATGGAATATTAGCCTCTAATACAGTATTGGAGTAGAACAGTAAGCAGGTCTTGCCGCAATTATGTAGGGGTTTGTTGAAACTAACCTGGAATACTATACACAGTTTTGGTCTCCTTACCCAAGGAACGGTATATTTGTCTTAGAAGTGGTGCAATGAAGGTTCACAAGATTGATTCCTAGGATGGGAAGGTTGCCCTAAGAGGACAGATCAAGTACAATGGGCCAAATTCTCTTGAGTTTAGATGAAAGGTGATATCAATGAAACATATAAAATTCTTAGCATCTATACAGTCAAGCCCTCAGAGGCCGTTTCCCCTGGCTGGAGAGTCTAGAACTAAAGATATCAGTGCAGACAGGAGTCAAATGGCCTCCTTCTGTGCTGTAACGATTCTGTGATTCATTGTCTTGGGAAAAGGGATCAGCTATTTAGGATGAAGATGAGAAGAAATTTATTCACTCAGAGGGTTGTCAATCTTTGGAATACTCAAACCCAGAGGACTGTGGATGCTCTGTTGTTGAGTATATTCATGGCTGAGATTGATAGATTTTTGGATTTAAGGCAGCGAGGGATATGAAGATAATGCAGCCAAGTGTAGCTGAGGTAGATCAGCCATGATCTTATTGAATGGTGGAGCAAGTTTATGGGGCCATATGGTCAACTCCTACTTCTTGCATACACTGCAAGGAGTACCTTTGTCACACTAAATTACTAAAATGGGCATGCACAATGTTTTGCCAGGGAATCGTAGAAATGCATTTACATTAAAATTAATTTTTTTTAAAACTTGCATTGCACAATGTAGCCCTATATTTCACAGGCAAGAGACGTCCCAGGTTCTGATCTGCGCCAAGTTGGTTCTTAGCTGGGGCCATGAAGGCTTCAGTAACTCAAACTTAATGAAGCGCCAGGAGGGGGAAGGGCAAGCATCCCTTTCTGATTGCTATCCAGTAACTACTACTAGAAAATGACACTGAATAAGGAGAGCGTTTTGCTGGCTCTTACTATCTAGATTCACATGAAATAGCTGTTTGGGCAAGGTACCAAAGAACTGCAGTAACTGGAATCACATACAGAGGGAAGGGAGAAATGGGGCAGGAAACTGCTAAGTTGTTGCAAAGAATTAGAAGAATAACAATTTCTGATGATGGCCAAGAGTGCAGTCACCCCACAACTCCAATTAATATTCAGAGACTAGGTTTCTGCTTTGACCAGCGGTTAACAAGCTTGCTAGTGTTGCACATTTGGGTTTCTTCATCAAGAATAATGAGACTGAGAACAAACAGTGTATTCACCAGTAGACAAAATGCAGCGGCATTGTTGAGTGGTTGAGATACAAGTACATACTTAACGCATTTAAAAACAAAAAAGAATAAAAACATAAAAACATTCTTTGTCAGTCAAATTCAGATCAACAGTGTAGCCTTTCTCCAGCTTTGAATTTGACTTCTGTGCATGTTTCAGCCACTTAAAAAAGGATCTCTATTGTTTATTTTATTCCCATTTTTAAAAATGTATATGCTCATCAAGGATGTGTGATGTTAGTGCTAGGGAATGAAACTCTTTTCAAGCACACTATGTCACATACTTCCAAGTCAGGACAGTAGCAAAATGCAGAGCAGAATTCCCTCTACTCTGCCCCAATATTTTGCATCATATTCAATCTCAGTAGTTCACTCTCCAATGCACCAATTGGACATTTGTTGTCATTTCCCATACCAGCCATTCCACAAGACTACCAGTTGTGTTGAATTAGGGGCCAGTTTGGTCCTGTAAGCCCACACCCTCTTGAAACTGAACTGGGACTAAGCAAACTCATTTCATGTATGCCACTAACAGCCAAAATACAGAGCTCTCATCTCATCAGTCTGCAGTGAAACTGAATCCAGATCCCAGAGATGCAAGATCAACTCATTATTTTAAACCTCACATTAACCCTCATCCTCATAGTCACTGTCCAAAACCTCCCATAATCCAGTTGAGATCAGAAGCATAAAGGGACCAGCTGACCTGAACTTCTTCATCCATGGTTCTTTGGATGGGAGGAGTGATGCAAGTTGAGGGGTAGTGCACACAAAATCTTTGTCTGGCTCTCCTGACTTCTGATTTTGTGACTTATTTTAATAAGGAGCAATGACCCAAAGTCAAAAGCTAAAACTCAAATGATCTTCAACTCATTATAAATTTCTGGTCAACTACTGAATGCCACTGCACTTATTAAAACTGAAGCTTTAAAAAAATAATTATAAATAAAAAAATCAATTTGAGACATGCTTGCTCAATATACATTCATGTTTAAAAAGTTAACTTGTATGACTTTTACATCAGGTTGCCCATCAAATGTATTTTACAACGAAACAGATTTTCCACCAGCTAAAAGGAAAGTGGTCTTGGATATACTCCACAATTGCGAGCAACGGGGACCAGCAGATGCAAATCAATGGAAGTGCAAGCAAAACCAAAGAAAGTCACCACTTGCAAATATTTTCGAGTAGGTGTCACTGGATAACACATTAGAGTAGGAGCTCCAATGGAGCTTTTCCCCTTCCCTAACCCTGGGATGGTAAGGTCAGTTATAGTGCCTCTAGTACTTGAGATCAGCACAGACAGAGAATCGAACCTGGAATTCCCCTGAACTAGAAGAATATACCACATCACCTGGGAGATCAGAAAATCCTTCTGTGAATTTTTAATCCCTAACTGCACATCACTTTGAAGTGTGTTTACAAAAAGTCAGTGATATACTTATCTCTAAAAGAAACAAAGTAGACTTTTCACTATAATGTAAAGAAGCTCACAGTAATAATGCATGCATGATGACATTATTGTACATTACCATAGAAAATGGATATTTAAATGGTTGGTGATTTCAGGCTCATTAAAATTAGCTCTAAATTACAATTTATGTTTTAGATCTTTCAAACTTTTCTGTTCATTATTGTAATATGGTATGTCAGAAAAGACAGCCTTCAACTTTAAGAGAATTAATCAAGAAATTAGCCAGTATAATTGCATCACATTGTGTACAGAGTTACAAACAATTACGTCTCATTAAGTGAGCCAATTGATGCACCAACACAAGAATCGCCTGGGAAGCAACAAGTGGCTTATCATTATGCAGTCATGTATCTAGGGATATTCATCTGTTTTGTACAGCCAACAAAACTATGTTCCTGGGACTTAGCAAACAACATTTTTGCAAGAACATATGGAACCAATGTGTTTGTAATGCAAGTTTCAGTCTGCCTCGGTTCGAAAACCTGCTGCATTTGTTTCGCAATTGATTCTGTGCAGTGTACAACCTGCAATCCAGTCTGGTTAGGTTTACATGTTAAACATAACTTAAGCAGGAGGAATAGGCAATTTGGCCTTTCAAGCCTCCTCCACCATTCAATAAAATCATGGCTGAACTTTAACATGAATTTCACTTTACTCCCACCACCCCTCCATATCACTTAATTCCCTTAGTATTCAAAAATCTATCAATCTCTAACTTGACTGTTGAATGAATGAATATCTACAGCTCTCTGGGGTACAGAATTCCAAAGGTTCAAATCCTTTGAGTGAAGAAATTTCTCATCTCACTTCTAAATGGTGGAACCCTGATTCTGAGACTACTTCTTGGCTCTCCAGTCAAGGGCAACAGTCTCTCTACATCGACCCTGGCAAGCCCCTTGTTAATTTTGCATTTCAATGAGATCACCTCTCATTCTTCTAAACTCCAAGGAATACAGGCAGAGTCTACTCAATCGCTCCTCATAGGACAAATCACTCATCCCAGGAATCAATCCAGTGAACCTTTGTTGCACCCCCCCAAGGCGGCAAGTATATCCTTCCTTAGGAAAGGATACCAAAACTGCACAGAACTCCCAGTGTGGTCTACAACTGGAGTCGCATGCAACTCTAAAATCTCATTTGCGGCTCTCAACCTTTTCCAGTTGAATATTAACATGAAAAAAAAAGTCAAGAAAAGTATGAGCCTTGTTTTTATGGAGGATAAAAAGCTAATTATGCTGCCCAAATTGTTTCAAATGATTATTTTAACCAGAAACATCATCGTGCTCTAAATAAACCTGTTTGAGTGGTATCGTTTCACCATGGTTATAGATAATGCCTTTGGTTCGAGGAACAAGTTTTATGGTTGCAACCATTATTGTTTCTAATACAACTGAGACGATAAATTATTTTGAATGTGCTATTTAGAAGGTTTTTAAAAATAAATCAGGAGGATCAACAGTCCAAAAAATGTCTTAATTCTACACATCTTAAGTTATAGTTTTAGTTTTAAAGATGACTTTACTGACAAAATTATGGTTTAAAAAAGTCAAAAAACAATAATTCAGAGTTAGGTAATTTCAATTCTTTTTCTATTGATACATAAATTCAATACATGTATTTTGTTTATTATTTATATAAATTATGCATTCTACCAGAGACTTGGCAATTTGCCAAGTATTTGGTTTAGAAATGCTGAAATTCTGTCTAATGGCTCCCAATAGTTTTTATTTTGGCAATTTTTTTTTTAAAAAGGCTCTTCAGGTAAAAGAGGTTGTTGACCCCTGCCCTAGACAAATGCAGTAAACCTTCTTTACTCATACTCCAATTCCTCTGTAATAAAGGCTAACATAACATTTGCTTTCCCAATTGCTTGCTGTACTGCACATTAAAGTTCTCATTCGCATACAAGGACATCCGGGACTTCCCTCCCCCGAATACCAACATTTCCTCGTCTCTCTCCATTTAAAACATATTCTAAATTTTCTATCTTGTCCTACCAAAGTGGATAACTTCACATTTCTCCACATTATATTCCATCTTTCACGTTTTTGCTCACTCACTTAAGCATGTCTCACCACCTCTCCTCGCATGCTCCTCACACCCTAATGTTGAGAGTGCTGAATTTTTCAGCAGGTAATACAAGTAGCTTGCTGTGGAACTGGGCCATGAAGTGGTTCTAATTCACTCACCCCCACCACTGATCAATAAGTCAAGTGCACATCTGTTTTAGTCAATCACATTATCAGCCAAATTAGCTTCCCCTCCATAGCAACTTATTTGAAACCAAGGGCCTGACGAAAACAGCCATTAATAGGTTCAGTACGCAAAGGGTCCACGAGGAGGGTCACTCCAACAGCTGGTCACTCATTCAAGACCTTGTATGTGGTCAAGCACCCTAGAACAAGACAACACTACTAGTACACTTCAAATCTTCCCTGTTCAGTAGGCACCACTGGATATAGTTTAGCAGTGATATTGGAAAGCTGGCATCCTGATTTATTTATGCAATCTTAGCTTCACTGGGCCATTCGTAGCAGTGCAGCCCTCCTCTTTAAAAGGGCACTTGCATGTATTTTGTCTAGAGGCATTGAAAACTCCAGGGTCACTCACTGACTCTGATCAAAATAGTTGCAAAGGCTCCACATTCAGCATACTTAGTTCAATTCCTACTGACTTTGTACATTAAAATAAGCTGATAGCACTATCATTTTAAATATTGCAATCATGGCAGTCAAAACTGAACAGTGCCAGTTCTGAAAAAAAAGATACTTTACATAATGTTTGAGCAGCATAATGGATAGTTATGGAGTGGAAGTTTTTCACTGATTCAAACCAACCATTTCAGCATTTTGATTTATTCAGTAGTAAGGACAATTACCTAAATTACAGGATCTTACATTTGAAACATTACATATGTGATTCATTCCATCTAAGTTAACTGTATTTTTAATTTTCTCTGTTTGCACTTACTGTAATTGCAGATTAACTACAAAATGTTGCATAGCGTACTGAGGGTAATAATCAATTCCCAATTGACAACTTGGCCCCGATGGATACTCAAATTTTATGTCACTTAAAATTTCAGTTGGGTAGCATTACATTCAACTAAGTTGACCTATCTTTGGAACAGGCTCTGAACCCAGACAGAACAAAATCCTTCCTTCCCTTCTTCAATCAATTATTCAGTGGCACTGCATAGTACAGCGCAGAAACAGGCCATTCTGTACAACTAGTCATGTCAGTATTTATGGCTGACTTAAGTCTCCTCCCACTGCTCCTCATCTAACTTTCAGCATAAACCTCAATTCCTTTCTTCTTTATTTGCTTGATCTGGTCTCCCCTTAAATGCATCTTACACTATTCACCTCAATAACACCTGTGGTAAGTTCCACATTTTCACTACTCACTGAGTAAAGAAGTTTCTTCTGAATTCCCTATTTGATTTCTTGGTGACTATCATTTATTGATGGCCTATAGTTTTGCTCTTCCCTACAAGTGGAAAACTCGGTTTACTCGATCAAAACCTTTGATAATTTTAAAGACATTATTGGACCACCCCTCAGCCTTCTCTATTCAAGAGAAGAGACCTAGCCTGTTCATCCTTTGCTGATGGGTATAACCACGCAGTTCTGGTATCATCTTTGGAAATCTTTTTTGCACCTTCTCCAGTGTCTCCCTAACCTTTTTATAATATGGCGATCAGAACTATACACAGTACTCCAAGTGTGATCTAACCAATGTTCAACACAAGCTTAGCATAATTTCTCTACTTACCAATTCCATTCCTCCAGAAATAAACCCTAGAAAGTTCTTTACTCAGAGGGTTATGAATCTTTGGAATTCTCTACTCCAGAGGGCTGTGGAAGCTCAGTCATTGAGTATGTTTAAAGCAGAGATTGACAGATTTCTAAATACAAATGACATAAGGAGGAAGTGTGGGAAAAAGGCATTGAAGTGGAAGATCAGCCATGATCATATTGAATGGTGGGGCAGGTTCGATGGGCTGAATGGCCTACTCCTGCGCCTATGTTCCCAATGGTTGCATTGCTTTTACATTTACGTTTTTCCAAATAACTGGGACCTTTCAAAAATCTAGAGAATTTTGGAAGATTACAACCTGTGCATCCACTATCTCTACAGTCACTTCTTTTAAGACCATTGGATACAGGCCATTAGGTCCAAGGGACCGGTCAGCCTTTAGTCCCAAGTAGTTTCTCTGGAACTTTATTTCCCCCTGGTAATAGTGATTGTTATAAGTTGCTACCGCCTTTTTGCCCCCAAATTTTCTACTACTGGGATGCTTTTAGGGTCTGATACTGTGAAGATAGATACAAGATCATTTTTCACTACTGTACCGATCTTTGCCTTTATTAACAGAGCTCCATACCTCCTTTTCCTTTCTTCCTATCCAATTGAAATGTCAAATACCCCTGAATATCCAGTTCTCAGTCTTGCTCGCCTTACAACCAAGTCTCTGTAATGGCTATCATGTCATACTCATTTATTTCTATTTGTGGCATTAATGTTACGAATGCTGTGTGCATTCAAATAAAGCGCCTTTAATTCTGTCTTTTTACTATATTTCTCTACTCTGACCCTATTTGCTCGTACACCCTTATGTTTGTACCCTGCACTATTGATTTGCCCTTTCTCAAACTTTCTAAATTTCCCCTCACCCGAACCCATCCACCCACTATTTAGTTCAAAGCCCTCCCTACAGCCCTAGTTATTCAATTCGCCAGGACACTGGTCTCAGCTCGGTTTAAGTGAAACCCTTCCCAATGGAACAGCTCCCCCTTTCCCCAGTACAGGTGCCAGTGCTCCACGATTTGAAACCCATTTCTCCCACACCCATCTTTGAACCTTCAAATGATTTTATTTATCCTATGCTAATTTGCTCATGGTTAAGGTAGTAATCCAGAGATTTGCACCATTGTGGTTCTGCTTTTTAAATTTAGCCCTAGCTGCTCATACTCCCTTATCAGAACCTCTCAATCGTACCTATGTCATTGGTACTTACGTGAACCACGACAACTCGACCTTCCCCTCCCACTCCAAGTTCCTCTCCAGCCCCGAGGAGATGTCCTTAACCCTGGCACAGGGCAGGCAGCACAGTCTTCAGGACTCACGTTCTCAGCTGCAGAGAACAGTATCTATCCTCCACTACTACTACTTTCCTTTTTACACCCCTGACTTGAATGGCCCCCTGCACCACGGTACTGCGGTCAGTTTGTTCATCCTTCCTGCAATCCCTGCTGTTGTCCACACAGGCTCCAAGAACCTCGTACCTGCTGGACAAGTGCAAGGATTGAGGCTCCTCCAATACTACCTTCTAGATCACCATACCTGTCTCACTCTTAGTCACACCTCCCTGTCCATAATCACGGACCAAATCTGAAGAACGTAACCTAAGGGGTGTGACAGCCTCCTAGAACAAAGTGTCCAGGTACATTTCTCCCTCCCTGATGCATCGCAGTGTCGAAAGCTCAGACTCCAGCTCATTAACTCTGAGCTGAAGTTCCTTGAGTTGCAGACACTTACTGCAGATGTGGTTCCTGCGGATCATATGTGTCCACCAAGTCCCACATGCTACAGCTGCAACACATCACCTGCCCTGCCATGTCTACTGTATTTTGTATAACTAATTCAGATTTCGAGTTTTGAAATGACACTCAATGATTATTGGTAGTAATATTAAGTAACTAGTTAAACTACAGATTTAATACAGTACTTATATCCCCCAGTTTAAACTACAGCCCTCATTCAAGAAAAACAAATGGGTACGGCATGAGAGAGATTGCATGGGAAGGGGATTTAAAAAAGTACTGTTGCAATAAGGATGCGAATTTCACCACAAATGTTTTGCGGGTCTCTGCTTGTACAAGATAAATTGAAGTAACTGGTCCTCAAATTAACCCTTTAAGCCAGCATCATTCTGCTGAATCTGCATCGTTCCCCTCCCAAGGCCAATATATCCTTCCTGAGGTGCAGTGCTCAGAACTGAACACAGTAGATGGGGTCTGACCAAAGCTCTGTAAAACTGAAGCATCACTTCCTCCCATTTGTAAAGCCCCTTGCGATAGAAACCAACATCCCATTAGACTTTTTGATTATTTTATGTATCTGTGAACTAGCTTTTAGTGATCTGTGTACAGGGACACCTCCCTGTTACTCCACAGCTCATGGTCTCTCAATTAAAAAAAAATAAAATTCTGATTTGACTCTTTTGGATCCACGCTAAAATCGATCTGCTACAGTTTTGCCTACTCACTTCCTCCATATGTCCCTCTGTAATTTTCTGCTTCCATCTACACAACTCACTTGCCTCCTAACTTTACTGTCATCTCCAAATTTGGATAGACAACACTCTATTCCTTCATCCAAGTCATTTGCAGTTTTCCATTTGAACGTACAGATGAGAAATGTGTACCTGAAGTATAACATAGTAAACAAAATACCTGTGCCAAAAAATTAACATATATTCTGCAAATCAAACATTACACAACACCACTCATCTAACAACTATGTGTTCCATTATGAGGTCTTAGTTGACAGCAATGAAAAAGACACAAAGCTCTGTTTAGATTATAAACGAAAGCCGTCCGGCTCAGGGGAAGTATTATCTGGACTTGATATGGCGCACCCAAAGAAGGGAGAAAATTGCTGAGTGGGAAATATATATAATTAATAAGGATATATAAAATATAATTCACAAACTTCCAAAATGTACACACAACACTTAAAAACTGGTATAATCTATAGCTTGTACACATTTTAAACAGCAACAATGAGACTCTACTCATCATTGTAATTCAACACCCATGCACACTGCAGTATGCATAACATGTCCATGTAAATAGTTTCACATCATACCTTGTCAGTGTGTCAAAATACACAATCCATATTTGAAATAAGACTGAAGACAAATCAATCCCTGTCTAAGTCAGTGGTGTCTTCTAGTCACATGACACAACACAGTCTACTTCTTGGGTCTTGGCAGATTATACATCTGGCTGAGGAAGCCAGCATAACGCTCCCAGATCTTTACCAATGGTGTCCTAAACTGACGAGCTGGGTAACAGCTGCCAAACAGACACTCCACCTTTTGGCAGGCAAGTGTCCGGTCTCTGGAAGATCAGCAAAGCCTAGTCAGGGTTGGAGGTCTTGGGGAGGTGGGGCGGGGGGGGGTGGGAATACGTTAGAAGAGACAAAAATCATAGATGCAGACCTGCCATATAGCACACAAAACACAGCATATTAAGTGCTTCACCATGCAGTGGCAATAACGAGCAAAACTGAACTATGTCACATGTTTGATAGGTGCATAAAACAAAGTTCAGAGACCATTAAGCATGACAACATGTAACACAAAGCTAGTACAGCAAGACTGCAAAGAGCATGAGTTATAGAGTCAGTCATTATGGCACAGGAGGCCATTCAGCCATTGGGTCATGCCAGCTCTCTGTGGAGCAATCCAGTCAGTCCAGTTCCCCTGCTTCATTCCCATAGCCCTACAAATTTTATTTCCTCAACTGCCTATTCAATTTCTTTTTGAAATCATTCATTGTATCTGCTTCCACCATCCTCATAGGCAGTGAGTTCCAGGTCATTACCACTCGCTGCGGTAAAATGTTCGCCCTCACATCTCCCCTGTATCTCTTGCTCAAAACTTAAATCTGTGTCCCTTAGTCCTTGTACCATTAGCTGATGGGAACAGCTTTTCTTTGTCTACCTTATCTAAACCCATCATTATCTTGTACACCTCTATCAAATCTCCCCTCAATCTCCTTTTCCCCCATAACAACGCTAACTTCTCCAAGCTAACCTTGTAACTAAATTCCCTCATCCTTGATAATATTCTAGTCAGTCCCCTCTGCACCGTCTCAAGAACCTTCATATCCTTCCTCAAGTGTGGTGACTAGAACTGAATACAATATTCGAGTTGTAGCCTAACCGGACCTTTAGAAAGGTTCAGCGAACTTCCCTGCTTTTGTACACAATAGCTCTATTTATGAAGCCGAAAATCACATATGCTTTGCTAATTACTCTCTCAATATATCCCGCACCTTCTAAGATCTATGCACATAAACCCCAGGTCCCTCGGTCCCTGCAAACTCTTTAGAACTGTGCCAATTAGTCTATATTGCCTCACCCTATCCCATCTGCCAAAATGCATCACCACACACTTCTCTCTATTAAATTCCATCTGCCACTTGTCTGCCCATTCTGCTAGCCTATCTATGTCCTGTTGCAGTCGATTGGTAACATCCTCACTGTTTGCCACACCTTCAAGTTACGTATCATCGGCAAATTTTGAAAATTGACAGTCATTTATATAGCATTAACCCTTGGGAACACCACTGTCTACCATCCTGCATTCTGAAAAACAACCATTTACCATGACTGGCTGTTTTCTGTCCTTAAGTCAATTTTTCATCCTTCCTACTCCATGAGCTTTAATTTTGTTTTTGCGATACTTGATCAAACACTTATTATAATCTATATTGACAACATCCAACACATTCTCTTCATCAACCCGTGTTGCTTCATCAAAAGATTCAATTAGATTAGTCAAACACTATCTGCCTTGTACAAATCCATGCTGGCTTTTCTTAATTAACTCAAACCTCTACAAGTGCCTGTTGATTTTTTTCCCCCCAATTATTGTTTCGAAAGCCTTACTCAACACTGAGGTTAAACTGACCGGCCCATAGTTACTAGGAATGTCCTTACACATTTGCTTGAACAACTCTCCAATCCTCTAACCCTTCCCCTGTATCTAGGCAAGATTATGCTAAACCCTTCTGCGATCTCCACCCCAAATTCCCTTATTAGCAATTTGCAATGTAAGCCATGCGGAACAGGTGATTTATCCACTCTAAGCATAGCCAGACTTTCCAGTACATCCGATCAATTTTCATCCCATCTATTACTGCTACCACCTCAGCTTCCACGAATATTCTGTCAGCATCCTTTCCTTTGTAAACACCAATACAAAGTACTCATTAAATATTCTAGCCTTGCTCTCTATATATAAAACACTCTTTGTCCCGAACAAGCCCCACCCTGACGCTTACTACCCATTTAGCATTTACATGCCGGTAGAAGATTTTAGGGTTCCCTTTTATGTTAACTGCCATTCTATTCTCTCATTGCCGGTCTTAATTTCCTCTTCACTTCCCCTCTCAACTTATTGCATTTGGCCTGGTTCTTGCTTGAAGAATTTACCTTACATGCATCATATGCCCTCCTTTTTCTTGTTTCATCATATTCTATATCTCCCTCATCAACCAAGGAGCTCTGGCTTTGGTTCCTCTGCCTTCCCCTCTTGTTGGGATGTTCCTAACCTGTACCTGACACACCTCTTCCTTAAAGATCATGCATTATTTCGTTAGAATTTTTCCTGGCAAAGTTTGGTTCCATTTTCCTCTCATCCCATTGAAGTTATTGCTCTTTCAATTAGGAAGTTCTACTTTAGAGTATTCCTTGCTTTAGATTGTGAAACAACATAATGTCAGTATTTGCAGATTCAATACGTTTTTTTTAATTAGAGTTATGCTTTTTAAAACATGTATATACATACAGATTTCAGTCTCTTTACAGCTTCCTCACAGATGTGCATCCCTCGAGATTCGTCTACCTCCACGTGGCCTAAGTACTGGAAAAAGAAAATAAAAGTCAAACTTCTGATCAGCCTCAACATATTCCAGCTTGATTCCAGCAAATTTAGTTCAAGATAAAATCATGATGAACTCCGTGGTTGGATTCAGTGGATAAATATACCCTGTTAACTGCTGGAGTCAAATGAGTCAACATTCTCCCCTATCTGTGAAATTAGCCAATCGCAGACTCAGCCTCAATAATTGTGGTGCTACAATTGGTTTCAGCATCCATCTTCTCCTGATCATTATCTTAACCCGGTGAGTGTGGACTTTGGGCATGCACAGGATTGGGTTCAGTTGTGATGATCCGATAGTTGATTAGCATGCTGATAATGCACAAGCATTGAGAAGGAGTAAGAATAACTACTTTGGCAAGTGGAACTCTATGCCAAGTAAAATCTGTGCCGACAGGAGAGGAAAAGGAATAAGTCCCACATAATGATGCATAAAATGAGGTTACTGTCATCAAAACTAGATTTTCCTTTTTACTTCATTTTTATTAGCGTGCACTCATTCCCTTTCTTGCCACATTTAAATTCACAAGTGTTTCAAGGTATGAGGAAATATCAGAATTTTAAATGTCATTGATAATTCAACTGAGTATGGCTGTCATACTTCATACGTTATCCCAATTCCTCAATTGGCTTTGCATTGAAACCAGTACTAATTTGTAAAATCTGTTACTGATATTGTAAGTGTTATTTTTTCAAATTTCTAGTCCAACTCGAAAAAGGTGAAGATAGACAGTGACAGATAACTCTTAATAACGGAGGACATTTATCCTGTTGATAATCTGTTTCACTAAAATTATAGTTTTCATCTGTCACATTGTAGGTGGTCCTTACCTAAGGGATGGTGCACTCTAACTACTTACACAATCTACACTTCCACCTTATTGCAATGTATTGTACAAGTATTCCCAATTTATAACTGAATAGAACAGTGTGAAAAGCATGTCAGAAAGGTATAAATACTTCAACTCCAGTGTGCCCAGTACTTCCTCAGAATTATCAGTAATAAATTAGCACTGTGGTCAAAGTGATGTCAGGTTTCACAAATATTATTGCACAGATAAAACAACAAATTCACAACAGAATGTTAACCAGTACATGTTGGAGAGGTTCATGACGTTTTCCAGAGTACCTGAAATATGAGGAAGCAAAGAAAGACACCCTGCTGATATTTCAAATTTGTGCTCTTCAAGCAGGGTCTCAGTAGAAACTACACATTTCACACCCTTCCCATTTCCTAGAGGCTGTGAATTATTCTAAAACAAATACTTGCATTGCAAGAGCACTTTTTAAACAGAGGACAAGAGAAACAGGGTGCTTAAATTAGGTGGCTCAAGGCAAATAAGTCAACTCAAGTTTTGATGGGCAGAATGTACTGTAACACTAATTTTCTAGATAGTCTGTTATTACATGGTACCCAGGGAGGTTTACAGAAACCAGCAAAGGATGACCAAAAAGTTGATTAAGGGGGGGGGGGGGGAAATGAGTAAACTAGCCAAGATTATCCAAACCAATTGTAAGAGCTTTTACAACAGGAACATATATTTGTATGGCACCTTTATCATAAAATGTCCCAAGGTGCTTCACAAAATAAAATATGGCACCAAGCCACATAGATGAAAGGTCATAAACCTGAACCATTAACTCTGTTTCTCTCTCCACAGATGCTGCCAGACCTGCTGAATATTTACAGCACTTCATGTTAATTTATGATATTAGGTCAGATGAACAAAAGCTTAGTCGAAGAGGTAGGTTTTAAGACGTGTCTTAAAGGAATAAAGTGAGCTCGAGAGGTGGAGAGGTGTGGAGAAGGAATTCCAGAACGTAGGGCCCAGATAGTTGAAGGCACAGCCAACAACGGTAGAGCGATGAAAATCAGGGATGCTCAAAAGGCCAGAATTAGAGGAGCGCAAACATCTTGGAGGGTTGTAGGGCTGGAGGAGAGTACACTGATAGGGAGGTGAAATGCCATGGAGGGATTCGAAAAGAACGATAATTTTAAAATCATGGTGCTTGACTGGGAGCCAAAGTGAGTCAGCGAGTACATGGATGATAGGTGAACAGGTCTTGGTGTGAGTTAAAACATGGGCAACAGTGTTTTGGATGACCTCAAGTTTACGGAGGGTAGAGTGTGGTAAACCAGCCAGGAGCACGTTGGAATAGTCAAGTCTAGAGGTAATGAAGGCATGAATGAGGGTTTCAGCAGATGAGCTGAGACGGGGCAAAGTCAGATGATGTTGTGAAGATGAAAATAGGCGGTCTTGATGATGGCGCTTATGTGGTCAGAAGCTCATCTAAGGGTCAAATGTGACACTGTGTCTCAGACTGCTGCCAGGGAGAGGGATGGAGTCAGGAGCTAGGGAATGGAGCTGGAGCGGGAACCCAAAACAATGGCTTCAGTCTTCCCAATATTTAATTGGAGGAAATTTCTACTCATTCAGCACTGGATGTTGGATAAGCAGTCTGACAATTTAACAACAGGGGAGGAGTCGAGAAAGGTGGCGAGGTAGGGCTGGGTGTCATCAGAGTACATGTGAAAACCGACGCTGTGCTTTCAGATGATGTCGCTGAGGGACAGTATGTAAGTATATAAAAAGGAGAGTAGCTGAAGTAAACATTAGTCCCTTAGAGGCAGCGACAGGAGAAATTAAGCAAGCAATTAAGGCGGAAAATGGTACGTTGGCCTTTATTACAAGAGAATTTGAGTATAGGAGTAAATATGTCTTACTGCAATTATAGAGAGCCTTGGTGAGACCGCACCTGGAATATTATGTGCAGTTTTGCACTCCTTACCCAAGGTAATATATACATGCCATAGAGGGAATGCAACGAAGGTTCACCAAACTAATTCCTGGATTGTCCTATGAGAAAAGATTAAATAGACAGTGCCTTTATTCTCTGGAGTTTCAAAGAATGAGGGGTGATCTCACTGAAATATACAAAATTCTTACAGGGCTCGACAGGGTTGATGCAGGAAGGATGTTTCCCCTGGCTCGGGAGTCCAAAACCAGGGGACACAGTCTCAGAATAAGGGGCAGGCCATTTAGGACTGAGATGAGGAGGCATTTCTTCACTCAGAGGGGGGGTGAATCTTTGGAATTCTCTGTCCTAGAGGGCTGTGGAGGCTCAGGCATTGAGTATGTTCAAGACTGAGATCAATAGATTTCCACATATTAAAAACATGAAGGGTTATGGGGATAGCGCAAGAAAATGGTGTTGAAGTAGATCAGCCACGGTCTCATCGAATGGCGGAATGGGATCGAAGGGCTGAATGACCTTCTACTGCTCCCATTTATTTTATCTTGTGTGTTCTTGTGTATGAGGAAATGGCAGAGAACTTGAACAAATGTGTGTCTGTCTTCACATACCAAAAACAGAGGATAATTATGGGGCTAATAAGAGTAAGCAGCTTTAATGTAAATATCAGAGAAAAAGTACTAGAGAAACTTAAGGGACTAAAAGCTGACAAATCCCCAGGACCTGATGGCCTACATCTTAGGGTTCGAAAAGAGGCAGCTGCAGAGATGGCACGTGCACGGGTTATGATTTTCAAAATTCCCTAGATTCTAGAACAGTCACAGCGGATTGGAAGTTGGCAAGTGTAACACTGCTATTCAAGAAAGGAGGGAAGACACAAAACAGGGACATACTGGCCAGTTAGCTTGACATCAGTCAGGAAAGTACTGGAATCCATTATTAAGGAAGACTTAATGCACTTAGAAAATTATAGTAGCATCAGGCAGAGTCACACTGTTTTACAAAAGGGAAATTGTGTTTGACAAATTTATTAGTTTTTTTGAAGATGTAACTAGTAGGATAGATAAAGGGGAACCAGTAGATGCATTATACTCGGATACCCAAAAGGCATTCGATAAAATGCCACACAAAAGGTTGAAAGGGAAGGCAAGGAACGCATGGAGTTAGGGGTAATATATTAACATGGATAGAGGATTGGTTAACAGACCAGTGGAGAGTAGGGATCAACGGGGCATTTTTTTTTTGTTCATGGGATATGGGTGTCACTGGCAAGGCAACAAATGCTGGCCTATACCTAATTGCCCTTGAGAAGGTGGTAGTGAGCTGTCTTCTTCAACCGCTGCAGCCGGCTAGTGTGGGTACACCCACAATGCTGTTAGGAAAGGTGTTCCAGGATTTTGATCCAGCGACAGTGAATGAACGGCAACACAGTTTCAAGTCAGGATGGTGTGTGGCTTGGAGGCGAACTTGCAGGTGATGGCGTGCCCATGTGTATACTGTCCTAGTCCTTCTAGGTGGTAGAGGTCGCGGGTCTGAAGGTGCTGTCGAAGGAGGCATGGTGAGTTGCTGCAGTATAACTTGTAGATGGTGCACACTGCTGCCACTGTGCACTGGTGAAGGGAGGTGGATGGGGGTGCCGATCAAACGGGCAGCTTAGTCTTGGATGGCGTTAAGCTTCCTGTTGGAGCCTCATTCATCCAGACTCCAGCACTCTCCTTACTTGTGCCTTGTAGATGGTGAACAAGCTCTGGGTGAGTCAGGAGGTAGGTTACTTACTGCAGAATTCTCAGCCTCTGTCCTGCTCTTGTAGTCACAGTATTTAGGTGGCTACTCCAGTTCAGTTTCTAGTCAACGGTAACCCCCAGGATGTTGATAGTGGGGGATTCACCGATGGTAATGCCATTGAACGTCACGGGGAGGTGAATAAATTCTCTATTATTGAGGATTGTCATAGCCTGGCACTTGTGTGGCGCAAATGTTAGTTGCCACTTACCAGCCCAAGCCTAAATGTTATCCAGGTCTTGCTGCATATGGACACGGACTGCTTTAGTATCTGAGGAGGCTGGGATAGACAGATTTTTGGTCTCGGAATCAAGGGATATGGAGAACAGGCAGGGAAGTAGAGTTGAATCCCAAGATCAGCCATGATCATTTTAAATTACAGAGCAGGCTCGATGGGCCATATGGTCTACTCCTGCTGCTGTTTCTTGTGTTCCCAAGTTGTGAATGATGCTGAACATTGTGCAATCATCAGCGAACATCCCCACTTCTGACCTTATGATGGAGGGAAAGTCATTGATGAAGCAGCTGAAGATGGTACAGCCTAGGACACTACCCTGAGGAACTCCTGCAGTAATGTCCTGGGGCTGAGAATATTGGCCTCCTACAACCACAAGTATCTTCTCTTATTCTAGGTATGACCCAACCAGTGGAGAGTTTTCCTCTGGATTCCCATTGACTTCAGTTTGACTAAAGCTCCTTGGTGTCACACTCGATCAACTGCTGCCTTGATATCCAGGGCAATCACTCTCACTTCTCATCGCGAGTTCAGCTATTTTTCCATGTTTGGACCAAGATTATAATGAGGTCAGGAACTGATTGGCCCTGGCGGAACCCAAATTGAGCAGGTTATTGTTGTTTAACTTTGCAGGCTGTAGCTCATGGAGTGCTACAAGGATCAGTGCTGGGACCTCAGCTATTTACAATCTATATTAATGAATCAGATGAAGAGACCAAGAGTAATATATCCAAGTCAAGTTTGCTGACAACAGGTGAGAATGTAAGTTGTGAAGTGGACACAAAGAGGCAGCAAAGAGATAAAGACAGGTTAAGTGAGTGGGGAAAGAGGTGTCAGATAGACTATAATGTGGGCAAGTGAGGTTACTCACTTTGATATTAAGAATAAGAAAACAGAATATTTTGTAAAAAGGGTGAGTCATGCAGGCCCCCATCTGCCAAGAATAAGGCATATTAATTTCGCCACATGAACATTGATTTTAAACTGTTACTGGAGTAAAGAACTAGTTTTAAAAAAAAACACCAGATGTTTGACTGGAAAGACATTTGCATATTTACAGAGTGCTTAAAAGGGACAAAAGACCATTCCCTGACGTATTTAATCCACAACAGACTTTAGATTACCAGACGTTGAAGGTGGAGGAGCTAGCATTCCAGGTTGACTGCTAAGATGGCCAAACACACAAACTGACATGGACACACCAGCTAGTCACATGACTAACCTGCTGTGCCACCTGAGTTTTTTGAATTTGAACTTGTCACAGAGTTTTGAACTGGCAGAAAGCGGTTTGCTCCTGGACTGAAAAGACCTAGTGGCTGGCTCGCCACAGCCTCTCCTGTCCGCTCTCATCTCTTTCTCACGGAACTCCAAGACCCACTGAAGACCAACTGAAGACACATGAACCCCAAGAGAGAAAAGACTCTTACAGTGAATAAGGTTTAAGAAGTATACTAGGCCCCAACGAAAAGCAAGACCACATCTTCAATCAAGGACTACAGCCAGCTCGCAGGACAGGAACAAAACACCCAACTCAAACATTGCCTCAAACCTTTCCACTTTATCTTTTCTGTCCCTATCTGCATGTGTGTATTGCATAGGCATGCTCGCCTGGGCGTGTCGTGTATCCACATTTGTTAACAGAATTAGAGTTTAAGTTTAATAAAATTTCACTTTTCTTCTTTAAACCTAAGAAAGCCTATTTGTGTTCATTTCTTTGCCTTATAATTGGAAAGCGGTGAACAAGAATTCACCAAAGGGAAGCTCAAAACACCGTGTGTTTAAAATCAAATCCTGTTACAATAAGACCAGGTGAAGGCTGAGAGGGAACCCTAGACACCTTTCTCACCAGGTCGTAACCGTGTGAAACTTTTAAATGCTGATGTTCAACGAGATGAACGAAGGATATGATTGCACTGGAGAGGGTGCAGAGGTGATTCACCAGGATGTTGCCTGGGCTGGAGGATTTCAGCTATGAAGAGTGATTGGATAGGCTGGGGTTGTTTTCCTTGGAGCAGAGAAGGCTAAGAGGGGACCTGATTGAGGTGTACAAAATTATGAGGGACATTGATAGGATAGATAGGAAGAAACTTTTTCCCTTAGTGGAGGGATCAATAACCAGGGGGCATAGATTTAAGGTGACAAAAGCTGTGAAGAATCAGTTCGAGTGGAAGAAGTGGACCGCTGGATGGCGGCGTCCAGGGCGGTGGACGCGTAAGGCTGGGAGAGGAATTCACCGCAGAAAGAGGGTGAACGGCTGGCGATCCAGGAAAGAAATGCTGATGAAGACCCTGCCAGTGGTTGCCAAGCTTGGCCAACTGGACAGGAAGGCCACATGGCTGTGTTCGGGGAGCCCGGCCACGGCGGCGATCAGGAGGAAGAGCGGCCATATGGTCCCGGCAGCGGCTCCCGCTCACTCGGCGACTCCGTGCTGTTTCCACACAAACTTTCCCCACAACTCCAGCTCGACTCCCGGATCCCGATCCCAGTAGCAGTACATCATTGTAAAATCATTGTGGTGGGAGCTGATGAAATGTTTTATTACCTGCACCCCCACCCCCCTCGCACCATCTTCCCCTCACACCCACTTCCCCTGCAGCCCCCTTTCCAGCTCCCACTCGCACCCCCTTCCCCCCACCTCCTACCACCGGCATCCACCTACCCCTGTGTAGGGGCCCTAACAACCCCACTGCCTTGTGGGCGTCTCGGGAGAGACCAAGGCTAAGGGAGTAAACCCTAACAGAAAATCCGGAGCGGAACCCTGAAGGCGGTCATGTGTCACCTTTGGCATGTTTCCGGCAGTTCCTGCAACCATACCGGTGCTAAACGTCGTGCTCTGCACTCCTTTGGACCCCACCAGGAAGGCCGAGAGGGGGGTTTTGACACTTGGGCAACTCACAACCTCCATACATCCGCCCAGGCATGCGCCATGGAGAGGTCACTCCATAGTCACCTCACAGCGACCAAAACAATACGGAAGGCAGCAGTTACGGGTTATAAGTCCAGCTCAATTGGCGTAGAGATTGGGCACCACGGGTTGCCTTTGGCGGTGGGAGAGGTCATCGCATCTCACTGGACAGCTACTGCCCACGTCAAACCAGGCAGTCCCCGTTCAGTAAGGTTCTGTCCCGCCACAGTCCACCTGCTTCAATGGGTGCTTGGAGCTCAGGGTCATTGCCCGACAAGTGGACTGAAACACCGCACCAAACAGCACGACCAAAAAAGGAAAGAAGGTACCAGCCCCTCGGTTTTGCAAGTTGGAACGTCAGAACTGTGTGTCCCGGCCTGTCGGAAAACCTTACACAAATCAACGATTCTCGGAAGACCGCCATCATTAACAACGAGCTCAGTAGGCTCAATGTGGACATTGCAGCACTTCAGGAGACACGCCTTCCTGCGAATGGATCTCTAAGAGAGCAAGGCTACACCTTCTGGCAGGGGAGGGATCCTGAGGAACCAAGACAGCATGGAGTGGGCTTCGCCATCAGAAACTCTTTGCTCAGCATGATAGAGCCACCCTCAAATGGCTCGGAACGCATGCTGTCCATCCGACTGTTCACCGCCTCTGGTCCAGTACACCTACTCAGCATCTATGCTCCAACACTCTGCTCCCCACCTGAAGCTAAAGACCAGTTCTATAAGGAACTCCATAATATCATTAGTAGCATCCCCAACACCGAACACCTGTTCCTGCTGGGGGACTTGAATGCCAGGGTTGGGGCCGACCATGACTCATGGCCCTCCTGCCTTGGGCGCTATGGCATTGGTAGGATAAATGAGAACGGGCAGAGACTGCTCGAGTTGTGTACCTATCATAACCTCTGCATCACCAACTCATTCTTTCACACTAAACCCTGTCACCAGGTTTCTTGGAGGCACCCAAGGTCACATCGTTGGCACCAGCTGGACCTCATCGTCACAAGGCAAGCCTCTTTAAACAGTGTTCAAATTACACGCAGCTTCCACAGTGCGGCCTGCGACACCGACCACTCCCTGGTGTGCAGCAAGGTTAGCCTCAAACCAAAGAAGCTGCATCACTCCAAGAAGAAGGGCCACCCACGCATCAACACGATCAGAATTTCTCATTCATAGCTATTACATCAGTTTCTAAATTCACTAGAAAAAGCCCTTCAAAACACTCCCACAGGGGATGCAGACAGCAAGTGGGCCCACATTAGAGACGCCATCTATGACTCAGCAATGACCACCTACGGCAAACATGTGAAGCGGAATGCAGACTGGTTTCAATCTCACATTGAAGAGCTGGAACCTGTCATAGCCGCTAAGCGCATTGCACTGCTGAACTACAAGAAAGCCCCCAGCGAGTTAACATCCGTAGCACTTAAAGCAGCCAGAAGCGCTGCACAAAGAACAACCAGGTGCTGCGCAAGTGACTACTGGCAACACCTATGCAATCATATTCAGCTGGCCTCAGACACCGGAAACATAGATGAATGTATGATGGCATTAAGACAGCTTTTGGGCCAACCATCAAGAAGATTGCCCCCCTCAAATCTAAAACAGGGGACACAATCACTGACCAACACAAGCAAATGGACAGCTGGGTGGAGCACTACCTAGAACTGTACTCCAGGGAAAATGTTGTCACTGAGACCGCCCTCAATGCAACCCAGTCTCTGCCAGTCATGGATGAGCTGGACGTACAGCCAACAAAATCGGAACTCGGTGATGCCATTGATTCTCTAGCCAGTGGAAAAGCCCCTGGAAAGGACGCTATTACCCCTGAAATCATCAAGAGTGCCAAGCCTGCTATACTTTCAGCACTGTACAAACTGCGTTGCCTGTGCTGGGACGAGGGAGCAGTACCACAGGACATGCGCAATGCCAATATCATCACCCTCTAGAAGAACAAGGGTGACCGCGGTGACTGCAACAACTACCGTGGAATCTCCCTGCTCAGCATAGTCGGGAAAGTCTTCGCTCGAGTCGCTTTAAACAGGCTCCAGAAGCTGGCTGAGCGTGTCTACCATGAGGCACAATGTGGCTTTCGAGCAGAGAGTTCCACCATTGACATGCTGTTCTCCCTTCGCCAGCTACAGGAAAAATGCCGTGAACAACAGATGCCCCCCTACATTGCTTTCATTGATCTCACCAAAGCCTTTGACCTCGTCAGCAGACGTGGTATCTTCAGACTACTAGAAAAGATCGGATGCCCACCAAAACTACTAAGTATCATCACCTCATTCCATGACAATATGAAAGGCACAATTCAGCATAGCGGTGCCTCATCAGACCCCTTTCCTATCCTGAGTGGCGTGAAACAGGGCTGTGTTCTCGCACCCACACTGTTTGGGATCTTCTTCTCCTTACTGCCCTCATGCATTTAAGTCTTCAGAAGAAGGAATTTTCCTCCACACAAGATCAGGTGGCAGGTTGTTCAAACTTGCTCGCCTAAGAGCGAAGACCAAAGTACGGAAAGTCCTAATCAGGGAACTCCTCTTTGCTGACGATGCTGCATTAACATCTCACACTGAAGAGTCTCTGCAGAGTCTCATCGACAGGATTGCGGCTGCCTGCAACGAATTTGGCTTAACCATCAGCCTCAAGAAAAGGAACATCATGGGACAGGACGTCAGAAATGCCCCATCCATAAATATAGGCGACCACACTCCGGAAGTGGTTCAAGAGTTCACCTACCTAGGCTCAATTATCACCAGTAACCTGTCTCTCAATGCAGAAATCAACAAGCGCATGGGAAAGGCTTCCTCTGCTATGTCCAGACTGGCCAAGAGAGTGTGGGAAAATGGCGCACTGACACAGAACACAAAAGTCCAAGCGTATCAAGCCTGTGTCCTCAGTACCTTGCTCTACGGCAGCGAGGCCTGGACAACGTACATTAGCCAAGAGTGACGTCTCAATTCATTCCATCTTCGCTGCCTCCGGAGAATCCTTGGCATCAGGTGGCAGGACTGTATCTCCAACACAGAAGTCCTCAAGGCGGCCAACATCCCCAGCATATACACCCTACTAAGAAGGCGGCGCCTGAGATGGCTTGGCTATGTGAGCCGCATGGAAGATGGCAGGATCCCGAAGGACACATTGTACAGCGAGCTAATCACTGGTATCAGACCCACCGGCCGTCCATGTCTCCGCTTTAAAGACGTCTGCAAATGCGACATGAAGTCCTGTGACATTGATCACAAGTCGTGGGAGTCAGTTGCCATTGATCGCAAGAGCTGGCGGGCAACCATAAAGGCGGGGCTAAAGCGTGGCGAGTCGGAGAGATTTAGCAGTTGGCAAGAAAAAAAAAGACAGAAGCGCAAGGGGAGAGCCAACTGTGCAACAGCCCCGACAACCAATTTTATCTGCAGCACCTGTGGAAGAGTCTGTCACTCTAGAATTGGCCTTTATAGCCACTCCAGGCGCTATTTCAGTAACCACTAACCACCTCCAGGCGCTTACCCATTGTCTCTCGAGACAAGGAGGCCAAAGAAGAAGATGATGATAGATTTAAGGTAAGGAGCAGGAGGTTTAGAGGGGAGTTGAGGAAATTTTTTTTCACCTAGAGGGTGGTTGGAATTTGGAACACATTGCCTGAAGAGGTGGTAGAGGCAGGAAGCCTCACAACATTTAAGAAGTATTTAGATGAGCATTTGAAACACCATAGCATACAAGGCTACAGGTCAAGTGCTGGAAAATGGGATTAGACTGGATGGGTGCTTGATGGTCGGCACAGACGTGTTGGGCCGAAGGGCCTGTTTCTGTGCTGTATAACTCTATCACTCTGAGATCTGGGTGTACGCATACAGGGAACACAAAGTTAGCATGCAGTTCTGATGAGAGGTCAGACCTGAAACGTTGGCTCTGCTTCGCTCTCCACAGATGCTGCCTGACCTGCTGGGTATTTCCAGCACTTTCTGCTTTTATTTTTATTTCAGAGTTTCAGCATCTGTAGTTTTTTGTTTTTATTTAAGTTAGCATGCAGGTTGGTTGGTATCCTTCCAGCAACAAAAGATGATAGACACGCAGCAAATAATCCATTTAGATGGGGTGTCTTCTCTTGGTGCACCTTTGCTGATGGCTCTGAAGGCCAATCCTTGAGAGACAGGTCCTGCCACAAATGCAGCACGCGAAACTGCCAAGTGATGCTGAGTTGTAGTTTTTGACGTTGGCACCAGTTGTTAAGGTCATCATGGAAGTGCACACCGGTCTACAGGATGTGTTGCCATTTCCCTCTTTCACCAGCTAGTGACTCCCGGGTGCGATAACCAATATTTACGGCCTTTATGTCACACTTGCAAGCATCCTTGAAGTGGAGTTTTGGGCACCCCACTGGTCGTCTGGCCCCGGCTACCTCACCATAGAGAAAGTCCTCGGGTGTGCAACCGTCTTTCATCCCTGCGGACGTGTCTGATCCACTGAAGCCGACTGTGTCTGATCAGTGCCAACACACTTGGGAGCTCTACCTTTGGGAGGACTGCTGCATTTGTGATTTTACCCGCCAGGATATACCCATAATGCGAAGACAGAAATTATTGAGCTTCTTTTCCTGGTAGCTTTAAGTCACCCATGTTTCATGGCCATACAGTAAGGTGCTGAGAACACAGGCCTTACACATCATCAGCCCAGTCCTCAGGGTCAGCTTGGTGTTATCCTACGTGTGTTTCACAAGTCAGCCAAAGGTGGTAGCTTTGCATGCATCAAGCTTTGCATCATGGGACAGACTACCTGTCACCGTGGACCCAAGATAGCAGAACATACGAATTAGGAGCAGGAGTAGCCCACTTGGCCCCTTGAGCCTGCTCCGCCATTGAATAAGTTCATGGCTGAACCTATTACTCCACATTCCTGCCTACCCCTGATGACCTTTCACCCCCTTGCTTATGAAAATTCTATCTACCTCTGCCTTAAAAATATTCAAAGACTCTGCTTCCACCGCCTTTTGAGGAAGAGATTCTGAAGACCCACGACCCTCGGAGAAAAAGTTTCTTCTCATCTCTGTCTTAAATGGGCGACCCCTTATTTTTAAACAGTGACCCCTAGTTCTAGATTTTTCCACCAGGGGAAAACATCCTTTCCACATCCACCCGGTCAAGACTCCTCAGGATCTTATATGTTTCAGTCAAGTCACTTCTTACTCTCCCAAACTCCTGCAGATACAAGCCTAGCCTGTCCAACCTTTCCTCGTAAGACAGACAGCCCATTCCAGCTTTTAGTCTAGTAAACCTTCTCTGTACTGCCTCCAAGGCATTTACATCCTTCCCTAAATAAGGAGACCAGTACTGTACTCCAGATGTGGTCTCACCAATGCCCTGTATAGCTGAAGCATAACCTCCCTACTTTTGTATTCAATTCCCCTCGCCATAAACGATAACATTCTATTAGCTTTCCTAATTATGTGCTGTACCCCTGCATACTAACCTTTTGCGATTCATGCAATAGGACACACAGATCCCTCAGCATCTGAGCTCTGCAATCTCTCACCATTTAGATAATATGCTTCTTTTTTATTCTTCCTGCCAAAGTGGACAATTTCACACTTTCCCACATTATAGTCCATGCGTCCTTGTAGCTGAGTTTCCCTGTGAGCGACTAACGCAGCATCATCAGTGTCGAGGAGTTCTCTGATCCGGATGTGATGTGTTTTTGGAAGGCAAATACTGTGTTGGCCTTTATTGCAAAGAGATTGGAGGACAACAAAAAGGAAGTCTTGTTACGACTGCATAGTGCTTTGATGGGACCACACCTGGAGCACTGGGTGTAGTTTTGGTCTCCATATTAAGGAATGGTGTACTTGCATTGGAGGCAGTACAGCAAAGGTTCACTAGACTCGTTCCTGGGTTGACAGGGCTGTCCTATGACGACTCAGTAGATTGGGCCTATACACTCTGGAGCAGAGGAGAGAGGGGCGATCTTACTGAAACGCTCAGGATTCTGAAGGGGCTTGACAGGGTAGACAAACAGAGGTTGTTTCCCCTGGTTGGGGAATCTAGAACACGGGGGCACAATCTCATTTAGGATTGAGATGAGAAGTTTCTTCACTCAGTGTTGCGAATCTTTGGAATTCTCTACCCCAGCAGGCTGTGGATGCTCCATCATTGAGTATATTCAAGGCTGATATCAATAGTTTAGATCTTTTTAGGAATCAGGGGATATGGGGACAGGGCAGGAAAGTGAAGTTGAGGCATTTGATCAGCCATGATTTTATTGAATGGCGGAGCAGGCTCAAGTGGGCATATGGCCTACTCCTGCTCCTATTTCTTACATTGCACATGTTCAGTACTCTACAAATGGCCTCAGCACTACAATTTTCGATTTCACCATAAAACTGACCATCATACTAGCAATGTTATTTGTGAAGTATTTTAAATCTCTTTGGTGGGAGAAAATGGCCAATATGTTTCATCCCAACAGCATACATTAAAATAATTAATTGCACATAAAGACATGATCATCAGATGAAACACCTTGAGAAGACATACCGTTCCTCACAGAAATGTAACTGTATAGTACAGGGGACGGCAACCTTTTTTACCTGAAGAGTCTTTCAAAAAAAAAATTGTTTAAAATAAAAACTATTGGAAGCCGCAACCCGAAACTAGGGTTTTAAATCTAAACAAAGGAAACTACAAAGTTATGAGGGACAAACTGGCTGTGGTAGACTGGGAAACTAAATTAAAAGGTATGACAGTAAACATAAAATGGCTAGTATTTAAAGCATTAATACTTAAGTTTACAACAAATTTACATTCCTTTGCGACACAAAAACCCAGCAGGAAAGGTGATCCAACCATTGCTAATAAGAGAAGTTCAAGATTGTATCAGATCAAAGGAAGAGGTTTAGAAAGTTGCCAAAAAATATAAGCCTGACGATTGGGAGCATTTTAGAATTCAGCAAAGGAGGACCAAGAAACTGACAAAGAAAGAATAGCATATGAAAGTAAACTGGTGAGAAACATAAAAATGGACTGCGAAAGCTTCAATAGGTATGTAAAAGGACATGATGAACAAAGACAAATGTGGGTCCGCTACAGGCAGAGACAGGAGTTTATAATGGAGAATAAGGAATAGCAGAGCAACTAAACAAATACTTGGTGTCTGTCTTCACAGAGGAAGATACAAAAAATCTCCCAGGAATAGTAGAGAACCATGGGACAAGTGAGAATGAGGAACTGAAAGAAATTAGTATTAGTATTAAAAAAGTAGTACTGGAGAAATTAATGGGACTGAAAGTTGATAATTCCCCAGAACCTGACGATCTCCATCCCACAGTATTGAAAGAGGTGGCTGCAGAGATAGTGGATGTGTTGGTGGTCATCTTCCAAAATTCTACAGATTCTGGAACAGTTCCTGCAGATAGGAAGGTGGCAAATATAACCCCACTATTTAAGAAAGGAGGGAGGGGGGAAACAGGGAACTACAGACCTGTTAGCCTGACATCAGTAGTAGGGAAAATGCTAGAATATTATAAAGAATTTGATAACAGGACGTTTAGAAAATAGTGTAGGATTGGGTAGAGTCAACACTGATTTATAAAGGGAAATCATGTTTGACAAACCTGTTGGAGGTTTTTTTAAGGATGAAACTAGCAGAAAAGATAAAGGAGAATGAGTGGATGTGGTCTATTTGGATTTTCAGAAGGCCTTCAATAAGGTTCCACAATAGGAGGTTAGTAAGAAAAATTAGAACACATGAGATTGGGGGTAATCTCCTGGCATGGATTGAGAATTGGTTATCAGACAGAAAAGAGAGAGTAGGAATAAATGGGTCATTCTCAGGTTGGCAGGCTGTGACTAGTGGGGTATCGCAAGGATCAGTGCTTGGGCCCCAGCTATTCACAATCTATATCAATGATATGGACCTGGGGACCAAATGTAATATTTCCAATTTTGCGGATAGCACAAAACTAGGTGACAATCTGAGTTGTGAAGTGAATGCAAAGAGGCTTCAAGGACATTTAGACAGGCTGTGAGTGGGCAAGAACATGGCAGATGGAATATGTGGAAAAATGTCAAGTTATTCACTTCGGTAGAAAAACCAGAAATGCAGAGTATTTCTTAAATGGTGAGATTGGGAATGTTGATTTGCAAAGGGACCCATGTGTCCTTGTTCATGAGTCACTGAAAGCTAACATGCAGGTGCAGCAAGCAAATGGTGGAAGGCAAATGGTATGTTAGCCATTATTGCAAGAGGGTATGAGTACAGGAGTAAAGAAGTCTTGCTGCAATTGTATACAGCCTTAGTGAGAACACACCTGGAGTATCGCGTACAATTTTGATCTCCTTACCTCAGGAAGGATATACTTGCCACAGAGGGAGTGCAATGAAGGTTCACCAGATTGATCCCTGGGATGGCAGGATTGTCCTACGAGGAGAGATGGAGGAGACTGGGGCTATATTCTCTAGAGTTTAGAAGAATGAGAGGTGTTCTCATTGAAGTATACAAAACTCTTACTAGAGCTCGACAGGATAGATGCAGGAAGGATGTTACCCTTGGCTGTGGTGTCCAGAACCAGGGGACAAAGTCTCAGAATAAGAGAATAAAAAGCAAAATACTGCAGATGCTGGAAACCTGAAAATAAAATCAAAAAATGCTGGAAATACACAGCAGGTTTGGCAGCATCTGTGGAGAGAGAAGCAGAGTTAACGTTTCAGGTCAGTGACCCTTCATCAGAACTGGCAAATATTAGAAATGTAATAGGTTTTAAGCAAGTAAAGCACAGGTGGGGCAAGAGATAACAGAAGAGAAGGCGTTGATAGGACAAGATCACAGAGAATAACTGGTCATGGAGCAAAGGCAAAAGGTATGCTAATGATGCGGTGAAAGACAAAGCGTTTGTACAGAGAGGGTGTTAATTGACAGAAAAATGAACATCCCTGGCCCCAAGCACAAACATGAAAAAAAGTGGATTGGTACAGTAGAAATAAAATAAAATAAACACACAAAATAAGAAAAAATAACTAAAAATAAAAAGGGGGGCCCACAATTCTCTGAAATTATTGAACTCCGTGTTCAGTCCGGCAGGCTGTAGCATGCCTAATGAGTAAATGAGGTGCTGTTTGAGCTTGCATTAGCTTTCACTGGAACACTGCAGCAATCCCAGGCCAGAGATGTGGGCATGAGAGCAGGGGGGTGTTTTGAAATGGCCAGCAACCGGAAGCTCGGGGTTATGCTTTTGGATGGAGCGGAGGTGTTCTGCAAAGCGGTCACCCAATTTGCATTTGGTCTCCCCATTGTAGAGGAGACCACATTGTGAGTAGTGAATACAGTATACTACATTGAAAGAAGTGCAAGTAAATCGTTGCTTCACCTGAAAGGAGTGTTTGGGGCCTTGGATAGTGAGGAGAGAGGAGGTAAATGGACAGGTATTACACCTCGTGCGACTGCAGGGGAAGGTGCCAAGGTGGTGGGGGTAATGGAGGAGTGGATCAGGGAATCATGGAGGGATCGATTTTTTTTGGAACGCTGACAGGGAAGGGGAGGGGAAGATGCATTTGGTAGTGGTATCACACTGGAGGTGTTGGAAATGGTGGAGGATGATACTTTGGATGTGGAGGCTGGTGGGGTGGAAAGTGAGGACAAGGGTAACCCTGTTGCAGTTCTGGGAGGGAGGGTAAGGGTCAAGGTGTGGAAAATGGGCCAGACATGGACACCGATGACTATATCGGTGCTGTTTCCTGCTCCCGCCCGGAAGTAGAAAATTTTGCTTCTAATTTCCACCTTTCACCTTTACATGGTCCATCTCCGACACTTCCCTTCCCTTCCTCGACCTCATGGCCACATCTCTGTCCTGGGATTGCTTCAGTGTTCCATGAACATCAATGCAAGCTCGAGGAACAGCGCCTCATTTACCAATTAGGCACGCTACAGCCTGCTGGACTCAACATTGAGTTCAGTAATTTCAGAGCATGACGGGCCCCCCTTTTCATTTTTAGCTTTTTTCTTTTTTATTATTTTTATTTTATTTTAGTTTGTTTCTACTGTACCTACCCAATTTTTTTTCATTTTTCTGTCAATTAACACCCTCTCTGTACAAACGCTTTGTCTTTCACCGCATCATTAGCATACCTTTTGCCTTTGCTCCATGACCAGTTATTCTCTGTGATCTTGTCCTATCAACACCTTCTCTTTTGTTATCTCTTGCCCCACCCCCATTTTATTTGCTTAAACCTATTACATTTCTAATACTTGCCAGTTCTGATGAAGGGTCACTGATCTGAAACGTTAACTCTGCTTCTCTCTCCACAGATGCTGCCAAACCTGCTGAGCATTTCCAGCATTTCTTGTTTTTATCTCAGAATAAGACGTTGGCCATTTAGGACTGATGAGAAGGAATTTCGTCACTCAGAAGGTGGTGAATCTTTGGAATTCTCTAGCCAGGAGGGCTGTGGACGCTCAGTCAATGAGTATATTCTAGACAGAGATCTACAGACTTCTAGATATTAACGATATCAAGGGATAAGGGGATAGTGTGTAAAAATGGTGTTGAGGTAGATCAGCCATGACCCAGTTGAATGGTAGAGCAGGCTCAAGGGGCTGTACAGCCTATTCTTGCTATTTCCTATGTACCTATGAAAAAAAATTGAATAGAGTAAAGGCATAGCATACCTTAAGAGGAATAAATTGTCTAGAGAGAACCTAAGGAACATTATGCACTTACTTGATATGTAAAAAGTCATTTACTTTAACTTCTCTCTGATGCTTACAACAATGACCGCAGTTACCACTGAAGTTTATGTAATCTCAATCTTGTATATAAGGATGGGCAAAAATCCAGTTTCTACTTCCAGGAATAGGTAAAAGCACAGATTTAGGTTTACAAATTTTAATCCTGATGCTACCTAAATCTTAAATTTGCCTTTGGCTTTATCAATTTTTCCTGGAGAAACGGAACAGCACACTTTCTTCCACTTCTAGGCGGATATTTTTTGGCAAACTTTGAGCTTTGCTCACAACTGCCAGGTAGAATTGATTTTTTTGTTACCATGAAACATTTTATCCCATTTCAGACATAGCATGTCCTGTTTGACTCCAAGCTTTAGTCACGACTTTCATCTTTGACGATTCTCTGTTTCAATGTTATTCAACCCTTTTGCTTTCTGTGATTGAATTCATTTTTTTTCTAATCCCTGTTTCTTCCCCGACAAATCTCTTTGTAACCAAACCTTTTTTTGTTACGAACTTGCTCGAACATCAGAAGTATATGCACATTGAAACACTTTTTGATTAAGGCCAATCAAGCACTGTACCATTTTGAAGCCTGACAACGAACAAACTAAATTTTTGATTAAGCAAATGAGTAACTCAATCAAAGAAAATTGTGCTGCTTTCTAGTTTCGTTTAGTTTAGAGATACAGCACTGAAACAGGCCCTTCGGCCCACCTAGTCTGTGCCGACCATCAACCACCCATCCATATTAATCCTACACTAATCCCATGTTCCTACCACATCCCCACCTGTCCCTATATTTCCCTACCACCTACCTATACTAGGGGCAATTGCTAATGGCCAATTTACCTATCAACCTGCAAGTCTTTGGCATGTGGGAGGAAACCGGAGCACCCGAAGGAAACCCACGCAGACACAGGGACAACTTGCAAACTCCACACAGGCAGTACCCAGAATTGAACCCAGGTCGCTGGAGCTGTGAGGCTGCGGTGCTAACCACTGCGCCACTGTGCCGCCCTTTGACGTGTCGTTTTCTTGACAATTTATTTCAGTTTTTTTCATGATAATGTGATCCGACTGGAAAGGTTGGGAGCCACAAATGAGATGTTAAAGGGCCCCATGCAGCTCTGAAGCCGCAGGGTGCCCACCCCTGACACAGTACAATAGCCAATAAGCAATATATAAAAACATCACTGGAATTTTATACACTGTTGGAGTTTTCTTTTAAGTGGCTTTGTGTGGATTTATATTGCACTGTGTAATAAAAGGTTTCTAGTACTGGAGGCTCTAAAGCACAAATATAATCAAACTACACGAGTTAATATTTAGCAACTGTAATAGAAAAACCATTTCTTCCTGATGAGAAAACATACATTGGCAGATGTTACGCCTGGCGATTTATTATGACCAGGGAAAAGACTGTTGTCTGCACAAGTCACTTGAAGCTACAATGTATGTGCGCTAAAGCAACAGACAAAAGCATCAGTAACTTGCACCAAAATTATAAAAATAGGAAGTGTTTGAGCCAAAATTCCAAAAGATGATTGAAAAGCACTTCTCAGATGACTTAACTGGTAATGGGAGCATGCATTGAAACCACAAACACTTAGCAAATCCTAGTTTACATTCCCAACCTCTGCTGAGGCAGCATGAGGGATTCTACAGTTCCGATGAAGGGTCACTGACCCGAAACGTTAACTCTGCTTCTCTTTCCACAGATGCTGCCAGACCTGCTGAGTGATTCCAGCATTTGTTTTTATTTCAGATTTCCAGCATCCGCAGTATTTTGCTTTTATTTGAGGGATTCTACAACCGGCTTCAGGATCTCCAAACTAGGGAAGTGGAAAACAAAGTTTGCAAGTTGAAAGGGATAAAACCAAGCACGTGATGTATCTTTCGACCTCAACACTACCCCCCTGCATCTTCTTGCATTCTAGGCGGTACAGCAAAGGTTCACTCGATTGGTTCCTGGGATGGAGAGGGTTGTCCTATGATGAGAGGCTGAGTTGATTGGGCCTATACTCTCTGAAGTTAAGAAGGAGAGGTGATCTCATTGAAACTTAGGTGTTTGAAGGTGCTTGACAGGGTAGACATCGAGAGGTTGTTTCCCCTGGCTGAGAAATTTAGAACACGGAGGCACAGACTCATGATCGGGGCTAAGCATTTAGGACTGAGATGAGGAGAAATTTCTTCACTCAGAGGGTTATGAATCTTCGGAATTCTCTATCCCAGAGGGTTGTGGATGCTCCATCGTTGAGCATATATAAGGCTTAAATACAGATTTTTGGTCTCTCAGGGAATCAAGGGATATGGGGAGCGGGCAGGAAAATGGAGTTGAAGCTAAAGATCAGCCATGATTGTATTGAATGGTGGAGCAGGTTCGAGAGGCCATATGATCTACTCCCCCATTCCTATTTCTCATGTAATTAGTGCACGCGTGGCCAACCAAAGTCAGGAGTAGTGGGGTTGGGACAGAAATAGAGGGGGGAATGTCAATATGCAATAGAAATGCAAAGGATCATAACATCCGAAGGACAAACTACAGGGTTGATGTTCTATTTACTGTGGTTCCAGACATTCTTCCAGAATGTTCTCTGTTGTCCACTTCACAAATTCTGTTCTTCACTTTATTTTGTTTGCTTGTCTCTAATCTCAAAAACCACCAAGAAATGCAAATAACCCAATATTTTCTTTCCCTGCCCTCAAAACATTCCCATACTCACATTCCTTGATCCAGAATAGGATCTTGAGACCTTCCATCTTGCGCCTACAAGGCTGCCTGTAGTTTGATACTAACGCTGGTGGACAGTGGTTCAGGTTGATTGACGCCTTACTAAGCAGTATGGATCAGCCAGTCATTTCTCCACAGCTCAGCTGGGAAAACACTAGGGGAAATTGCATTTGTTTGCATACCATTCCAATGTACCACAAAAAGTACATACTGCTTCATCACTCAACTGACGAATTCAAGATACCTTGGCTAGAATGACAGCAGTAGATTTTAAAGAAGTGGGAAACAAACAAGCCATATAGATACTGTCACAATGCATATCCATTCCAACCACTTTGAAGCTAGAAATAAAAACTTTCTACTGAGAATGCACAATATGTTCTATGCATAACGTGTTGGTATATGGTAGGAATTTCTTTTTAAAAAGCAAGATGTGCCATATTAAGTGTACAAACACAATTGAAAATCACCGCAGTGACCGCTATCTGGAATAATACAGCAAAACCAATAAAACTAAGTCAACTGTTGCCTGATATCGGAAATGATACCAATATCTGGAATAACTAAACACTTAGAAACAAAAGAATATAACAGCATTAGATGTAATTACCATCTTTAATGTAGAAAAACATCCCACAGCACTTCACAGTGAGATTTCTTTTTCAAGAAAAAGGAAGAGGGAGAGTTACAAGAGGTGATCAAAAGCTTGTTTCAGTAGATAGGTTTCAGGAAAGCTTTAGGAGAGGGTGTGGTTTACTGAAGGAGTTCCAGATAATAAGGCCAACGCTGCTGAACTCTGCCACCAACGGTCGGAAGGATTTGCATAGAAACAAAAGGTATGCTGTCAAGTGTGGAAGGACTTAAAGATGTAGACAAAGAATGTAAATTCAAGTGGTTGGAGGACCTGGGGGCAATGTACAAATGCCCCCAGGTCTCTGTTCTTGTTCTCCCTTTAAAATTGTACCACTTAGCTTGTTGTTTTCTCGCTCCATACTCCTACCAAAATGCACCACTTCACACTTTTCTGCATTGAAGAGGGGGATGAAATGTAGCAAACAATGAGGACATACATGGCAGATGAAATTTAACAGACAAGTGTGAAGTGATACATTTTGGTCAGAGGAATGAGGAGGCAATATCAACTAAATGGTACTATTTCTAAGGGGGTGCAGGAACAGAGACCTAGGGATTTATGAACACAAATCTTTGAAAGTGGCAGAACAAGTTGTGAAGGCTGTTAAAAAAAAAGTATAAGCGCCTTGGCTTTATTAAGAGTACAAAAGCAAGAAAGTTATACTAAACTTTTATAAAACACTGGTAAGGGCTCAGCTGGAGTATTATGTTCAATTTTGGACATACAATTTTAGAAAGAATGTCAAGGCCTTGGAGAGACTGCAGAAGAGATTAAGAATGGTACCAGGGCTGAGGGACTTCCATTACATCAAGAGACTTGAAAAATTGGGGCTGTTCTCCATTCATTACACTGGGCAGGAGATTGAAGGAAGAAAAATACAGTTCCAGACTTATGTTCTACCACTTCATAGCATGTGACAATTTTGTAATGTACCATGTCGCCATACCTCACAGCAAAGGTTAAATGATGTGACAGAGGTGTTCAAAATCATGAATGGTTTTGATTGAGTAAATAATGAGATTGTTTCCAGTGATTGAAGGCTTGGTAAAAAGGAGACAGATTTAAGGTGATTGCCAAAATAACCAGAGGCAACTTGAGAAAAGGTTCTTTTTCACCCAGCGAATTGCTGTGAACCGGTACCTCTAAGTATATATAATTCTCTTTGTCCCACCCTACCTCTTACTACCCGTAGTGTACAGGCCACCTAACATTAACCACATTTAGCACAGGGTATAAAGGAAGAAATAATGGCAGCATGTCAGAAAGGTACAGTGACAATTATGGGGTATTTTAACCTATATATAGACTGGAAAAATCAAATGGGCAGAGGTAGCCTAGATGAGGAGTACATAGAATGCTTTCAAGATAATTTCTTGGAACAATAGATTCTGCAGCCAGCCAGAGAGCAGGCTATACTAGACCTGGTATTGTGTAACGAGATAGGATTAATTAATGACCTCATAGTTAAGGCGCCCCTAGGTAGCAGCGATCATAATATTATTGAATTTTACATTTGGTTTGAGGGAGACAAGAGTGGGTCCAAGACTAGTATTTTAAACTTAAATAAGGGTAATTATGACAGCATGAAAGCAGAGCTAGCTGAAGTGAACTGGAAAATCAGGTTAAGGGATAGGTCAATAGAGATGCAGTGGCACACATTTAAGGGGATATTTCAGAATACACATAATAGATACATTTCAACGAAAAAGAAAAATTCCAAGGGCGGGACCTGTAATCCGTGGTTAACTAAAACAGTTAAAGATATATAAAGACAGATAATAAGAGTTCCTACAGATATTTAAGCAAAAAGAGAGTTAAAGTGAGCCTTAGTCCTATGGAAAGTGAGTCTGTGGAATTAATAATGGATAATAAGGAGATGTCAAATGAACTGAACAGATATCTTGCATCAGTCTTCACTATTGACGATACAAGTAACATCCTAGCATTAGCTATAAGTCAGGAAATGGAAAGGAGGGAGGAACTCAAGAAAATTACAAATCACCAGGGAAGTGGCAGTGAACAAATTGTTGGAGCTGCGGGCTGACAAGTCCCCCAGTCCTGATGGACTTCATCCTAGGGTGTTAAAAGAAGTGGCTAGTGAGATAGTTGATGCCTTAGTTTTAATTTTCCAAAATTCCCTAGATTCGGGAAAGGTTCCGTTAGATTGGAAAATAGCGAATATAACTCCTTTATGCAAAAAGGGAGGGAGACAGAAAGCAGGAAACCACAGGCCAGTTAGCTTAACATTTGTCTCAGGGAAAATGTTGGAAGCTATTATTAAAGACGTTATGGCAGGGCATTTAGAAAAATTCAAGGTAATCAGGCAGAGTTAACGTGGTTTTGTGAAAGGGCAATCATGTTTAACCAATTTATTGGAGTTCTTTGAGGGAGTTACATGTGCTGCGGATAAAGGGGAACCGGTGGACGTATTGTACTTTGATTTCACGAAGGCATTTGATAAGGTGCCACATCAAAGCTTCTTGCAGAAAATAAAAGCTCACAGTGTAGGGGCTAACATATTGGCATGGATAGAAGATTGACTAGCTCACAGGAAACAGAGAGTAGGCGTAAATGGGTCATTTTCTGGTTGGCAAGATTTAACGAGTGCTGTGCCACTGGGATCTGCGCTGGGGCCTCAACTGCTTACAATTTATATAAATGACTTGGATGAAGGAACCGAAGGCATGGTTGCTAAATTTGTTGATGACACAAAGATAGGTCGGAAAGTAACTTGTGAAGAGGTCATAAGGGGGCTACAAAGGGATATAGATAGATTAAATGAGTGGGCAAAGACCTGGAAAATGGAGTATAATGTGGGAAAGTGTGAAATTGTCCACTTTGGCAGGAAGAATAAAAAAGCATATTATCTAAATGGTGAGAGATTGCAGAGCTCTGAGATGCTGAGGGATCTGGGTGTCCTAGTCCATGAATCGCAGAAGGTTAGAATGCAGGTACAGCACGAAATTAGGAAAGCTAATTAGGGGCGGCACAGTGGTTAGCACCGTAGCCTCACAGTTCCAGCGACCCGGGTTCAATTCTGGGTACTGCCTGCATGGAGTTTGCAAGTTCTCCCTGTGTCTGCGTGGGTTTACTCCGGGTGCTCCGGTTTCCTCCCACATGCCAAAGACTTGCAGGTCGATAGGTAAATTGGCCATTAGAAATTGCCCCTAGTATAGGTAGGTGGTAGGGAAATATAGGGACAGGTGGGGATGTGGTAGGAATATGGAATTAGTGTAGGATTAGTATAAATGGGTGGTTGATGGGTGGCACAGACTCGGTGGGCCGAAGGGCCTGTTTCAGTGCTGTATCTCTAAACTAAACTAAACTAATCGAATGTTATCATTTATCACGAGGTGAATTGAATACAAAAGTAGGGAGGTTACCCTTCAGCTATACAGGGCATTGGTGAGACCACATCTGGAGTACTGTGTACAGTACTGGTCTCCTTGTTTAAGGAAGGATGTAAATGCTTTGGAGGCAGTACAGAGAAGGTTTACTAGACTAATACCTAGAATGGACGGGCTGTCTTACGAGGAAAGGTTGGACAGGCTGGGCTTGTATCCGTTGGAATTTTGAAACATGTAAGATCCTGAGTGGTCTTGACAGGGTGGATGTGGAAAGGATGTTTCCCCTTGTGGGAGAATCTAGAACTAGGGGTCACTGTTTAAAAATAAGTTCAGTTCCGAAGAAGGGTCACTGACCCGAAACGTTAACTCTGCTTCTCTTTCCACAGATGCTGCCAGACCTGCTGAGTGGTTCCAGCATTTCTTGTTTTTATACCTGTGCAATTGTCCACTTTGCTGGGTCGATGCCAGAGCTGTAATCAAAGTCATCAGAGTGTGATGTGCAGTGGTAGGATAGAGAAAAGGGCAATTACCGTCGGTTCTACTAATCAATTTGAGAGACACAGGAGCAAAACTATTCTAATAAAAATAGTTGGGGAACAGTCTGTGGAACTTTGTAAAACAGGACATATCCCTCACCAAAAGAGGATGATGCATGTAAAAAGAGTGTAAATGAAGTGGGCTTTCTGAAGTGAACATCTATCCTTGGCATTACTATTGCTTCCCAATAGCCACTCATCTAAATCTCCAATATATTAAATACTTGATTGTGTAAAATGTTTCAACAGCAGCCCACAGATCTTCCACACTTTGGTGGTACATGGACGCTGCTAAACAATATCCATAGCTATCTGAGCAGTTATTTCCACAACGAGGTTGATTGTCAATTGTGAATTATCCAGTCAGCATTGAGCAGAATTTCTAAAAAAAAAATTAGGATTCAAGCACCAACATGTTTTTGGTTTGTAATACTGTTACTATCAGTCAACTGGTAATATTAAGTGCAGAAATAGGATGTTTATATTTCAGGAACCACACTAGTGTTAACGAGATTCACATGTTATTAAGAATACTATTATCATTACTCTCTTGTTCCCACATTATGCACTGTGAAATTGGTGTTCCGATGTCTTTCATGAGAGTTTTTGTACACAAAGTTCCCCTGCTGTGATCTGCTTAATGGTCATGAGAATTCAGCACTTCAGAGATTGAGCACTTTGGGCAATCTCACCAGTTCGCAGAGTCATTACAAGGCAACTTCCAACAATCAAACTGTCACAGTTTCATCGATCTGAAACGTTAACTCTGTTCCACTGTCCAAAGATGCCACCTGACCTGCTGAGTATTTTCAGTGCTTTGTTTTAATTTCAGATTTCCAGCATCAGTATTTTGCTTTTATTATATTCATAGGAAAATGAGGTGGACAGTTCAGACTGGGCTCGTGCATCTCCAAGTGATCATGGAATCATAAAATCGTACAATCGTTACAGTGCAGGAAGCCATTCGGCCCTTCATGTCCACACCGGCTCTCCGAAAGAGCAGTTCACTCAATTCCATTCCTCTGCCTTCTCCCCATAACCATGCACATTCTTCCTTTTCATATAACTGTCTAATTTCCTTTTGAATGTTCAATTGAACCCGTCTCCAGCATGTTCTCAGGCAGTGCATTCCAGACCTTAACCATTCGCTGCATGAAAAAGTTTTTCCTCATGTCACTTTTGCTTCTCTTACCGAATACTTTAATTCTGTGTCCTCTCGTTCTCGATCCTTTCACGAGTGGGAACTGTTTCTCTCTATCTACTCTGTCCAGACCCCTCATGATTTTGAATACCTCTATCAAATCAACTCTCAGCCTTCTCTTCTGCAAGGAAAACAGTCCTAACTTCTCCAATCTATCCTCATAACTGAAATTCCTTAGCCATGGAAGCATTCTCCTGAATCTTTTCTGTACTTGTCCGATGCCCTCAAGTCTTTCCTTAAGTGCAGGACCCAGAACTGGACGCAACTCTCCAGCTGAGGCTGAACTAGTGTCTTAGTTAAGTTGAACATAACTTCCTTGCTCTTGTACTCTATACCCCGATTAATAAAACCCAGAACACTGTATGCTTTATTGACCTGTCCTGCCACCTTCAATGACTTAGGTACATATACACCAAGGTTCCTCTGCTCCTACACCCACTTTAGAATTGTACTCTTTATTCTATATTGTCTCTCCATGTGATGCACTCCTAGAAGACTGGCAGTGCATTGCCTGTCATTCCCGACCAAAAGAAATGTGCAGCAACACGTGCAAACCTCCACGTTGATAAGATTACAAAATATTTGTAGTTCAAATCATTTCAGCATTTTCAGCAGAAAAGGACAACCATCTGGTGAATGGCATGAGTGAACACAAACCAGAAAAAGTTTTTAATTCACCAATTCCAACAAGATTACTGGTTTCAAAATGCATAGATCATGCATCATCCTCAGCACCATGCTATGTGTCACTACAACCTTCAGTGAAAACATGATTTTTTTTTTATATAAAGGCTTAAATGTCCCACCCAAAATGTGAGCTTCTCTCTTTCAGATACTCATGAAGCTGGTGTGTTTCCAGCAATTCCTGTTTCAGATTACAAGCACTCTGTTCTTTTTTCCTATACTGACGTTATATCTTGGAAAGAGAGAGAAAATACAGAAGTCTTCCGGAGCAGAGAAAGGATTTCACATGACATAGGCAGTGTCTCGGTACTGCAGCAATCGTCCCTTTCAGCACACAGCAAGACCAGACTTCCTTCCTGAATTTCCACATAGCTTCTTTAAACCTTAGATAGAACACTTAACTATTTGTACTACTGCAATGCTAGATTTTAATTTCAACTGCATTAAAAAAAAAACCAAAAGTTTGTTAAAATGCAAATAGTCATTCCAAAGAAGTTATTTCTTCACATTTATTAAAAACATTAACTGCTCCAATTTCCGTTATTCCACTCACAGTAGCTACAATATCATATATAATTTTGGTTTGATATGTCCCTTGAGGTAGAGCTTGGTGGCCTTGATGTCTGAGGATGCAGCTTACATTATTATAGGGCCCTACCTACTAAATTCATGGCCATGAGAAACGTGTCACGGACCATGAAATCTTAGGTCCTCTGCCATTTTGTGAGCGTCGCACGTTTTATTCAATGACAGAAAGCTCACCTCGCTCATTGTTGGGCGTGTTGCAGAGATTGACACAGGGTTCAACTAATAGATTTGTAGATGAGAGAGGGCTTCCAGTGCAGCTTTGAGAGAAGCAGTCTCGAGTATTAGAATGCCAGAATGAGCAAATCAAAAACGTCCGCAACCAATACTGCAGCACATCGAGTGAAAGAATTTGGAAGCCAAGCCTTCATGCTAATGGTGGCATACTGTTTTGTACAAGCTGCAATGTTTTTCTGGATCACACACAGCAGACAATAGTTCAGTGCCACTTAGAGCCCGAAAGTCATCACAGCAGAAAGCAGAGCATCTGACAACGCACGACTAGAAAATGAACATTAAAAAAAAACATTTCATCTCTTTTTAAGAACTAGACAGATAGCTCAGGAAATAGTCACTTGGTTACAATGGAACTTGTGGATGCTTTGGCAAGTGCCACATACCATTGGAAAAACTTGATCACTCAAAGCTGCGGGTATTCGTTCAACGTAATATGCAAAATGATGGTCACTTGCCAAGTGCAAATGAACTAGGGCAGGACTACCTACTAAAGGTTTTTGCTACACTTTGTGAGGAGATGACGTCTAAGATAAATGCAAGCAAGTCACCACATTCAACACCACTGACTTGAAAGTTGCAGCGATGAAGAAAGATTGGATCGGCGAGGGCTGTTTTCCCTAGAAGAGGAGTCTGAGGAGTGACTTAATTGAGGTGTACAAAGCTATGAGGGGCCTAGATAGACAGGAAGGACCTGTTTCCCCTAGCAGAGAGGTCAATTACCAGAGGGCACAGATTTAAGGTGATTGGTAGAAGAATTAGAGGGGACATGAGGAAAAACTTTTTCACCCTAAAGGGTGGTGGGTGTATGGAATGCACGGCCAGGAACGGTGGTAAAGGCAGAAACCCTCAACTCTTAAAAGGTACCTGGACATGCACCTGAAGTGCTGTAACTTGAAAGGCTATGGACCAGGTGCTGGAAGGTGGGATTAGACTGGGCGGCTAGTTTTTTCTGCCGCCGCAGACTCGATGGGCTGAGTGGCCTCCTTCTGTGCCGTAATTTTTCTATGGTTTTCTATGAAGTGAGTAAAGAATAGGACCTGTTTATAGTCAGCTTTTTACAATAGTTTTTGGTATACAATAAATGCCATTTGAAACCAGAAACCTCCCTTGTCTTTTGTTTTAAATATATCAGTTTGTTGAGACATCATGAAATTTACAAATTAAATGAGAAAGCATGAAATTCCCGATTCTTAAAATGTCATGATCGTGAAATCTGTAAAATTTGACTGTGAGTTTGGTAGGGCTCTAAGTATTAAGAGCTTTTAAATTCACAGTCAAAAAGAAATAAATTCAGCCCAGTCCTTTAATCACAAGTTGTGGCTTACATTATCCATTTAACTTGATGCCATGGGTCACCACGTGACTACAATGCAATTACACTGCCCATCACCAGAGGTTAATGCCAACAACTCATTACTGATAACAGTTTCCATCAGCGGTTAACTACTTGTCACAGTCTCCAACTGGATATTCGATATAATACTCACACACCTATCAAAGTGCACAGGCATAAACAGTTCATTTGCTTGTCTTTTATTAAGTATAAAAATAAAAGCAAAACACTGTAGATACTGGAAACCTGAACTAGAAACAAAATGCTGGAAATACACAGGTCAGGCAGCATCTGTGGAGTGAGAAACAGTTAACGTTTGAGGTCAGTGACCTTTTATTAGAAACGATGAAATGTTGTTGACCTGAAACATTAACACTTTGCAGCATTTTGTTTTTATTGAAGTATAAAAATAAATTGGGGCAACAAATCCACTGCAATGCTATTTGTGACAGACCCATCTGGTCCATTAAAATAGCATATGTCAGTATATCAAGCAGCAGCAGTCTGAATATACGTTTACTACAGAACAGTGCTTGCTGGAAATTTATTTAAAACGCACTTATATCCTCACTTAAGGGTAATGACACTGGACTTACAACAACCAATTTCCAAATATTTTTAGACAGATTAGTATGTGCATTTTTAGAAAGATTGGGGAGTATGCCAGTACCATATAGGACAGTCATTCAACTTCAGGGATGCAATTTTGAAAAGTCAACGTAGAATTTTCTGGTTCATAACTGAAATTCAATGTAGCAATGTCTGTGTCAGACTAGTTGCTGCAGTTATATAAAAGCAAAATACTGCGGATGCTGGAAATCTGAAATAAAAACAAGAAATGCTGGAATCACTCAGCAGGTCTGGCAGCATCTGTGGAAAGAGAAGCAGAGTTAACGTTTCGGGTCAGTGACCCTTCATCGGAACTCAGTTACCTGATTAACAAGGAGACTACAGGTGCTGCATGTAGGCCACCAGCAAATAAATTAATTGCTACTCGACACACAGAGTAGTGATTTAAAATTGACTGGATTGACTATCAATTTGCCAATTGAATTTAAGCATCTAGTGTCAACTTAGCATGATTGGTAGCAATCTCACCTCTATCAGTATGTGGAGGGTTCAATCCCCACTACAGCCTTCAGCATGTAATGCAGGCCGACACTGCAGCGCAACACTGACAGAGTATCAACCGGCTTGGGTGGATGGCAAATAAACGTAGCAATATTTGAAAAACAGCAGAGAGTTTTCCCAGTGTTCCAACCACAATTCCCTTCGACAGTCACTAAAAGCAAATAGTTTCTCAGGTTATGATTGATGGACTTTGTGTGCAAATTGTCTGCTTCATATTACAGAGACTACATTGTAAAAGTAATCCATCTTGTACAAAATGTTTTAGTAGGTCCTGATGAAGGGAAAAAGCACCATTTAAATGCAAGTTCTTAAATGTGGATATCCTGCTGATCCCGTTCCAATTATGGTTACATTTCAATCAACAAACCACAAAACCTTCCACAAACAAATCACTTAATCTAAGTAAACAAATAGAAGGTGCAGTGGGACTTCACCTTGACCTGGAAACTACATTTGCCACTGCGGACTGCTTCTTCATCAGTCTGCCACTGGTGCGGTCGGCTTGATTCTGGAACATAGATGTCTTTCTTGCGCCTGAAGCTCTGTCGTAACTTGTTCATTTTTGACCACTCACTTTCTAACAAAAGAAAAAAAAACGCATGTTAACTTGTGGCCCACTGAACGTGCTTAGTTATTTCTTTTTCCTGACAGCAGTGATCCATTCCCCAACACAAACAACCACGAACAGAAAATCAAGACTTTCTTTTATTAATGAATCAATTCACATACCATTATAACTGTGTCAATTAATCAAAGAGAACAAATGACTCATCTGGCCTTTGAAATCAATGTAATTAATTTGCTACAGTTATGCAATAAGACAATCTGCACAGAAACACACTGAATGTAGTCGCACATATTCTATTCTCAGCAAGGTGTTAAAGTTCCTAAAAAGACATAAGAATGTTTCCCCTCTTCCTTTGCTTGTGCCTTCCAGCATCTCTCAGCATCCAGTCAACCTGCCCCCAACGTCGCTACACTAAATGTTGGGAAGCAATTCAGTTGTGAAACCCCCAGCTGAGTCCTCTCCCAACACCCGCAGAGGGCCTGTCCTTAGCAGGAGTCCTTGGAAAGCATGAATCGTGGTTGATATTTCCTGCCGAATGTCTCAGAGCACTGTTGGCAGTGCTGCAGTCTGTTAGGAGATGCAAGAATCGTAGGGCCAAAAGCACCGAATCGTTCAAATTATTCTTCCTGCCTGGCAAAAATACCACTCCAAGGCACAAATCATTTCTCCACCACATTGAGCCATATCTACTGCATTTTTCCTGAACTAAGTTCAACAGGGAGAGTAGTTAAGTTTTAGCTGTAAAAAAATGGTGAACAGATGGATGATATCCTGCAATGGGCTGGGGCCTTGTTCACTTAGATTATCATGCAAGTCTTTCCTTGTCTCATTACTAAATGAGAAACTGAGATAGACTTGATTTTTAAAAAAGGTTTATGCTACTAACAACAACTGCTGTCCTCTATTCAGGCGAAGTTCCTTTCCCCTTTGAAACTGATTTCACTGCCAGCCTCTCAACGACTCTATTCTTTCCAAAAAAAAAGCTTCCTTTCCTCTTCAAGGTCCTAGAACTCGTGATTGATACCCTGCTCATCCTCTGTGGTTACAACCAAAGCGTGCAATCCTTGTATTCGTCCTCTAACTTTTCATTACATTCCGCACAGCTCACCATTTAAGATGAAAGGTCACAGACCTGAAGCATTAACTGTATTTCCAGTATTTTCTGTTTTTGTTTCACCATTTTAACTGCCTGCTGTGGTCCATTCTATCCCACCTCCCTTTCAAAGGGGGTCTGCCAATAAGGGAAGGACAATGATTGCTGGAAAGCACTGAAGTCCAGCTTGATGCATTATAAATGCAGCACAAGAATAAGTGAGAAATAAAACAAGCATTACTTCCCCCTAGCCTTTGTCCTATCTCTTTACTGACTCTCAGAATTTCATGGCTGTTGGCAGTCATTTGGTAATTTAACCAAATGGGCATTATTTACATGCAAGACCACACAGCAAGCATTGGGACGCAATTTAGTTGTGAAGGACGTTCCAGTTGAATGTGATGTGTCCTCACCCAACACCAGCAGGCTGCCACCTCTTAGCAGAAGTACTTGGAAAGCTATCACAAACACAAAAACTAGTTGATTTTGCCTGCCAATCGCAGCACCCAAATTACTTCTACCTGCTATCAAATAACACCAAGACCAAAAATCAAACCTAGCACCTGGCAGTGCCTATATTGGAAGTCTGCAACTTGCAGCTCAGGAGCTGCAGGCAGCTCTTCGGGAACATCTCATTTGTAGCTTCCAACCTCTTCCAGTTGGATTACATTAACATGGAAAAGCCCCAAAAAAATTAAGTTAAGAAAAGCAAGAGCTGTGTTTTTATTCTGGGGTTTTTATTCTGCACTTTACTGTTTCAAATGATTAATTTAACGAATAAATTTGTTCCAGTGGTACAGCTACACAATAGTTACAGATAGTGTCTTTGATTCAAGGAATGGATTTTATGGTTGCGACCAATATTGTTTCAAATATAGCGGAGATGATAAATTATTCTGAATGTATTAGAAGCCTTTTTTAAAAACAATCACGAGTATTAGCTGAAAAAATAACAAGATGTGTAGAATTAAGACATAGTTTGTTTTAAAGATGACTTAACTGACAGCATTATAATGGAGAAAAAGTCAAAAAGGCGATAAATCAGATTTTAATTGATATTTTTCTATTGACAAATAAATTATGTGTTATATATGAAAATTATGCATTCTCCCAGAGACACTTGGCAATTTTCCAAGTGTTTGGTTTAGAAATGCCAAATGTTCATCTTTCGGCTCCTAATAGCTTTTATTTTAGGCAGCTTTTTTTTTTTAAAAAGGCACTTCAGGTAAAACAAAAGGTTGCAGACCACTGGCCTATACTCGAGCTGCTTGCTCATCATTCAAAAAATCCTCCATGTTTGCAAAATAATTTTCCAAAATCTGTCTCAAGAAAAGCATATTAAACATTGCCTGACTGCTCAGAAACAATTAGCTTGGCTACCTGGCATTTTCCTATCTTGCAGCAATTGCAATCTTAGATACGTGGAACGTTCCAAATCAATCAAAAGCTAAGCAGTACTGTTACTGCTCAATTTACTGAAAACTGATATTACAGTAGAAGAGTTGGTGTTCACAAGTTTATCACCAAAACAGAGCTAGCAACGTATTTAAGCTGCTGTATAGGTTTTGTCAACTACTGATATTAAGCAATAGTTCAGTGTGTAAAAGTTGATTAAATACACTCATCATCCATGCAATTTTTTGAATACGAAATAGATATCCAAAATCATCATTGTGATCGCAAGGTAGTAGAGTTGGCTACTAAATGCACAGCAGCAGCCTGGATAAATTTAAGCTCTGTGGGAAGGTAACAAGCCACTGCTTACAACCTCCCAAGAGTAGCACAGCTTCAGGTCAACAACTCAGCAGCAACAGGGATCAACCACATGCACCTCATTATTGTTAGAGTCAGGCAGGGCAAAGTGGTGGTTTGGGCAATGGTTGCAAAGGGTCATGCTTGAGTAGTTTATAACAGTCTGAACACCAAGATTAGATTGTAGCCTTGTAAATAAATTTCCAGATATCAGTCATGACTCATTATTTACATATAAATACACTGGTTTAATTTATGTGGGGATTATTTTTTTGTGTGCCAGGACCCATCAGCATATTGCCTGCACTACTTACCCTTGTAAGTAGGATGTCAGAAATGCTCCATCCATCAATATTGGCGACCACGCTCTGGAAGTGGTTCAAGAGTTCACCTACCTAGGCTCAACTATCACCAGTAACCTGTCTCTAGATGCAGAAATCAACAAGCGCATGGGTAAGGCTTCCACTGCTATGTCCAGACTGGCCAAGAGAGTGTGGGAAAATGGCACACTGACACGGAACACAAAAGTCCGAGTGTATCAGGCCTGTGTCCTCAGTACCTTGCTCTACGGCAGCGAGGCCTGGACAACGTATGCCAGCCAAGAGCGACATCTCAATTCATTCCATCTTCGCTGCCTTCGGAGAATACTTGGCATCAGGTGGCAGGACTATATCTCCAACACAGAAGTCCTTGAAGCGGCCAACACCCCCAGCTTATACACACTACTGAGTCAGCGGCGCTTGAGATGGCTTGGCCATGTGAGCCGCATGGAAGATGGCAGGATCCCCAAAGACACATTGTACAGCGAGCTCGCCACTGGTATCAGACCCACCGGCCGTCCATGTCTCCGTTATAAAGACGTCTGCAAACGTGACATGAAATCGTGTGACATTGATCACAAGTCGTGGGAGTCAGTTGCCAGCATTCGCCAGAGCTGGCGGGCAGCCATAAAGACAGGGCTAAATTGTGGCGAGTCGAAGAGACTTAGTAGTTGGCAGGAAAAAAGACAGAGGCGCAAGGGGAGAGCCAACTGTGCAACAGCCCCAACAAACAAATTTCTCTGCAGCACCTGTGGAAGAGCCTGTCACTCCAGAATTGGCCTTTATAGCCACTCCAGGCGCTGCTTCACAAACCACTGACCACCTCCAGGCGCGTATCCATTGTCTCTCGAGATAAGGAGGCCCAAAAGAACTTACCCTTGATGATCAAGAGGATTAATGATTACTGCGGATTTTAGAAATGAAATGCTGTTGAATCATATGAAATTTTACAGCAATAAAATTTAATCCAGAATGTTGTTTTACAATCATTCTCAAAACCACTTGACTGATTATGGAGTGCCTAAAGTTCAGCAATTCTGCAAGAGCATTAAATACAAATTAAAAGCAGAAATAAAGGTGGGTGCTTTTTACTGATAAAAATAGAAAAAAAGATTCGACAAGGAGGAAAAATACTGAGCTTTATTAATTCCACTACACAAGTAGCATCAAACACTTCAAAAAAGTTTGTTAGACATTTTTTTTTTAAATAAAAAGTTGGGCATTTTTTATTTTAAATCATCCAGTTTTCAATTCACTTTCCACGCAAATGAATTAATGGAAATTCTGACAGCCCTGAAGTAAAAGCCATTTTGTGCTTTACAAACAATAAAATTGTACATGCTGCAAAAGCAATTATGATGTAACACTTAATTTGTACTCCTGCATGATAGAATTATCTTCACTGATACTATGCTGTCAATCCAACAAGAACTGACTATCACAAATATATTTAGGTTAACAGACAAAATTACTCCACACAAAACTGTGATCAGTCCTCTCGGCATTCAACCAGAACACCGCACTCTACTTTTAAACTACTCTCTTGAAAACAGCAGAACCGCAACCATTTCAATGAAAATCAAAGTCCACTGCACTGTTGTCAGCTCAATTGATCTTTTAACCCCTGTTGTCAGCTCAATTGATCTTTTAACCCCTGTTGTCAGAATTAGGATTCCATTATAGTTAGGGTGGAGAGCATTGCACAGGCATTTAATATGGACTCCATACTAAACATATGTAACAGATTACGAACAATAGCACCTCCCTCCTTCTGAGACCAGAAGAGCTCAAAAAGCTATAAGTCAATTCAAATTTTCATGCAAAATCACTTCAGTTCTGGAGGCTACAACCTGATTGAACCCAACTACCTGCACAAATATCAATTCAAAATTTAGGATCAACTCCTTAAAACTGTGAGCTGTTACCACACTAGAGTCCTCGGCCGACTCCTACAGCCTCTTTCCCTGCTCAGTGCAGGGAGACCCTTCACTCTCCATACCAATGAGCAGCAGCAACATGAGGAGCACTTTCTATCAGCTTCATAAAGCTGAACAAAAAGTTCCATGGGACAGACAACACTGAAGTGTGACTAATGATCAACTCCTTTTGGTATTTCGGGCCAAATTGACTGTTTCTGTACTGCACATTATATGTAATATTATGTAGTTTTTGGGGAACAAATACAATTTAACTAGTCCAGAAACGAATTGCAGGAAAATATGATGCAACTACTCCAGAGGGAGACTTCCCTCAATTCACACACACACAGACACACAAACTAAAGAGAGGAGGAGGAGGAAAGACACTATTTGGAATATTTATTCTGAGACCAAACATATTACATTCAAGAGCTGCGTCTTTCTGGGTATTATCCTGTTTCTACAGTTAACAGCCCTTTTGTAGTAAAACTTCTTGAAGCCCAGTTTAGCATCTCTTAAAAACTTACATCTGTTCACATTTATTCTACTACACTCGACATTCGAACAAGGCAGCCATTTAGTCCAACAGGTAGCCGTCCCTCGCCAGAATCTCGAGCTCCAATTGCCTTGGTTACAAAGGACACTGAATGCCAACATCTATTTTCCCAAACTAAGAATGGGTAGAAGTGTCCATAAATCAAATGTCATCTGTAACCAACAGGGAATGAATTCTGCTACTAAAAGTTCATCTATGGAACCTTTCTGCAGTTAATTTCCCTCCAATACCTTGACATTCAATCCTCATTTCTCATCAAGGAAGGGAGTAGGAAGAAAAGTCATAAGTAATTTGTCACTGATTTTTAAGCAGACATTACATAACTACTCATCTCCCTTCTGCAAGTGGTAAATTGGAACGGGAATACCACCCCACTGGTTTGAGTCATAACTAGCACAAAGGAAAACGGTTGTGGCTATTGGAGGCCAATCATCTCAGCCCCAGCACACTGCTGCAGGAGCTTCTCAGGATAGTGTCCAAGTCCAACCATCTTCAGCTGCTTCACCTTCCCTCCATAAGGTCAGAAGTGGGATGTTTGCCAATGACGGCTAGTGTTCAGCTCCATTCACAACTCCTCAGATATGCCCACATGCAGCAAGACCTGAACAACACTCCGACTAAGTGGCAAGTAACATCCATGCCAGGCAAGAGCCAGGCAACAGCCATCTCCAACAAATGACATTAAACATTACCATTACTGAAACCCCCCCAAATCATCCTGGGGCTCACCACTGACCAGAAACTTAACTGGACCAGCCATATAAATACTGTGGCTATAAGAGCAGGTCAAAGGTTGGGAAATCTGCAGCAAGTAACTCACTTCTCAACTCCACAAAGCCACTCCATCACCTACACAGCACAAGTCAGGATTTTGAGGGAATACTCTCAACTCGCCTGGATGAATGCAGCTCCAACAACACTCGAAGTTGGACACCATCCATGACAACTCAGCCCAATTGATCGGCAGCCCATCCACCACCTTCAACGTTCACTCCCACCATCACTGGCTCACAGCGGCAGCTGTGTGCACCATCTACAAGATGCACTGCAGCAACTTGCCACAGCTCCTTCAACATCACCTCCACTACCTAGAAGGTCACAAGTGCATGGGAACACAACCTGCAAGTTCCCCTCCACGTCACACACCATCCTGACTTCGAATTATATTGCTGTTACTTCATTGTCATTGGCTCAAAATCCTGGAACACCCTTCTGAACAGCACTATGGGTGTACTTACACAACATGGTCTACAGCAGTTCAAGAAGGAGGCTCACTCCCAACTTCTCAAGGGCAATTGGGGATGTGCAATAAATGCTGGCCTTGCTGATGCACACATCCCATGATCAAATAAGAGGGTGGGGGGTTGGTGGTGGTAGGATATGTCCTCGGGGGATTCCAGAGCTAATGGTGCAGGAGTGGCATGCAAAGCCACTGAAGTTGAGAAGGGCTGTTTCAGTCCTGTAGCAGGGACTTAAACCTGACTGGAGAGATTCAAATATGGAGTTCTGGAAAAGATGAGCATGGATTTGGGAGGTGAGAGCTCACTGAAGGATGCGGAGGAAAGGGAGGTTGGAGACGGGGTGCTAGTTTAGGTGTAAATCAGAGGGGACAAAGGTGGGTTCATTTGGAGTAGTGTGGTAACGACAGCAGGTTTGAAGGGAAGGGGTAATCTTAGGAAAACTGTTGAAAGCAGCTAACATGGGGGCCACAAAACGAAGGTAGGAATAGGGCCCAGGAAGCAGGATGTCTCTCTCACAGACAAGTTTGGGGAGAAACACAGTAAAAATGCAAGGTCAGTGTAAGGCAGATAGGAATTTTAGGGTAAATAAAAACAAAATACTGCAGATGCTGGAAATCTGAAATAAAAACAAGAAATGCTGGAACCACTCAGCAGGTCTGGCAGCATCTGTGAAAAGAGAAGCAGAGTTAACGTTTCGGGTCAGTGACCCTTCTTCGGAACTGACAAATATTAGAAAAGTCACAGGTTATAAGCAAGTGAGGTGGGGGTGGGGCAAGAGATAACAAAGGAGAAGGTGTAGATTGGACAAGGCCACATAGCTGACCAAAAGGTCATGGAGCAAAGGCAAACAATATGTTAATGGTGTGTTGAAAGACAAAGCATTAGTACAGATTAGGTGTTAACGGACTGAATATTGAACAGCAGCAAGTGCAAACCTGAAAAAAAAAAGTGGGTAAGCAAACTGAACAAACTAAGATGAAATGAAATAAACGCAAAAAAAAGATTGTAAAAAATGTAAAAAAGAAAAAATAACTAAAAATGAAAGTAAAATGGGGGGTTGTCATGCTCTGAAATTATTGAACTCAATGTTCAGTCCGGCAGGCTGTAGTGTGCCTAATCGGTAGATGAGATGCTATTCCTCGAGCTTGCGTTGATGTTCACTGGAACACTGCAGCAATCCCAGGACAGAGATGTGAGCAGGGGGGAGTGTTGAAATGGCAAGCAACCGGAAGCTCAGGGTCCTGCTTGCGGACCGAGCGGAGGTATTCCGCAAAGCGGTCACCCAGTCTGCGCTTGGTCTCCCCAATGTAGAGGATACCACATTGTGAGCAGCGAATACAGTATACTGCATTGAAAGTAGTACAAGTAAATCGCTGCTTCACCTGAAAGGAGTATTTGGGGCCTGGGATAGTGAGGAGAGAGGAGGTAAATAGGAAGGTATTACACCTCCTGCGATTGCAGGGGAAGGTGCCATGGGACGGGGACGAGTGGTGGGGGTAATGGAGAAGTGGACCAGGGTGTCACGGAGGGAACAATCCCTTCGGAATGCTGACAGGGAAGGGAGAGGAAGATGCGACTGGAAGTGGCATCACGCTGGAGGTGGCGGAAATGGCGGAGGATAATCCTTTGGATATGGAGGCTGATGGGGTGGAAAGTGAAGACAAGGGGAACCCTGTCACGGTTCTGGGAGGGAGGGGAAGGGGTGAGGGTAGAGGTGCGGGAAATGGGCCGGACACGGTTGAGGGCCCCGTCAACCACAGTGGGGGGAAATCCTCAGTTGAGGAAAAAGGAGGTCATATCAGAAGCACCGTCATGGAAGGTATCATCAGAGCAGATGCGTCGGAGATGGAGAAACTGGGAGAATGGAATGGAGTCCTTACAGGAGGTAGGGTGTGAAGAAGTGTAGTCGAGGTAGCTGTGGGAGTCGGTGGGCTTATAATGGATATTAGTAGACAACCTATCCCCAGAGATGGAGACAGAGAAGTCGAGGAAGGGAAGGGATGTGTCAGAGAATTTTAGGGGATGTTTAGCCTGGTAGGCTACGGTGGGGGAGGGAAGTGGCAGATGCAGATTAAGGTATGGTCTCAATCTTAGTGATAAAGAAGTCCATGAGCTCCTCACACTTAAACAATAGCAAAAGACAGCAGATGCTGGAAAACAGGGAAAAAAAACAAAGTGTTGGAAAAGCTCAGCGGGTCAGGCAGCATCTGTGGAGAGAGAAGCAGAGTTAACGTTTCAGGTCTGTGACCTTTCATCAGAACTGGCAACGGTTAGGAAAGAATTGGGTTTTAAGCAAGTGGTGGGGTTGGCGGGGTGGGGCGAAGAGAAGATAACAAAAGGGAAGATGTGTGATAGCACAGAGGGCAGGAGAGATTTAATAACAAAGCTGTCCTGGGACAAAGGCAAATAGCGTGTTAATGCTTGTGGTGAAAGACAAAGCATTAGTCTAGAGAGAGTGTTAACAGCAGAATATTCGACATTGCGGAAGAATAGGCAGAAAGGAAAAGGAGGTGGGGTAGCTTTGTTATTAAAGCAAGGGATCAGTGCAGTTCCGAGTAATGATATAGGTGTAATAGATCGTGATGTAGAATCAGTTTGGGTGGAAATAAGGAATAGCAAGGGAAAGAAATCACTGGTGGGAGTGGTCTACAGGCCCCCGAAGAGTTACCTCTCTGTAGGACAAGATATTAATCAGGAAATAATGGAGGTGTGTAAGAAGGGCACTGCAATTATCATAGGCGATTTAAATCTGCATATAGACTGGACAAATCAAATTGGCAAGGGTAACATGGAAGACAATTTGTGGAGTGCCTCAGGGACTGTTACTTAGAGCAATACGTTGCAGAATCGACCAGGGAACAGGCTATTTTAGATTTGGTGTTGTGTAATGAGGTAGGATTAATAAGAGATCTCATAGTTAAGGATCCTTTACGGGGAAATGATAACATGGTAGAATTTCAAATTCAGTTTGAGGGTGAGCAACTTGGGTCTCAAACCAGTGTCGGGCTGGGAAGATAGACGACAGGGGAAGTCAGTAAATGAGCAGTGGCAGACCTCTAAGCAGATATTTCATAACACTCAGCAAACATTTAATCCAGTCAGAAGGAAGGACTCGAAGAGAACGATGAACCATCCGTGGATAACAAAGGAAATTAAGGAGAGTATTAAATCTAAAACAAAGGCGTACATTGTGGCGAAAATGAGTGGTAGGCCAGAGGATTGGGAATTTTTTTTTTTAGAAACCGGCAGTGGATGACAAAAAAAAACAAATAAAGAGGGAGAAAATTGATTCTGAGAATAAATTGGCAAGAAATATAAAAACAAACAGCAAGAACTTCTACGGGTATATTAAAAGGAAGAGAGTAGCTAAAGTAAGTGTGGGACACTTAGAGGATGAGACTGGGGAATTAATAACACGAACAGGGAAATGGCAGATAATTTAAACCAATGTTTTGCATCGGTCTTCACAGTGGAGGACATTATAAACATCCCAACAATAATAGATGAACAAGGTGTAAATGAGAGGGAGGAACTTGTAACAATCTCTATCACGAGTGAAAAGATGCTGGACAAACTGATGGGACTAAAGGCAGACAAGTCGTCAGGACCTGATGGCCTGCATCCAATGGTTTTAAAAGAAGTGGCTGCAGAGACAGTGGAAGCATTGGTCAAAATATACCAAAACTCACTGGATTCCGGTAGGGTACTAGCAGATTGGAACCGTTAATGTAACGTCCCTATTCAAGAAAGGAGGGAGACAGAAAGCAGGAAATTACAGACCAGTTAGCTTAACATCAGTCATTGGGAAAATGCTTGAGTTGATTATTAAAGGAAGAAATAGCAGGACATTTAGGAAAACATAATGCAATCAGAGTCAACATGGTTTTATGAAAAGGAAATCATGTTTGACAAATTTGTTAGAGTTCTTTGAGGATATAACAAGCAGAGTGGATAAAGGGGAACCAGTAGATGTAGTGTATTTGGATTTCCAAAAAGCATTCAAGAAGGTGTCACATAAAAGGTTATTGCACAAAATAAGAGGTCCTAGGGCCTTAACTATTTACTATCTATATTAATGACTTAGAGGAAGGGACAGAGTGTAATGTATCCAAATTTGCTGATGATACAAAAATAGGAACATTCTTCCTGCACCTAGCCTGTCCTGTTAGAATTTTATAGGTTTCTATGAGATCCCCTCTCATTCTTCTAAACTCTAGTGAATATAGGCCTAGTCGACCAATTCACTCCTCATATGTCAATCCTGCCATCCCAGGAATCAGCCGAGTAAATCTTCTTTGCACTCCCTCCATGGCAAGTACATTCTTCCTCAGATAAGGAGACCAAAACTCCAGATGTGGTCTCATCAAGGTCCTGGATAACTGCAGGAAGACATCTTTGCTCCTGCACTCAAATCCTCTTGCAATGAAGGCCAACATACCATTCGTCTTCCTAATTGCTTGCTGCACCTGAAGGCTTGCTTTCAGCAACTGGTGTACAAGGACACCCAGGTCTTGTTGCATCTCCCCCTTTCCCAATCTATCACCATTCAGATAATAATCTGCCTTTCTGTTTTTACAATCAAAGTGGATAACCTCACATTTATCCACATTCTACTGCATTTGCCCACTCACCCAACTTGCCCAAATCACGTTGGAGCCTCTTTACACCCTCCTCACAACTCACATTCTCCCCCAGCTTTGCATCATATGCAAACTTGGAAATGTTACATTTAGTTCCCTCACTCAAGTTATTAATATATATTGTGACTAACTGGGGCCCAAGCACTGATCCCTGCGGTACCCCACTAGTCACTGCCCACCACCCAGAATAAAAGACCTGTTTATTCCTACTCTTTGTTTCCTCTCTGTCAACCAGTTGTCAATTGATGCCACTATATTACCCCCAAATCCCATGTGCTTTAATTTTGCACACTAAGCTCTTATATGGGACCTTATCAAAAGCCTTCTGAAAATCCAAATACACCACATCCACTGGTTCTCCCTTACCTATTCTGCTAGTTACATACTCAAAAATCTCCAGTAGATTTGTTAAGCTATCACATCCTTTATATAATAGACTCTAGCATTTTCCCCACTACTGATGTAAGGCTACCTGGTATGTAGTTCCCTGTTTTATCTCTCCCTCCTTTTTAAATAGTGGGGTTACATTTGCCACCCTCCAATCTGTAGGAACTGCTCCAGAGTTTATCGAATTCTGGAAGATGACCACCAATGCATCCATGACTTCCAGGGTCACTTCCTTTAGTACTCTGTGATGTAGACCATCAGGCGCTGGGGATTTGTCAGCCTTTAACCCCATTAATTTCCCCAGCACTATTTTTCTACTAATACGGATTTCCTTCAGTTCCTCCCTCTCATTAGACCCTTGGTTCCACAACATTTCTGGGAGGTTATTTGTGTCCTCCTTTGTGAAGACAGAACCAAAGCATGTGTTCAATTGTTCTGCCATTTCTTAGCTCCCCATTAGAATTTCCCCCGTTTCTGACTGTAAGGGACCTACATTTGTCTTCACTAATCTTTTTCTCTTCACATATTTATAGAAGCTTTTACAGTCAGTTTTTATATTCCCTGCAAGTTTACTCTCATACTCCACTTTCCCCTGCTTAATCAACCTCTTTGTCCTCCTTTGCTGAATTCTAAACTGCTCCCAATTCTCAGACTTGCTGTTTTTTCTGGCAATTTTATAAGCCTCCTCTTTGAATCTGATATTATCCTTAATTTCTTTTGTAAACCTGATTGAGCCACCTATCCAGTTTTATTTTTGAGCCAGACAGGAATGAATAATTGTTGTAATGCATGCACACGTTCTTGAAATATTATCCATTGCCTATCGACTGTCAACCCTTTTAGTAAAGTTCCTCAATCTACCATAGCCAACTCACGCCCCATACCTTCGTAGTTTCCTTTATTTAGATTCAGGACCCTAGTTTCAGATTCAACTACTTCATTCTCCATCTTAATGAAGAATTCTATCATGTTATGGTCACTCCTCCCCAAGGGACCCTGCACACAAGCTTGTTAATTAATCCTTTCTCATTGCACAATACCCGGTCTAGGATAGCCTGTTCTCTAGTTGTTTCCTCAACATATTAGTCTAAAAAACCATCACGTACATACTCCAGGAAATGCTCCTCTATAGTATTTTTGCTAATTTGGTTTGACTAATCTACATGTAGATTAAGGTCACCCATGATTACAGTTGCACCCTTATTGCATGTGACTCTAATTTCCAGTTTAATGCCATCCCTTACGTCTCCACTACTGTTTGGGGGCCTATAGACAACCCCCACCAATGTTTTCTGCCCCTTGGTGTTTCTTAGCTCCGCCCATTCAGATTCCACACCATGATTTGCTGAGCCGATATCCTTCCTCGCTATTGCATCGACTTCCTCCTTTACTAGCAAAGCTACCCCTCCTCCTTTCCTTTTTTGCCTGTCCTTCCTAAAAATTGAATACCCCTGGATGTTCAGTTCCCATCCTTGGTCACCTTGTAGCCATGTCTCCGTAATTGCTACTATTTCAGAGCCGTTTATATCTATTTGCACTGTTAATTCATCTACCTTTATTGCGAATGCTCTGCGCATTAAGACACAATGCCTTTGGACTTGTCTTTTTAACATTGCTAGTCATCTTAGCTTTATTTTGCATTATGATCCCATTTGTATCGCGTCGTTGTTTTGCCTGCCTTCCGCTTTTGCTTCTTACCTTTGTCTTTCATTTCTATCCTCGTTTCCCTCTCCTCTGTCTCCCTGCTCAGATTCCCATCCGCCCCCACCCACCCCAACTGAGGAAATTGGTCCCGGTCCTGCCCAGATGCAACCCGTCCAGCTTGTACTGGCCCCACCTTCCCCAGAACTGGTCCCAATGTCCCAGGAATCTGAATCACTCCCCCTCCACCATTTCTCCAGCCACGTATTCATCTGGTGTATCCTGCTATTTCTGCTCTCGCTAGCACGTGACACTGGTAGTAATCTTGAGATTACTACCTTTGAGGTCCTGCTTTTTAATTTTCGTCCTAACCCCCTTGATCCAGCTTGTAGGAGCTCATCCTTTTTTTTTAAACCTATGTCATTGGTACCGATATGTACCATGACAACTGGCTGCTCGTCTTTCCCCCCTCAGAATGCCCTGCAGCCCCTCAGAGACATCCTTGACCCTAGCACCAGGGAGGCAACATACCATCCCGGAGTCTCTTTTACGGCCGCAGAAACACCTGTCTGTTCCCCTTACGATTGAATCCCCTATCACTATCGCCCTGCCACTCTTCTTCCACCCCTCCTGTGCAGCAGAGCCACCCATGGTGCCATGAACTTGGCTCTTGCTGCTTCCCCCTGAGCCATCTCCAACAATATCCAAAGCGGTATATCTGTTAGAGAGGGGGACGGCCACTACCTGCCTTCCTCCACTCTACCTGTCGGTCACCCATTCCCTTTCTGTCTTTGCAGCATTTGCCTGCGGTGTGACCACCTCGCTGAACGTGCTATCCACAACGATCTCAGCATTGCAGATGCGCCATAGTGAATCCACCCATCCAGCTCCATAATGCGGGTAGCCAGTAGCTGCATTTGGATACACTTCCTGCACACATGGTCATCAGGGACACAGGAGGAGCATATCATGGTACGAGCTCTCCTGCCATGATTTACGTTTAGATTACTTAGTTACTCCCTTTAATTAAAAATGCTAATTATGCTAGGGGCCTTGTTCTACCCCAAACACTGGCCACTACAATCTAAAATCCTTAATAAATTACACGAGTTAAAAAAAAACACTTTACTGGTACTAACTTCATCACTTATCAGGCATTAGCCAAGGCCTCTGAATTACTAGTCCAATGACATTACCACTAGGCCACCATCTGGAATGCACTGCCTGAAAAGGTAGTGAAAGCAGATTCAACAGCAACCTCAAAACAGAACTGCATAAATACCAGAAAATAAAACATTTGCCAGGCTATGGGTTAAGAGTAAGGGTGTGGAACTAACTGGATAACCCTTCCAAAAGACCTGACATAGGCACGATGGATGAATGACCTCCTTCTGTGCTATCATTCAATGATTCTATGAGATGACTTCTCAAGTTGCTTTATTACAAAGTAAGCAAACCATACAGAACTCTCAACATGCTAAGAGTCACTTGGTATGATTACAAATTCTGTTCATGTACCTTTACAAAAATAGAGGTTCTCCTCTTTAAGTCTACAAATGCCTGGCTGACTTTTTGGTGACCTATGTCGTGATTCTATAAAGGCTTCCTTTGAAAACACAAGAGTCTGTAAACACCACAATGCGTGATGTCTTCCTGAATGGCCAGTTGTTGCTAATGAATTGGACGCTGTTGTTATATCATATTATCACTTGTTATTTAATCATCTCCTGTACTCCACCTAATGTCAGACCATTCTATGTTTCTCAGTCCCCTTTTCACTGGTCTGCCACTCATTATAATGCTGTTTATCTGAAATATCTTCCCGTTTTGACGCTCATAAAACCTGAAATATCAACCGTATTTTCCTCTTCGATTTCAGATTTCCAACAGATACTATACTTTGCTGTTTGTGCAGTTGGTGCATGAAAACCACAGGCACAACCTGGCATTCCATGACAACCCTGTATATACAGTACATTACAAAATTTGTGTGTTACAATAAAGTAATCAGTAAACCCTTAATGATACCCCAACATTCAGAACTTTATGAAAACTACTGCATCGCATGGCACTGGAGTGAAAACTTGCAAATAACTGGAACTGACTACACCTCAGTAGGTAGCATGTGGAACGGTTTATAAATTCAGCCCAGTATCGATGCTCATACCTGAACCGACATTTCAAGTAGTTTTATTTTAAAATTTCAGACTCGGTATCAGAAACGAGTCTGTACCTCCCTTGAGGTTTAACAGCTTGCTGCCCGAAATACATTAGGTCCTTTATTGTCGATTCTAGGAGGAAAGATTATAATGGCAGCGGACTTATTTTTAGTATCCATCAACATTGGTTGGGCCCAACATCATTCAGTTCATTAGTTGACACTCCTGTCATTACAGAAAAATGATGTATATAGGTAACCAGGATAATAGCAAATGTATCAATACAGGAAGCACTGCTATTCAGACAAAGCCTTTACTACAGCAGAGTACAAGAAATACTTAAACCGCTTTACGTTTCTACGTATTATACTGCAGAATCTGAAATTAATTTGAAAGCAGACAAATTGGACCAGTCCTCCCATAAAACAAGTTTTAAAAAAATCTTTTTTTTTTATTAGGTTAAATGAAAAATATTTGAATAAGCTGTTTCGCTGAACTGTTCTTTATTGGCTCGCAAGAGAGACTGCAGCGGTTCAAGACGGCAGCTCACCACCACCTTCTCCGGAGCAATTAGGGATGGGCAACAAACGCTGGCCTTGCCAACAATGCTCACATTCCATAAGCAAATTTTAAAAAGTGAGTTACATCAATTCCCACTACTTGCGCGGCCCACAGCAATGGTCTCCAGGAAGAACATTGCACAGGGACAGACATGGAGGTCGTCCCAGGTCAGCTCACAGTGTTGGGACAGATGCAAAAGGCTGACTATACCTGACCAGGAATTCTTGGTGAAAATCTGCAAAATTTACAGAAGTAGAAAACAGATTTCAAGCAAAGAGGATGGGTGGGATGTGGAAGGGGTAATTATTTTGCCACAAGGGTACTTAAATTAAAGCTTTTGAATATATGAATCCTGTAAATTAGGGGCGCCTAAGGAACTCGCATCAGGTGTCCTTTATTTGCCTGTATACTTATTTTCAAAATAGTCATTCTATTCACTGTAAACCAGATCAGCTGTATGCCCTGAAATGTGGCTTTTTCTCACCCTCCCATGGGTTTGTGCCTATTTCTGAAGCCTTGTCAGCAAGACAAAATTTCAGTTCATTTCCAAATTCTTTGCCATCCCATAATCTGATCAGAGGATCTCCTATGTTAGCAGCCTGCATGGGGGTGGTGGGGGGGAGGGGGGTGGCTGCTGTAGGGCAAGAGGGCCTGGCAGATCTCAGTCTAATTGCAAGGGAGGGGTGGCAGCAATAAATGACCGGAAAACTTCTATCCAGGACCTCCTCCCTCCATGTGCTGCCACTGTTAATGTTTCAAGTGTTGCAGTGTGGGCAGCAGCTCATCAGTACCTGAAGTACTGGTGGAGTAGAGTTGCCAACTCTGGTTGGAGGTTTGATCGAGTAATGTTCTGACTATATGTCAGATCACATGACTTCTACAAATCTGATTGGGTTTAGCACCTAATAGTTGGATCCCGTCATTGAGAATCTTTGTGGTTTTGTGCCAGCAGCTTGTTATGCGAGAGGTTCCAAGAACCAGGAGGCTATGTGAGAGCAGGCAAAGAGGGGAAATGGAGGGCAAGGAAAAAGGGGAAAGTATTCTCTCCTCCAGAGCTCCCAGTTTCCATCTGACCTCAGCCCACATTCCCCAATTCCCCTCTTTCCCACCCTCATCACAAAGTCTCCCTCGTCCCCCCAGCCCCCATTTTCAAGTTTCCTTCTACCTCAACTCTTGAGCCCTCTGCGATTTTGAGGCCCTCCTATTCCCAACTTCCTGCCTGTTTGGCAGTTGCAGCTTTTATGTAATGGAGATCTCTTTACCCAACATCCATAATGGTAGAGAAGCCCCCACTATCCCTTTGATAGAGCTGTGCAAGCATTCGATACCACAGGTTAGACGGTTTCTCTTTCATTATGCATGCTGACTATGCACAGTAAAGAGATCTCCATTACAATAACGCCATTTTTCCACCCCCATGCCATCTGTGTGTCCTGTGTTTTAAGTGGTAAACTGACTTGGTGCAGTTGAAGCTGCCAGTGATTCATAACTTGCGAGTCTTCATGGTTTCAAGGTGCAGTTTGTATCCATTACAAAGCAAGTCACTAACCATCTATTTTTTGGCAGTGTCTATTGTACAGGTTTCATTGTCCTGCTAAATACTGTCCTGAGATGTAGTATCCTCAATCTGCATTTAATAATTTAGGAATGTAAAAAAAAGAGTTGGCTATTTGGCTCTTCAAGCTTGCTCCACCATTCAATATGGCTGACCATCTACCACAACTCCACCTTCGCACACTCTTCCCAGATCCCTCTCAAAAAACTACTGATCTCAATTTTGTCAATGCTCAGCGACTGCGCATCCATTGCCCTCTGGAGTAGAAAAATCCAAAGATTCACAACCCTGAGTGGAGAAATTTCTCTTCTCAGTCCTAAATGGCCAACCCTTCATTCTGAGACTGTGACCTCTAGTTCTAGACTCTTCAGCCATGGACACATCCTCTCAGCATCTACCCGGTCAAGCCCCTTAAGAATTTTACATGTTTCAATGATATCATCTCTCATTCTTTTAAACTCCATAGAATGCAGGCCTTGTCTACTCCATCTCTCCTCAGAGGACAATCCCTTCATCCCAGGAATCAGTCCAGTGAACCTCCATTTCACTCCTTCCAAGGCAAGTATATCCTTCCTTAGGGAAGGAGACCAAAATTGTACACAGTACTCCAGGTGTAGTCTCACCAATGCCCCATATAATTGCATTCAGACTTATTTGTTACTCTCCAATCCCTTTGCAATAAAGGATATCATACCATTTGCTTTCCTAATTGTTTCCTGTACCTGCATGCTAACTTTATGACTCATGTACAAGGACACCCAAATCCCCCTGAATACCAACATTTCCCAGTCTCTCACCATTTAAAACATTCTGCTTTTCTATTTTTTCTTCCACAGTAGGTAACTTCACACTTCCCCATATTATATTCCGTCTGCCATTTTCTTGCGCACTCATTTAACCTGTCTATATCTCTTTGCAGCCTCTTGGCGTCCTCCTTAAAATTTATTTTCCCACCTAACTTCGTACCGTCAGCAAACCTGGATATCTTACACTTGGTCCCCTCATCTAGTCATTGATACAAGTTGTAACTAGCTGAGGACAAAGCACTGATCCTTTCAGTACCCCACTAGTTACAGCCTGCCAACCCAAAAATGACCCACTTATTCCTACTGTTTTACATCCATTAACCAATCCTCAATCCATGCTATTATATTACATTACCCCAATTCCACAAGCCTTAATCTCATGTGCCTTTTTGAAAATCCAAATACACTACATCCACTGGTTCCTCCTTATCCACCCTGCTCGTTACAAACTCAAAAAAACCAAGATGTTTCAAACACAATTTCCCTTTCGTAATAAAAGCAAAATACTGCAGATGCTGGAAATCTGAAATTAAAACAAACTGCTGAAAAAACTCAGGTCTAGCAGCATCTGTGGAGAGAGAAGCAGAGTTAACGTTTCAGGTCAGTGACGCTTCATAAGTCTATGTTGATTCTGCCCAATCATATTATGATTTTGTAAGTGTCCTATTACCATGTCACTAATAATAACTTCATCTACTACTGACATCAAGTTAACTGGCCTATAGTTTCCTGATTTCTATCTCCCTCCTTTCTTGAACAGCAAGGTTACATTTGCTACCCTTCAATCCCTGGGGACTGTTCCAGAAACTAGGGAATTCTGCAATATCAAAACCAATTTGTACCCTGCAAGCACCCATACATTTTTAGACTAACTCATTTCAAATGTCACTTCATACTTCCTGAATGACACACTGCTGGGCAATTTGCCAAAATCTCTATTGCAGAACCCTGAATGCTCAGCAAGTACTTTCGCAACACTTGGCTTGTGCAACAGCCCCAACAAACAAATTTCTCTGCAGCACCTGTGGAAGAGCCTGTCACTCCAGAATTGGCCTTTATAGCCACTCCAGGCGCTGCTTCACAAACCACTGACCACCTCCAGGCGCGTATCCATTGTCTCTCGAGATAAGGAGGCCCAAAAAAGGGTATAGTTCTACCAATTAAAAATAGGTTTGGTGAAATTCTGATGCACAAACTATTCAGGATGTTCTATGATAAAATGCACTGTAAGCCTTAATTGGCATCCCCAGTGACAGAAACTGCTGATATTGCAATTTATCAATATCAGCCTAACAAGCCAAGTTCAAAGCAAAGTAATACACTTTCTACATGGGTGGCAATGGGCCGTTGATGGCAATGTTTCAAAAAAAAATGAAAAGTCATAAATGAATGCAGTTTCACAACTTTAAAGAGGGCAGTTTATAAAACTTACTATAGTAGCTCTACCCCCTCCCGTTGAAATTGATTCTATTTGTGAAGCAATGTGAGAAACAGGAACTTAAGATGCATCAGCTCCCTTTCCAATCCTGGAAACAAAATGAAAGGAAGCAGACTGACCCACTTCAATAAAAACACTTTTAAAATGCTGCTTCATTGTTATTTTTAAAACACAGCACTTAAATTTTAAATCAAATATGCATACAATCTTTCAATTATACAGACAGTAACAATTACCTTGATATTACCTTCATATATTATGAAGCTCATTGTCAAGTACAAAATAACCGTTACCCAGTACTGTCAACAGGTTGTCTAGAAAATAAATCTCTCCAATTTAAATAGTCGTCAGCAGTAACAGACAATCTGGGTTTGATGTGAAAATTTTGAATTTACGATTTAATTTTGCTGGACCTGTTCCAGTATGTCCGTTCATTTAAATATGCTTACAATATAGCATGCTGTCCATCATGTCCTGTTCAACCGTAAATTTGCCCTAAAAGCTCCTATTCGAAACATAAATGCGCCCCAATTTCAATGCTTCTATAACAGGGCCCCTGGAATTGTACATTTTACAAGTATTCACACCAATTATCGCAATTATCGTAAACAATTCAAAATAAACTTAATTTCTTAAGTCCAGCACTGAGCTCTGGTACTTGTGCAAATTTTGAGCAGATTGACGATCACGGAAAAAAAAAAATCAGTGTACACAGTAAACTGGAGCACCAGTGGAATGGTGGAGGTACAGACTCATGCACATAACCCCAACATGTCAGATTCCCAAACTCATGCCATTTTTATGCTATAAGGCGACTTACTTCAATAAGGTGTTTGAGGTCTAGGTGTTGTGCAAAGAAACACTTTATATTGTGGGGCCACCTGTTTAGTAGGTTGAAAAAAAACTGCACACTTAATCATAACAGCTTATCACTGTACTTTCTCCACAGTTGCTAGAGAATACAAGGCAAGCAAATTCAAAAACCATTCAACTGGCCTGAAAGGGCAGAAAGCCATAAAACACGGCAATCTCCTCTGCCAATGCTTATGTTGCTATTTGTGATTATTTTGCCTGTGGAAGCCACTTTGTCAGGTTTGGACGCTCCAAAGGCAACAACATGAGGTGGCACAACTCTGAGGAGTAGAATTATTGGAAAATAGGCAACCATAACCAGGTTCAAGATAAGAACAGAGAAGGATAATCAAAAGGCAACGATGTAGGTGCTGGCCTGGAATCATGCAAAGTTGAGCAAGCTAAGGGAATTAGCTAAAAATAACAGGGCAGAAAAGTTATGAAGCAGGCCAACAAACAGCAGTGATAAATGCTCAGAGATGGACAGAGTACAAGATAAATATATTTCTTTCAGATCTAAAGGATGTGCATCAAATAATAGAGAGTTTTATAGATAAGTAGAGAGACTGATAATGAACTGAAACTTTAAAGGGAGGAATATGAAAAGTTTGAGTTGTCTCAAAAAACTGGAGTTAAGGACATCTTTCAGAAGATAAAAGAAGCCAAATGGAGAAGGGCTGGGCGTGCCACTCGAAGAAATGATAAGTGGGCAAAAAGGCTAATGGAGTGGCAGCCAAGAACAGGAAAAAGGGGGAGACGAGACATGACATATCATACCTAAGGACCACATGGTTGAGAACAGCAAAGACTAGAGATAAATGGAAAAGGCATGAGGAGGGCTACATCCTACAGTGAATGAACACTGCCTAAATGATGATGATGGAGTTTATCACTTACATTACCACAAAAGATGGTGCATGTGGGCAGTAGCATAGTGAAGTAAATGAAGCTACAGCCACACCTTCATAGAAGACTGAGCAAACTGGCTCCCAGTGAGGAGGAAGGAATGAAAAGAGAACAATCTCAGACCACCCTCAACTCCATTGTTGAAGCCTGAAAATCAGTCTAGCCTCCATTTAAGCTCTCATCTGTATGTAGCACAACAGCAGAAAGACAACAGTTCAGTAACTTCCTTGTTGAAGGTAAAATCTCCTTCAAGTTACCAACAGCAATGTGAATTTAAACAGTATTGTGTTAGATATTTTTTAAAAGTGCAATTTTTAAAATCAGTATCTACTTTGGGGTGGGTAGGACAAAGCATGAAATACATGGGGAAGCACTAACTTTTCAAAAATGAACAAACATGTCTAGAAAATAAAAGTATCTCAGCAACCCACCAAACTAAACATTGTGTTCAGTGCAAGACAACTCCTTAAAATAAATGCACTTTAGGAAAACCACTAAGACAAGATTTAAGAAATTCTGAAAATAAAATCTGTAGCATGCTAAGAAATTTAAAATGTATAACTTTCTCAGCTACCTGATTAAAATAAAACCAGACATGTTACAGCTGAACAAAGTAGATTCCCTTCTCAAAAAAAGTGTTGATAATTTTAAAATATGATTCTGCTCTGTAATACTATGTGCCAGTGTTACACACAAACCTCTCCCACCACCCTTCAAACCCACAGCAGCTCAGTAAATAAATGTGCTTTTTAGGCCCCCAAACTCAAGCAATGTTTTCCTTGGTTTCGATTCAAGAAGTTCAGTTCCCATCTAAAGAAAAGAACAAACTTATATCTACTTAGCACCTTTCACAATCTAAATGTCCCAAAGTGCTTAACGGCATTGTCTGGGACCTGGCTATCAGGAAATCGCGCCACACAAGTACCATGTAATGACCATCTCAAACAAGAGAGAATCTAACCATCTCCCCTTGACATTCAATGGCATTGATTAACATTGCTGAATCCCCCACTATCAACATCCTGGGGGTCACCATTGACCAGAAACTGAACTGGACCAGCCACATAAATGCTGTGACAACAGCAGGTCACAGGCTGAATATTCTGTGCTAAGTAACTCACCTCCTGACTCCCTAATGCCTGTCCATCATCTGCAAGGCACAAGTCAGGAGTGCGATGGAATACTCTCGACTTGCCCAGCTGGGTGCAGCTCGAACAACACTCGAAGCTCGACAGCATCCAGGACAAAGTAGCCCGCTTGTTTGGCACCCCATCCACCACTGATGCACTGTGGCAGCATTATATACCATCTACAAGATACACTGCAGCAACTCAACAAGCCTCCTTCAACAGCACCTTCCAAACCTGCTACCTCTACCACCTAGAAGGACAAGGGCAGCATGTGCATGGGAACACCACCACCTGCAAGTTCCCCTCCAAGCCGCATACCATCCTGACTTGGGACTATATCACCGTTCCTTCACTGTCACTGGGTCAAAATCCTGGAACTGCCTTCCCAACAGCACTGTTGGTGTACCTACACCCCAAGGACTGCAGTGGTTCAACAAAGCAGCTCACCACCACCTTCTCAAGGGCAATTAGGGATGGGCAATAAATGCTGAACTTGCCAGTGACGCCCACATCCCCGAATAAAAAAAACCTTGCAGTGCCTATCCATGGAAACCAACCCTGATGCTAACCTTTCAAAAAGCAAGCTATCATTGATTAGCCCATTACCAAAGCTGTCCATCTTGTTCTTGTTGACATGTTATGTTAATGACCAACTACACAATTTTCATAAATATAGTTATATACATTTGCAGTTCTTGCTCAACCCAAAAGAATCAAAAAGGATCGGTGAAAACTGAAATGTTTTAAGTTGCTTAAATTATCCATAAAGGGAACAAAGAAATGTTTTAAAGCAGTTTTCAAAGGATTTCGTTTTGGTAAATAATTAAGCTTCGTTAAAATCGGAAGGGCTAGAATGACAAGTTGTACACTATAATGAGTTATTTATGTTGTCCGATGCTACATAAATGAGATGCATGGAGTCCAGTTCGCTGAAGATCTCAAAACAGGTTTATTAACAGCTAAACTATTCTATACAGTACAGAGCAAACTTTTAACAGAACCTTCATCTGGGTGCTACAGTTGCAGAGTGACTCTGGCATGTAGTCACATGACTGCAGTCCAGTACTTAGCTCATTAGCATACTAAGATCTTAAAGGGACACCACTCAAAGACAATCATACAATATATTTATGGAAATTCCCTTCCTTCTCTCTACTCATGCAAAATGGATAATTTAGTACAAAACCATCTTCAAAATTGATCTTCAAAGTTCTGAAGGACTTTAATAGGGTAGATGTTGAATAAATGCTTCCTTTTGTGGGGAAAATCCAAAACTAGGCGTTATAAGTCTAAGATAGCCACTAATAAATTCAATTAGGGATTTGGTGAAAACATCTTTACTCAGAGCATGGTTAGAACGTACAAGTCACTACCGCAAGGAATAGTTGAGGTGAATAGCATGGGTGTTTTTAAGGGGCAGCTAGAAAAATGATGGAGGATTGTTGAAAGGATCAAATGGTCAGGTGGGAAGAACCTCATGTGCAGTGTGATGACAGGTATAAGCCAGTTAGACCGAATGGCCTGTTTCTGAGCTGTAATTTCTATGTAAAACTTATTGGCAAACAAATTCATGCCAGAAACAAAGGAAAAACCCTGGCACAGGCAGCTTTCCTCCCTCCTTGAATTTTTCTCTTTAAAATACAATACTTAGGATTCCACAATGGTTCAGTGCATAAATGCAACATTTGGTGCAACTGCCTAATCATAGATCAGAAAGCTCTCTTGTTGGCAAACATTTCACGGAGCAAACATAGTCTAAGCAAAAAAGCCATGACCATTATCCAGTGATCACTGCAGGAAGCATGCATCAATATCATTCAATGCAGTTTAAAAGAAAAAGGGGGAGGAAAATGAAAGCACAAAATATAAATTACACTCTTTACGGCTAGCAAAATTAATTTGCACACATTTGTAGCATATCCGCCAATGGAGAATAAAGCGTTTCCTATGGTTAATAACTACACACAAAAGAGAGAGTGCCCATATGCAAACATCCATGTCATTCATACATACTGTTACGATCGACCGGTCAAGACAAAGTCCCCAATCAAAATATATGATTCTGATTCCGGTGGGAGAAACGCACTGTTGATTCAGTCCTGCCCCTCGATAGGTCACCGAACATATCAACAAATTAACTGTTTAATTAGAAAAACTAAATACTTAAACACCAAGATATAAACAACATTTAAATAGATTTATGCTCCTGCCGAAGTGGAATCTTCCAATGTGTCCAAGGTTGCTTGCAGTCTTGCAGCGGGTTTAACCTTGATGGGGTTAAAAAAAAAGTCCAACGTCCAAAACTTCAACTTCTCTTTCATCCAGCAATGACCTCAGCCGATCAACAATTCGCAAACACTTCAATTAATCAATTTGGCTTTAGAATTGTTTTGAGGGGTGAAAATGTGATCAGTCTAAAATTCACTTTCCTTCAGTTTAAACTATCAGAGAACTGTTAGGTTTGTGCTGGTCCAGTTGTCTGCGTGTCTGTTAACGGTGTCTCAAAAGCCAGTTTTTCAGCTAGTTTCAAAAGTCAATCAGCAACATTGCATCTTAGTCCTTGTTTTCCGAATGGCTGCATCCTATGGCAATGAGAAAGCACATTTGAAGCTGGCTGTATCCGACGGCAACGAGAATGCATTCTTTGACCCAGTCCCTGCAGCTTGCTGCCTTAAAGCAGTACTGATCCTTTTCCAGCCTTAAAGGCACACCGCATACTTCCCGGAAAACTAAAAAAATTACACGATCATAACACATACAAATGGCTCACCAGAACCACTGCAGCACAATCAGAAACAGTGCAGAAATAATTTGTTTTCTACACAGGATCATAAACATGACTCAAGTTGCCTTTCCAAGCTGAAACTAGTGCTGCATCCAAAAGGTTTCACATTTTTGATACCTGACTTGCAGACATGCAGCAAATGCCATACTGCTATGACAGCAGTATCTTTTTCTATGTAGGATCTCTTGTGCACACAAACATCTTGCTGTTCAACTGCCAGTATAAATTAGTGTCAAAACTTGAGCAAATTTCTAGGTGTACAAACTACATTTAGAAGAGGTCAGATTCAACTAACCTAACCCTACACTAGTGACAAAACCTTGCTAAAATGATGACATATACAATCAAGAACATTATCATTCAATTTTAACAAATCTATCCAGAGGAGCTCTGCTCCTTTTAACACACCAAAAACGGCATACCCATTATGGCATTTAACAAGAAAATCAACAGTCCAGAGGTTCACAAATCAAATTCCTCCTTGCTCCCTCCTTCCCCTCACATCCACACCACCACCCCCTCACGCCCACCCCCTGGCACTTGTTTTTGGAGGGGAATATTGCTAATGGTGATTTAGCATTTCACATTTACAACACCAGCTTCAAACACAGAGAGAAAGCATTAAAACACAGGCTGTTATTACATTTTCAGTCCAAGTGCACACCTTCCCACTAAAATGACTGGAGAAATCCAAGCTCAGATACTGCAATGTGATCCCTCCCTCTGGAGCTCTGCAATGAGATAATATCGAAACAAGTAATTTTTTTTTGAAACATACGAAGATATAGTTCTACTATGGGTTAAAAAGTATTAGCTTGGATGAAGACTCCACAAAGATTATACTATCCGTGAACTACTTACCTGATAATCTACTGCACATCCCGACAAAGCAAAGCTGTGAATTCAGCTGCACAGGCCAATAGCTTTGTGACTTTCTAGAGTGATAGGAAACTTTACATATTCTAGGTAGATAGCACAGTCCCTACTCAGCATCAGTTCTAATGAATACGTGCATTCAAAATTACAGAGCACATGATAATTTATCACATGGCATCAAATTATTATAAAAATAGACTATGGAGAAGTTGAGGTAGGGCAGTAGACAGCTCGAGCATCGTCTTGACAAAAACAGCACTGTCTGCTGACAGCAGTGCAGAGTACAACTCAGTTATGCCACGTAATTTGACAAGAGCGCCAAATTACAGCTCAGTACTTATTAAGAAAAGCAGATAGTCTTATCAACTTGATTGTCAAGTCATCCTTAAGATAAGTTTCAGAAAACTTAAAGCACACTATCAAATATTAGATTTCTCACTATTCTCAATAAAACATGCAAGAAATTGAAATTTTCAAATCTAGGTCTCAGCTAAGGAGTACAAAAGTACATGATTTGTGTAAAGTTATGGAATTCAATTCAAAATTAACATAACGCTTGACAATGAAGTTAAATGGAAGACAGTTATTAAAGTGAAAAATAGATACAGCTCTAAGATGAAACAAATCAAGATTAATGTGTTTTACAATTTGTAACATAAATTGCAAATAGATGCACAAATTAATTGCTATTTTCAAATTCCATAGAACCATGGAAAAATTAAGGCACAGAAAGAGGCCATTCGGCCCATCACATCTGCACCAGCTAAAAAAACTAGCCACCCATTCTAATCCCACCTTCCAGCACCTGGTCTGTAGCCTTGCAGGTTATGGTACTTCAGGTGCATGTCCAGGTAGCTTTTAAATGAGTTGTGGGTTTCTGCCTCCACCAATCTGGGCAGCGAATTTCAGACACCCACCACCCTGGAGGGTGAAAAGGTTTTTCCTCATGTCCCCTCTAATCCTTCTACCAATCACCTTAAATCTATGTCCCCTGGTAATTGACCTCTCCGCTAGGGGAAACAAGTCCTTCCTGTCTACTCTATCCAGGCCCCTCATAATTTTGTACACTTCAATTAAGACACCCCTCAACCTCCTCTGTTCTAAGGAAAACAACCCTAGCCTATCCAATCTTTCCTCATAGTTGAAATTTTCCAGCCCTGGCAACATTCTTGTCAACCTCCTCTGTACTCTCTCCAGAGCAATTATGTCCTTCCTGTAACGCAGTGACCAGAACTGTACGCAATATTCCAGCTGTGGCCTAACCAACGTTTTATACAGTTCCAGCATTACATCCCTGCTTTTGTATTCTATACCTCAGCCAATAAAGGGAAGCATTCCATATGCCTTCTTCACCCTATCTACCTGTTCTGTCACCTTTAGGGACCTGTGGAGATGCACTCCAAGGTGTCTCACCTCCTCTGTCCCTCTCAAAATCCTCCTGTTTACTGTGTATTCCCTTGCTTTGTTTGTCCTCCCCAAATGCATTACCTCACACTTCTCCAGAATGAATTCCATTTGCCACTTTGCTGTCCACTCAACCAAACCATTGATATCATTCTGGAGTCTACAGCTATCCTCTTCACTATAACTACACGGCCAATTTTTGTGCCATCTGCAAATTTCCCATTCATGCCTCCCATAATTAAGTCCAAACCATTAACATATACCACAAACAGCAAGAGTCCCAACACTGAGCGCCGTGGAACGCCACTGGAAACCGCTTTCCATTCTTAAAAACATTCGACCATTACCCTTTGTTCCCTGTCCTCGAGCAAATTTTGGATCCAACTTGCCACGCTCCCCTATATCCCATGGGCTTTTACTTTTCTTACCAGTCTGCCATATGGGACCTTGTCAAATGCCTTACTAAAATCCATGTGGACAGCATCCAGTGCACGAACCTCATCAATCCTTCTTACGTCCTCAAAAAATTCAATTAAGTTAGTAAGACACTTCCTTCCCTTAACAAATCCATGCTGACTACCCCTGATTAATCTGTGCCTTTCGAAGTGACAGAATCAATTCTGAAACAGGATAAATTAATAACTTGCCCACCATCATTGTCGGACTGACCGGCCTAAAATTATTTGGCCTATCCCTCGCATCCTTTTTAAACAATGGGGCAATGTTCGCAGACCTCCAATCCTCTGGTACTTTGCCTGTATCTAGTGACAATTTGAATATGATTCTCAGACCATTCTCTATTCCCTCCCTGGTTTCCTTTAACAGCGTGGGATACAATCCATCCGGCCCTGGTGATATATCCACTTGCAAGGATGTCAGACCTTGTAGCACTTCCTCTCTCATTGATAATCTTATCTTATATTCACGCTCGTCCTCTTTAACTACAATGTCTGCACCATCCCTCTCCTTTGTGAAGGCAGAGACAAAGTACTCATTAAGAACCCCACCCGCATCTTATGCATCCACGCATAAGTTACTTTGTACATCTGATAGGCCCTACCCTTTCCTTAGTTATCCTCTTGCTCTTAATGCAATGATAAAATATCTTTGGGTTTTCCTTGATTTTACCTGCCAGTATTTTTTCATGCCCTCTCTTTGCTTTCCTAGTTTCCTTTCTTATTTCACCCCCACGCTTTCTATACTCCAATGGTTTGTTGCCAAGATCCAGCAAAGCTTTAAAATAATTTACAAGTGAAGGAAGCAGGTGAAGCAAGATTGAAACTGGATTGAATTTGAAGCAAGAGTGGGCATGGCAGTCAAGGGATCGGAAAGCAGAAGTAAGCCTGTTGGTAGCAGAATCATCAATTTCACAGTGGCCTGTATAAATAAAGCTTCAGAAGGCTTGAGCTTATATTTCATCCCAATTTGAAATTTGCCATTAGTCCATAACATTTTTTTGAAACCTACACCAAAAGGTTTTCCACTGTATTGTGCAAAGTTCTACAAAGTTCCACTCAGACATAGTGTTAAGGACAGCATTCATTAACATTTTTGTACTGTTCCAAGAGTTATATTTCCACTTTATACTGTCAAGCTAAGACATAATTCATCTCGCAAGAAGCCGCATCACACCAATCTCCAGCATTATATTGCTCTGCAATTCACCCACTTCAACAAATCAGCTGGAGTAGAGCCATTAATTTTTTGCTCACCTAAGTTCAGCAGAGATCTACAGCAGTTCCACTTCAGGCAACTGGTGTTTTCTAGTCAGACCCAGATGCAAAATGAAACTCTGTCTGCTCTGTCTCAACAGGTCTTAAACCTCTGCAGTAAACCTTCACAGCTTCTGTGCAAAATTGCAGATTTGCATCCAATCCCAGGTGGTGCAGCATATAGTTATTGGCACCTGAGCCAAAACACATTTCATATCGGACATGTTCCTTTGGTAGAGATATAATCTTCATTCCAGTCTGGGCTGGAGCTGAACAGTTAATTCCCAGGGGTGAATACACAGTAAGTAAACCCAGTACAAGAACTCATCTCGCACTGTTCGTAATACAGAAAAGGGTTCTGCCATTGGCAGGTTTCTGACGAGACAGGCCAGTTGAGAACTGGCAAAATAAAAACAAAGTGCTGGAAATACTCAGCAGGTCAGGCAGCATCTGTGGAGAGAGAAGCAGAGTTAATGTTTCCGGTCTGTGACCTTTCATCAGAACATTAGTATTTATGTAACCCGGTGGTCAATATTACCACTTGGCCAAGGAAGCGTGAATTAACTTTACAACAACTACGGATGTTCATTTGCCCAAATAAGCAAGTTGAAATGAAATGAAATCACACATCCTGTGGAATAGCAACTGATCACACGAGGTGCTGCATATATTTCCCATATAAAAATTGAGAAATTATGCAAAGTCACAATAGAAATTCTGCTGCGAGTGAATCACTTAACTAACTGTGGCTATTGCTTTTTGGAAGAGGTGTAAAATCCAAATATACATAGCGAACAACCATTTTTGGGATGCAATGCAATGCAGCAACATTTTGGCGCTCCCGAGCATACTGCGCACTGCAGCAGGATAGAAACAACCGGCAGCTGTAGCTGCCCATTTAGCAAGTTCCAATTCCCGCATTACTCAGAGTGGACAGGAAATTGTGGAATTCTTATAGATCTGCAATCTGCTCTTGCTCCTTCCTCCCCAGCCAGCACCAGCCTCATCCCAGCCCCATTTGCTTTTGCTGCCCATCCTGACTTATCATGTTTGGCTTCTCCGCCTAAGCCCATCTGGTAACCAACACTGCTGCCTGAATCCCGGTTTATCCTGTCCCCTTCTGACTGCAATCTAGTTGTGCTGCCTCAGCCTACCCAAATCATAATACCCTTGGCTGCCCCACCCCAGTGTTCTTAGCTCCTTTCCAGAACAAGCATTGGAAGGTTAGTACCAAAATGACAATTTGTTTTTGAACATACAAATGGAGACTCTCACTCACCATCCTTCAACAACCAGAGTGTAATTTTCTTGGAACAGAATATCTTGCCTTACGAGATACATGACACATTAGTGAGCTAAACCCTTCAAGTTTAAACAATACTCAGAATCCATTCAGAACCAAGGAAACAAAATTTTTTTTTTTAAAAACACCCCCTTAATTTCTTTGAACAAACAATATGAACTGACACACAATCCTCAGGATCCTACAACAGCAAAATGTGTAAACAGATCTTGCAGAGTCAGAATCCACTACATGCAGCTTTTCCACAAATGAGCCAGCTATTTTACCAATATTAACAGCTGAAAATTCCGTTCCAATCCAGATCATGTTGCAACAAAGATACATTTTTAAAAATGCAGCCTATTAGGAGGAACATAATTGAAGGAACCACAGTTACACAGTACCTGCTGATAACCAAGACGGCTGAATTAAATGTACTTCTAACAAACATTAAAACTTCAAAATTAGCTTTTTTGCTCTTATCTCACCCAAGTACCAAAATCCAAATTAGTGATGTGGCTCCCTTACAAATTTATCACACAATATTGAATAACTGCTAGAAGCAAGTTGATTAAAAGTTTACAAACAATACATGCTAGCACTATAGTTGGTATTAGTCAGAAGTTAAAATGACCAGTTAAGGATCACTACTGCTCATCAGTAATAGTTTCAGAGTAAACCCTGCAACTTTGTGAACACATTGCAGTCTAAGGATTGATTATATAGAGCTCTCCCGTGAACAAAACAGCAACTTGTCCATATCCTTCTTATACTATTTAGTTCCTCTTTCTCATCCCTGTCTTCAGCAAACTTTGAATTCTTTTCTATAGGAAAAATTTGTTTGCTGACTTAAATGCAATAAATAGGCATAGATAGCTGAAGATCATTAATAAGTCAGCCAGATTCACAAAAATGCTTATGAGCAAGATAGTTCACTGATCAAAGGAACAGATTGTTATTCTACTGGTAAAGTTCTGTATGACTTAACTGATCATATTACTATTCTGAGGTTTTCGACATAGCAAGAGTCTTGAAGTGAGGGGCAGAGAGGCAGAGAAAAACAAAAGATGATATAACTATTTGCTCACTTATGTGTAAGAGTGCTCATCTTTGCCCCACCTCCCCTCTCTGCTGAAATCCTTACCCATAGTGTTGTCACCACCAGTCTCAATTACTCCAGTGCCCCTTGCTGGCTATCACCCACTCTCCATTGACACATTCTGGATTTTCCTTCACTTATGTTCCTGTCGGCCATATTTTTTCTCCTGTTCCTACTTAGTAGATATTTTGTGTAATTACTGCCAACACTAAGACTTTGAACAAAATGCTACACATGGAACTAGGAATAATGAGCTGACTACAAATGCCTGTTCTTACACTACTTCAATTCAGAATCTATGGCCACTCCTATTAGCGGGTTTCCTTCCCCCTACAAACCAGAGTGTGTTGTTACCTTCCCAATAGCTAGGTAAATGTAGTGAGACTCCAGGATTGAACAAAGAATCCGTGCCACTGTATTTGTGCACCACTGAACTCTCAACCTGCTGACTCAGAGAATAGCATTACCTTTGAGCCATGGCTAACACCTGACAAATATCACCACAGAACAGTAGTAACAACTTGTAATTCTAAGTACCTTTAATGTAGTAAAACATTCCACGGCACTTCACAGGATCATACTTTCTTTGGCCTCCTTATCTCGAGAGACAATGGGTAAGCGCCTGGAGGTGGTCAGTGATTTGTGAAGCAGCGCCTGGAGTGGCTATAAAGGCCAATTCTACAGTGACAGGCTCTTCCACAGGTGCTGCAGGAAAATTTGTTTGTCGGGGCTGTTACACAGTTGGCTCTCCCCTTTTTTCCTGCCAACTGCTACGTCTCTTCGACTTGCCACACTTTAGCCCCGCCTTTATGGCTGCCCGCCAGCTCTGGCTAACGCTGGCAACTGACTCCACGACCTGTGATCAATGTCACAGGACTTCATTTCGCGTTTGCAGACGTCTTTAAAGCGAAGACATGGACGGCCGGTGGGTCTGATACCAGTGGCGAGCTCGCTGTACAATGAGTCTTTGGGGATCCTGCAATCTTCCATGCGGCTCACATGGCCAAGCCATCTCAAGAGCCGCTGACTCAGTAGGGTGTAAAAGCTGGGGATGTTGGCCGCCTCGAGGACTTCTGTGTTGGAGATACGGTCCTGCCACCTGATGCCAAGTATTCTCCGGAGGCAGCGAAGATGGAATGAATTGAGACGTCGCTCTTGGCTGACATACGTTGTCCAGGCCTCGCTGCCGTAGAGCAAGGTACTGAGGACACAGGCTTGATACACTCGGACTTTTGTGTTCCGTGTCAGTGCGCCATTTTCCCACACTCTCTTGGCCAGTCCGGACATAGCAGTGGAAGCCTTTCCCAAACACTTGTTGATTTCTGCATCTAGGGACAGGTTACTGGTGATAGTTGAGCCTAGGTAGGCACTTCCAGAGCGTGGTCGCCAATATTTATGGATGGAGCATTTCTGACGTCCTGTCCCATGATGTTCGTTTTCTTGAGGCTGATGGTTAGGCCAAATTCGTTGCAGGCAGCCGCAAACCTGTCGATGAGACTCTGCAGGCACTCTTCAGTGTGAGATGTTAAAGCAGCATTGTCAGCAAAGAGGAGTTCCCTGATGAGGACTTTCCGTACTTTGGACTTCGCTCTTAGACGGGCAAGGTTGAACAACCTGCCCCCTGATCTTGTGTGGAGGAAAATTCCTTCTTCTGAAGACTTGAACGCATGTGAGAGCAGCAGGGAGAAAAAAATCCCAACAAGTGTGGGTGCAAGAACACAGCCCTGTTTCACGCCACTCAGGATCGGAAAGGGGTCTGATGAGGTGCCGCTATGTTGAATTGTGCCTTTCATATTGTCATGGAATGAGGTGATGATACTTAGTAGCTTTGGTGGACATCCAATCTTTTCTAGTAGTCTGAAGAGACCACATCTGCTGACGAGGTCAAAGGCTTTGGTGAGATCAATGAAAGCAATGTAGAGGGGCATCTGTTGTTCGCGGCATTTCTCCTGTATCTGAGGAAGGGAGAACAGCATGTCAATGGTCGATCTCTCTGCTCGAAAGCCACACTGTGCCTCAGGGTAGACGCGCTCGGCCAGCTTCTGGAGCCTGTTTATAGCGACTTGAGCAAAGACTTTCCCCACTATGCTGAGCAGGGAGATTCCACGGTAGTTGTTGCAGTCACCGCGGTCACCTTTGTTTTTATAGAGGGTGATGATATTGGCATCGCGCATGCCCTGAGGTACTGCTCCCTCGTCCCAGCACAGGCAAAGCAGTTCATGTAGTGCTGAGAGTATAGCAGGCTTGGCACTCTTGATTATTTCAGGGGTAATGCTGTCCTTTCCAGGGGCTTTTCCGCTGGCTAGAGAATCAATGGCATCACTGAGTTCCGATTTTGTTGGCTGTACGTCCAGCTCATCCATGACTGGTAGAGGCTGGGCTGCATTGAGGGCAGTCTCAGTGACAACATTCTCCCTGGAGTACAGTTCTAGGTAGTGCTCAACCCAGCAGTCCATTTGCTTGCGTTGGTCAGTGATTATGTCCCGATTTAGATTTGAGGGAGGCAACCTACTTGATGGTTGGCCCAAAAGCTCTCTTAATGCCATCATACATTCCTCTGATGTTTCCGGTGTCTGAGGCCAGCTGAATATGACTGCATAGGTGATCATAAATCAGAGAAATATTGCCTATCGAGGCAAAGGAGACATGAGATACACAAACAAGAAATGCTGGAAATACTCAGCAGGTCTAGCAGCATCTGTGGAGAGAGAAGCAGAGTTAACGTTTCAGGTCAGTGATCCTTCTTCAGAACTGGCAGATATTAGAAATGTATAAGGTTTTAACCAAGTAAAGCACAGGTGGGGCAAGAGATAACAAAGGAGAAGGTGTAAATAGGACAAGGTCACAGAATAACTGACCAGAAGGTCATGGAGCAAAGGCAAAGGGTGTGTTAATGGTTTGCTGAAAGACAAAGCATTAGTACAGAGAGGGTGTTAATGGACTGAAAACTAAGTAGCCTGGCCCCAAGCACAAACATGAAAAAAAGTGGACAGGCACAGCAGAAACAAACTAAAATAAAATAAACACATAAAAATTAGAAAATATAACCAAAAATAAAAAGGGGGGCCTGTCATGCTCTGAAATTATTGAACTCAATGTTCAGTCCGGCAGGCTGTAGCATGCCTGATCGGTAAATGAGATGCTGTTCCTCAAGCTTGTGTTGATGTCCACAGGAACACTGCAGCAATCCCAGGACAGAGATGTGAGCATGAGCGGGGGGAGGGGACGGTGCGAGTAGTGTTGAAATGGCCAGCACCCGGAAGCTCGGGGTCATGCTTTCGGACTGAGCGGATGCGTTCTACAAAGCGGTGCCAGCAATCTGAAGCCCCCCCACCCCCACCCACCCTTTTCATTTTTAATTTTTTTTATTCTTTGTGTTTATTTTATTTTAGTTTGTTTCTACTGTGCCTACCCACTGCTTGTTTTATGTTTGTGCTTGGGGCTAGGCTGCTCAGTTTTCTGTCCATTAACACCTTCTCTGTACTAAAGCTTTGTCTTTCAACACACCATTAACACACCCTTTGCCTTTGCTCCATGACCTTCTGGTCAGTTATTCTGTGACCTTGTCCTATCAACACCTTTTTTGTTATCTCCTGCCCCACCCCGCTTTACTTGCTTAAAACCTATTACATTTCTAATACTCGCCAGTTCTGATGAAGGGTCACTGATCTGAAACGTTAACTCTGCTTCTCTCTCCACAGATGCTGCCAGACCTGCTGAGTATTTCCAGCATTTCTTGTTTGTGTTTCAGGTTTCCAGCATCTGCAGTATTTTGCTTTTATTATATAAAGGAGACATTAGGACAGATGACCAAAAGCTTGGTCAAAGGGGTAGGTTTTACACAGCGCCTTAAAAGGAGAGAGGGGTAGATAGGTGTAGGGGTTTAGAAAGGGAACTCCAGAGCATCGAGAAAACATGCAATGCCGAACAAGGATTTTTAATTCATAAGTGGGAAACCTACATTAAAACTTTTAAAAAGGAAAGCTAGAACCCTACATTTAACCTTTAAAAAGGAAAGCTGGAATCCTACATTTAACCTTTAAAAAAAAACTGGCAGCTAAGATGGCCACCACAATTTGCATTGAAATACCTCACATTCTTGGACATCGAAGCAGAGATGCATGTCTAAAAAGCTCCCATCCAGGAGAATGGCTTAGACAGCTGAGTAAATTATCCAGCACACCCTTGTTAGCAGGACATTCAAAGCCATCTTGGAGCATTCACCAGTGTAGATGTACCTCCAGAGGGTAAACATTGAAACAATACAACCTGAGAGAGATTGAGGGATTCTTAGACTTTGGACCTCATTAAAGAAAAAAACGGTACTGTGAGAACCATGTGACAGTCTCCCCAGCATGTGTGAACTTGGAGCTTTTTGTTCCACGCAGCAAAGCAGACAAGCTTCGAGATTTAACCAGTGCAAGACCCCGATAGGGCTGTCTCTCTCTCTCCCCCGTGACCCCACGCAACCCCCACCCCCCCCCCCACCCCAAACAGATAACATTGCAAGTTTTTTGAAATTTGTCTATGACTACCGAACATCCACTCTTGCATCACTACAAAGGCACCCTGGAGAGAAAGCCAAACATCACTGTCTCCAAGAAAACCCTGAGCCAGCTGTAAGTGCACTTCTATCAGCCAGAGACTGCAGAACCGCAAATTCAGCCAGAAGCCAACTGAATTATCAGACTGCACAGACTGTATAGTATTTTGATTTGTTCTGGACTCTAATCCAACCAATTTGTCTTCATTACTCTGTAATCTATTTGCGTGTGTGAGATTCTAGTCGGTGAGACACACAGCTGGAGCCTAGTTTATTATTTTCACCTCGATCGGTATGTGATTTTAAGTGTAATAAACGAACCACTTGTTTAAACTGAAGAAAACCTGTTTGATTGGATCTTTTTGACCATGAACACATTGGTATTGGTCAGCATATTTACTGTTTAAAAAGGAATAAGCCCTGTTGCGGTCAAACAAGGAGAGGGACAAGAGGGGAACCTTTTGACCCCCTCCTCACCTGATCGTAACAAGAGCTTAGAATTAGAACAAGTTCAGTGTGTTAGATTAAAGTACCCGACTGACTATCGACTGACAGTCAGCCAGATTACATATTGTTCTCAATCCTTTGCAGATATATCAGAACAGAGCCCACTAAATACCTCTGTCAGTAGATATGCATTGAATAGACTGGCCATTTAAACACCTTGGGAGGATTTGCTACATTAAAAGGTGCTATATAGATGCAAGATGTTGTGGCGACATCTCAAATTCCAGTAGGTAGATCACATAGTACAAAAATGATTCATTCCTTACAAGATAGAGTTGGCCAAAGTGAACTAAAACTGACCAAAATTAGGTCAAAAGATAGGACAGTGGAGAAACAGTGGCAGACAGTGAGACACTTCATAACTCTCAGCAAAGATATAACTGAGAAAAAAAGACTTGCCATCCATGGCTAACTAAGGAAGTTAAAGATAGTATCAGTTTCAAAGTACAAATCTCAGAATGATCAGTGTAATTATTTGCTTCGCAAAATTGCTGTTTAGCATTGCAATTTCAAGTTTAAATTCCATCTGTAGTGTGCAGCTGTTGCTTGTAGCTAGTTAATAAAGTTTGGGATTGTCTGCAGGCTAGTTTTCAGTTTATGCATAACTGCATTACATATGTCGGTTGCTGTGTTTTGCATTTATTTGGGCGGCACAGTGGCGCAGTGGTTAGCACCGCAGCCTCACAGCTCCAGCGACCCAGGTTCAGTTCTGGGTACTGCCTGTGCAGAGTTTGCAAGTTCTCCCTGTGATCGCGTGGGTTTCCGCCAGGTGCTCCAGATTCCTCCCACAGCCAAAGACTTGCAGGTTGATAGGTAAATTGGCCATTGTAAATTGACCGTGTGTAAGTAGGTGGTCGGAGAATGATGGGGGTGTGGTAGGGAATATGGGATTCATGTAGGATTAGTATAAATGGGTGGTTGTTGGTCGGCACAGACTCGGTGGGCCGAAGGGCCTGTTTCAGTGCTGTCTCTAAATTTTAAAAAATTTTAAAAATTGAAAGAAAACGCATATAATTCTGCAAAAATTAGTGGTAGATCAGAAGATGGGACTGATTTTAAAAACCAGCAAAGAACGACTTAAAAAAATGAGAAATTAGAGTACGAGAGATAGCTAGAAAAATAAAAACAGAGAGCAAGAGTTTCTATATTTATTTAAAAAGGAAAAGAGGAACTTAAGTGAGCATTGATCCTCTGGACTGTGTGTCTGGGGTATTAATAATGGATAACAAGGAAATGGCGGAAGCGTTGAACAGGTATTTTGTGTCAGTCTCCACTTTTGAAAGGCCCCTTAAAACCCACCTCCCAGTCCCAATATCTCCTTCTTTGGCTTGGTGTCAAAGTTTATTTGAGAACACTCCTGTCAAATGCATTGGGATGTTTTACTACATTAAAAGGTGTTATATAATGACCATCTCCAATATGACATCATTTGTCACAATCTCTCATGGTCCTTCTTGACCTCTCTGCAGCCTTTAACACTGCTGACCACACCATCCTCCCCCAACACCTCGCCACTGTTGTCAGGCTAACTGGGACTGCTCTCACCTGTTTCCTTTCTTATCTACCTAATCATAGCGAGTGTATCACTTGCAATGACTTCTCTTCCCACTCCCTCCAATGTCCCCCAAGGAACTACCCTTGTCCCCCTCCTTTTTATCACCTACACGCTACCCCTCGGCAACAGCATTAGAAAGCAAAGCGTTAGTTTTCACATGCAGATTGATGACATCCAGCTTTACCTTACAATCACCTTTCGCTACTCCTCCTCTGTTGCTAAATTATCAGACTGCTTATCCGATATCAAATACTGGATGAACAGAAATTTCCTCCAATTAAGACTGAAGCCATTGTTTTGAGTCCTGAATCATGTTCCCTCATTTTTGACTCCATCCTTCACCCTGGTAACAATCTGAGACTGACCAGTCTGTTCGCAATCTTGGTATCATATCAGACCCCGAGATGCACTTCCAACCTCATTCGTGCCATCACTAAAACTGCGTATTTCCACCTTCGTAACGTCGCTCGACTTTGTCCCCGTCTTAACTCATCTACTGCTGAAACCCTCATTCATGCCTTCGTTACCTCTAGACTTGAATATTCTAACGCACTCCTGGCTGGTCCCCCACATTCTACCCTCTGTAAACTTAGGGTCATCCAAACGTCTCCTGCCAGTGCCTTAATTCACACCAAGTCCTGTAGAAAGCTGAAAATACACCCACACCTGCCCACCTCCTCTGTTGGGAGAACTAGGGGACATTCATATAAAATAAATAAATGAATGAAGAGTGAGATTAGATTTTAAAACAGCATTTATTTTCATGAAGTGTCATTACCCTCTACAATATCTCACCAAAGCACATATTCCCTGCAGTCTTTCTAAAGAGCTTAGCAGGTTCCTGTCAGAAAAAAAAGTTTCAAGTTACAGCTGGGAATTGTGTTACTGTGATCTCTTAGACCTATGCTTAACAAGTTGAGGTCTTGGAGAAGACTTTCACCAGAGATGTTGCTAAATTAATCTCAGCAGTGAAACTGGAAGCAACTGTTATGATTGGGGAATTACAAAGATATAACAAAAGTGGGGAAAAAAACTAGCAAACAAATAGACAACCAATAAGCTAAGGTACAACAGCCTGACAGTCACAATCTAGAAGACTCAAAAATTTTACAAGAATTATAGTTGCATCTCATTTTCACATATTAACATTCTTTTCATAGACAATGCTGTATCAACGTTTCAGTAACTTGAATGTATGCGCAAACATTTTTGTAACTGCAACAGAATATGCATAGACTTATTTCTGTGACTGCAGAATGTGGAAAAATTGAGCTCTTGGTTTCTCCATTGTAGATAAGGAGCACATGAATTATAAATTCAATTTTTGTTTCTGTATTTTTACCTGTCAGCCATGACATGGGAAACACTAGTTTAACAAGTCATTTATTCATTGCTCGGACCATACATCTAAATTTTCAAACATCTCAACTACATACTCAAAATCCAAATAAACTAGACTTATAAAAATTGTATTTTTCAAATCAATACACAGACATAAAGGGAAAATCTAATTTCTGGTGGTTACTCTTCAATTCAGCCTAAATGAAAGATCTGGCAAGCTAACTTAAGGGCCAAAATAACTTGTGCCATTTAATTAACAGATTTTTTAAAAGCTATCCGTAACTACAGTTTGGCTTCATTCCAAAAATGCAGATTTGTGTTCTGATCCAAATGTCTGTTCTTTAGTTACAGGATGCAACAGAAGACTACAGGACAGAATATAAATCAAGAAATAATGGGGGTATATAGGAAAGGTACTGCAATAATTGTGGACGCTTTTAATCTTCATATGGATTGGACTAATCAAATTGGCAAAGGTAGCGTGGAGGATAAGTTCATAGATGTATTAGGGACAGTTTCTTAGAAGAATACGCTCCAGAAAAACCCAAGAGCAGGCTATTTTAGACCTGGCAATGTGTAATGAGACAGGATTAAATTAAATAAAGGATCCTCAAGGTAAGATTGATCATAACATGAAAAATCTCAGACTCAGTTGGAGGCGAGAAGTTTGGGTTGGAAAATAGTGTCTTAAATTTAAAAGGCAATTAAGAGGTTATGAAAACAGTTAGCTAAGGCAGACTGGGAAAAGAAAATATAAGATAGTCGCGAAGCAGTAGCAGGTATTTAAGGTTAAGGAGATATTTCGTAACTCTCGAGAAAGATATATTCCACTGAGAAGGAAAGATTCTGAGAAGGATGCACTATCCATAGCTAGGTAAGGAAGTTAAGGATCTGTTACGGTAGGGTGAGGAGGGGTCGAAGGGCTTCCCTCTTTGACCACAACAGGTTTAAATCTTTGTTAAGGTGGCCAATGCACCAAGTGTTAGAGAGGCAGGCTGAGGTGGGGGGGGAGAGAGAGGGAGAGAGGGAGAGAGAGAGAGAGAGAGAGGGGGGGGGGGGGGGGGAGAGGGAAGGAGGGAGGGAGAGAGAGAAAAAAAAAAGAGAAAGAGGGGGGCACAGAGAGAGGGGAGAGAGAGAGAAAGGAAGAGACTGACCCCCACTTGGGTCTGCAGTCCAGATGCGTCTCCGTGCTGCTGCAAAGAAACACAAGTTTGAAACCGCAGATGGGGAGGGGCTTCTCACATGACAGTCACTCAGTGATCCAAGCACAGGGGTTTGCAGCATTTCTTCTTCCTAAAAGAAAATGCAGTTCCCTTAAACCTCCGGGATCTTGTTTCTTGCTGAAATGAGCAGACATTTCTTCTCCCTCCTCACAGGCCTTGCAATGTAGGATACAGCGTTGCAAAGTAGGTGGCCATCTTAAGCTGCGAGCAAAGTAATCTGTTAACTCTTCTTGAAATTTCTTTAGAAAAAAATATACATTCAGATCTCCAGTCAGTGGATTAAAGAAAATCATTGAACAAAGCAAGTTGGCAAGACAGATGGTATCAAATTGAAAGAAAAGGCACAAAATGCTGCAAGGCTTAGTGGCAGGCCAGAAGATTTGGAACATTTTAGAAACTAGCAGAGAATGACCTCAAAAAGAGACAAATTAAATTCTGAGTCTGCTGCAAGAAATAAAAAGACAGTAAAAGCTTCTACAAATATATAAAAGGGAGCGAGTAGCTAAAGTTATAAGCCTGAAGATTGGCAGCATTTTAGAATTCAGCAAAGGAGGACCAAGAAACTGAAAGAAAGGGAAAATAGAATATGAAAGTAAACTAGCGAAAAACAAAAACAGATTGGAAGAGCTTCTAAAAGTATGCAAAAAGGAAAAGTTTAGCAAAGACAAATGTGGGCCCATTACAGGCAGAGACAGGAGAATTTATAATGCGGAATAAGGAAATGGCAGAGAAATTAAACAAATACTTTGTGTCTGTCTTCGCAGAGGAAGATACAAAAAACCTCCGAGGAATAGTTGAAAAACAAGGGAATAGTGAGAATGGGGAACTGAAAGAAATAAGTATTCGTAAAAAAGTAGTACTGGAGAAATTAAAAGGCCTCAAAGTTGCTAAATCAACTGGACTTGATGATCTGTACCCCAGACTGGAGGTGGCTGTAGAGATAATGGATGCGTTGGTGGTAATCTTCCAAAATTCTACAGATTCTCAAACAGTTGCTGCAGATTGGAAGGTAGCAAATATAATCCCACTATTTAAAAAAAGGAGGGAGAGAATAAAACGGGGAACTACAGGCCTGTTAGCCTGACATTAATGGGGACAATGCTAGAATCTATTATAAAAGATGTGATAACTGGACACTTAGAAAATAATGGTAGGTTTGGGAAGAGTCAACATGGATTTATGGAAGGGAAATCATGTTTGACAAACCTGTTGGAGTTTTTTGAGAATGTAACTAGCAGAATAGCTAAGGGGGAAACCAATGGATGTGGTGTATTTGGATTTTCAGAAGGCCATCGATAAGGTCTCACATAGAAGGTTAGTAAGCAAAGTTAGAGCACAGTGGATTAGAGGCAATATACTGGCACGGGTTGAGAATTGGTTAACAGACAGAAAACAGAGAGTAGGAATAAATGGGTCATTCTCAGGTTTGCAGGCTGTAGCTAGCAGGGTAGCACAAGGATCAGTGCTTGTGCCCCAGAAATTCACAATCTATATCAATGATTTGGATGTGGGCACCAAATGTAATATTTCCCAGTTTGCTGATGACACAAAACAAAGTGGCAATGTGAGTTATGAAGTGGATGCAGAGGTTTCAAGGGGATTTAGACAGGCTAAGTGAGTGGGCAAGAACATGGCAGATGGAATATAATGTGGAAAAATGTGAAATATCCACTTCGTTAGGAAAAACAGAAAGACAGAGCATTTCTTAAATGGTGAAAGATTGGGAGGTGTTGATGTCCAAAGGGACCAGTGTGTCCTTGTTTATGAGTCACTGAAAGCTAATGTGCAGGTTCAGCAAGCAATTAGGAAGGCAAATGGTATGTTGGCCTTTATTGCAAGTGGATTTGAGTACAGGAGTAAAGAAGTCTTGCTGCAACTGTATATAGCCTTGGTGAGACTGCATCTGGAGTATTGTGTACAGTTTTGATCTCCTTACCTAAAAGCAGGATATACTTGCCATAGAGCGGGTACAATGAAGGTTCACTAGACTGATTCCTGGGATGGTGGGTCTGTCCTACAGGGAGAGATTGAGAAGACTGGGCCTATATTTTCCAGAGTTTACAAAAATGAGAGGTGATCTCATTGAAGCATACAAAATTCTTACAGGGCTCGACAAGGCAGATGCAAGACAGATGTTTCCCCTGGCTGGAGTCTAGAACCAGTGGACAGTCTCAGAATAAGGGATAGACCATTTAGGATTGAAATGAGGAGGAATTTCTTCACTGTCTGGTGAATCTTTGGAATCCTCTTGCCCAGAGGGCTGTGGAGGCTCAGCATATTCAAGACAGAGTGACAGATTTCTAGATATTAAGGCATCAAGGGATATTGGGATAGCGCAGGAAATGGAATTGAGGTAGATCAGCCATGATCTAGTTGAATGGTGCAGCAGGTTTGAGGGGCCAAATGGCCTACTCCTATTTATGTTCCTAAAGTAACTATCGGTCCCTTAGTGGATGAGACTGGGAAATTAATAATGGGAAACAAGCAAGTAGCAGAGACTTTTGAACAAGTATTTTGTGTATTCAACTGGGAAGACAGATACAAGAAGCATCCCAAGAATAGCAGCAAATCAAGAGGCAAAAGGGAAGGAAGAACTTAAAACAATCAGCATCACCAAAGAAAAAGTACTAGGAAAACTAATGGGACTAAAGGCTGACAAGTTCCCAGGACCCCATGGCATGCATCCTAGGGTCTTAAAAGTGATAGATATACCAGAGATAGTAGAGCCATTGGGTTGTAATCTTCCAAAATTACCTAGATTCTGTGAAGGTCCCAGCAGGTTCGGAAACCTCTATTCAGGAAATGGGGGGGGGAGGGGGGAAGACCCGAAAGCCGTGAACTGCGGCCAGTTAGTCCAACATCTGTCATTAGGAAAACGCTAGAATCCATTATTCAAAGTAGGACATTTAGAAAATCATAGGACCATCAGGCAGAGTTAACATGGTTTTATCAAGGAGAAATTGTATTTGACAAATTCAAAAGAACACAGAACAGTACAGCACAGGAACAGGCCATTCGGCCCTCCAAGCCTGCACCAATCTTGATGCCTGCCTAAACAAAAACCTTCTGCACTTCCGGGGTCCACATCCCTCTATTCCCTTCCTATTCATTTATTTGTCAAGATGCCTCTTAAACGTCACTATCGTACCTGCTTCCACCACTTCCCCCGGAAACAAGTTCCAGGCACTCACCACCCTATGTGTAAAGAACTTGCCTCGCAAATCCCCTCTAAACTTTGCCCCTCTCACCTTAAACCTATGTCCCCTAATAACTGACTCTTCCACCCTGGGGAAAAGCTTCTGACTATCCACTCTGTCCATGCCGCTTATAACTTTGTAAACCTCTATCACGTCGCCCCTCCACCTCCGTCGTTCCAGTGAAAACAATCAGAGTTTATCCAACCTCTCCTCATAGCTAATGCCCTCCAGACCGGAGTTCTTTGAGGATGTAACAAGCGGGGTGGAGTAAGGGGAACCAGTAGATGTAGTGTATTTAGATTTCCAAAAGGCATTCGATAAGGTGCTACATAAAAGGTTACTACACAAGGGAAGAGCTCATAGTGTTGAGAGTAATAGATTAGCATGGATAGAGGATTGGCTAATTAACAGGAGAGAGTCAGATAAATGGGGGACTTTCAATTTGGCAAACTGAAGTAGTGGAGTAACACGGGGATCAGTGCTGGGACCTCAACTCTTCACAATCCATATTAATGCCTTGGATGAAGGGACCCAGTGTATTGTAGCCAAGTTTGCAGATGATGCAAAAATAGGCAAGAAAGCATGTTGTGAGTGCAAAGTGTCTGCAAAGAGATATAGATAGGTTGTGAGTGGGCAAAAATTTGGCAGATGGGAGTAAAATGTGGGAAAATGTGAGGTTGTCCACTTTGGAAAATTAGAGCAGAAAAGCAGATTATTCACATGGAGAGAGACACTGCACAATGCTGCAGTACAGAGGGATCTGGGTGTCCTTGTACATGAATCACAATAAGTTAGCTTGCAGGTACAGCAAGGAATTAGGAAGGCAAATGGAATGCTGTCATTTATTGCAAGGGGGATGGAGTATAAAAATAGGGAATGGGGCATTGGTGAGACCACACCTAGAATATTTCGTACAGTTTTGGTCTCTTTAAGGAGTCTCCTTGAATTGGAAGCAGTTCAGAGAAGGTTCACAAGGCTGATTCTTGGGATGATGGGGTTATCTTAACGAGGAAAGTTTGAGCAGGTTGGGCCTATACTCGTTGGAGTTAAGAATGAGAGAGGAAACATCCAAGATTCTGACAGGGCTTGACAGGGTAGATGCTAAGGAGGATCGTTCACTTTGTGGGGAATCTAGATCTAGGAGGCACAGTTTCAAAATAAGGAGTCTCCCTTTTAAGATAGAGATGAGGAGGAATTTCTTCTTTGAGAGGGTCGTTAATCTTTAGAATTCTCTGCCCCAGAGAACAGTGGTAATTGAATATATTCAAGGCTGAGTTAGACAGATTTTTGATCTACATAGGTGTCAACAGTTATGGGGTGCATGCAGGAGGAAAGTGGAGTTAAGGCCACAATTGGATCAGTCATGATCTTATTGTACGGCAGAGCAGGCTCGAGGGGTCGAATGGCCAACTGCTGCTCCTTTGTCTTATTAGCAGATGGATGGGTGCATGTTCAAGTCTTGAACAAACTGAGGGTTTTAGCTAACAGATCTTCAGAACACTTACACCCTTAAACACACCCCACACTAGTTTACTCTTGCACCAATCCCATGAACTATTTGCAGACCTCAGGATATTTCAGAACTTTTAGTAACTACTAACTTCTTCTTCGGCCTCCTTGTCTCGAGAGACAATGGTTAAGCGCCTAGAGGTGGTCAGTGGTTTGTGGAGCAGCGCCTGCAGTGGCTATAAAGGCCAATTCTAGAGTGACAGACTCTTCCACAGGTGCTGCAGATAAAATTGGTTGTCGGAGCTGTTAAACTTTTGGCCCTCTCCTTGCGCTTATGTCTTTTTTCCTGCCAACTGCTAAGTCTCTTCGACTCACCACTCTTTAGCCCCACCTTTATGGCTGTCCGCCAGCTCTGGCGATCACTGGCAACTGACTCGCACGAATTGTGGTCAATGTCACAGGACTTCATGTCGCGTTTGTAGACGTCTTTAAAGCGGAGACATGGACGGCCGATGAGTCTGATACCACTGACGAGGTCGATGTACAATGCGTCCTTGGGGATCCAGCCATCTTCCATGCGGCTCACATGGCCGAGCCATCTCGAGCACCACTGGCTCAGTAGGGCGTATATGCTGGGGATGTTGGCCGCCTTGAGGACTTCTGCATTGGAAATACGGTCCTGCCACCTGATGCCAAGGATTCTCAGGAGGCAGCGAAGATGTAATGAGTTGAGACGTCGCTCTTGGCTGACATATGTTGTCCTGGCCTCTCTGCCTTAGAGCAAGGTACTGAGGACACAGGCTTGAAACACTCAGACTTTTGTGTTCCATGTCAGTGCGCCATTTTCCCATACTCTCTTGGCCAGTCTGGACATAGCAGTGGAAGCCTTTCCCATGCGCTTGTTGATTTCTGCATCGAGAGACAGGTTACTGGTGATAGTTGATCTAGGTAGGTGAACTCTTGAACCACTTCCAGAGCGTGGTCACCAATATCGATGGATGGAGCATTTCTGACGTCCTGTCCAATGAGTCTCTGCAGTCACTGTTCTGTGTGGGATGTTAATGCAGCATCGTCAGCAAAGAGGAGTTCCCTGATGAGGACTTGCCGTACTTTGGTTTAAGACGGGCAAGGTTGAGCAACCTGTCATCTGATCTTGTGTGGAGGAAAATTCCTTCTTCTGAAGACTTGAACGCATGTGAGAGCAGCAAGGAGAAGATCCAAACAGTGTAGGTGCGAGAACACAGCCCTGTTTCATGCCACTCAGGATTGGAAAGGGGTCTGATGAGGCACCGCTATGCTGAATTGTGCCTTTCATATTGTCATGGAATGAGGTGATGATGCTTAGTAGCTTTGGTGGACATCCGATCTTTGCTAGTCTGAAGAAACCACGTCTGCTGACGAGGTCAAAGGCTTTGGGGAGATCTATGAAAGCAACGTAGAGGGGCATCTGTTGTTGGCGGCATTTCTTCTGTAGCTGGCGAAGGAAGAACAGCAGGTCAATGGTGGATCTCTCTGCTCGAAAGCCACACTGTGCCTCAGGGTAGACACGCTCAGCCAACTTCTGGAGTCTTTTTAAAATGACTCGAGCGAAGAATTTCTCCACTATGCTGAGCAGGGAGATTCCACAGTAGTTGTTGCGGTCATCCTTGTTCTTATAGAGGGTGATGATATTAGCATCGCGCATGTCCTGTGGTACTGCTCCCTCATCCCAGCACAAGCAAAGCTGTTCATGGAGTGCTGAGAGTATAGCCGTGATAGTAATGCCGTCCTTTCCAGGGGCTTTTCCGCTGGCTAGAGAATCAGTGGCATCACTGAGTTCCCATTTTGTTGGCTGTTTGTCCAGCTCACCCATGACTGGCAGAGACTGGGCTGCATTGAGGGCGGAATCAGTGACAACGTTTTCCCTGGAGTACAGTTCTAGGTAGTGCTCCACCCAGCGGTCCATTTGCTTGCGCTGGTTAGTGATCGTTTCCTCCGATTTAGACTTGAGGGGGGTGATCTTCTTGATGGTTGGCCCAAAAGCTCTCTTAATGTCATCATACATCCCTCTAATGTTTCCGGTGTCGGAGGCCAGCTGAATACGACTGCATGGATGTTGCCAGTTGTCATTTGCACTGCGCCTGGCTGTTGTTTGCACGGTGCTTCTGGCTACTTTAACTGCGACAGATGTTAACTCGCCAGGGGTTTTCTTGTAGTTCAACAGTGCAGTGCACTTAGCGGCTATGACAGAACAAGAACAAAGAACAGTACAGCACAGGAACAGGCCATTCGGCTCGCCAAGTCTGCGTCGATCTTGTTGCCTGCCTAAACAAACACGTTCTGCACTTCCGGGGCCCATATCCCTCTATTCCCTTCGTATTCATGTATTTGTCAAGATGTCTCTTAAACGTCGCTATCATATCTGCTTCCACCACCTCCCCTGGCAGCAAGTTCTAGGCACTCACCACCCTCTGTGTAAAAAAACTTGCCTCGCACATCCCCTCTAAACTTTGCCCCTCGCACCTTAAACCTATCTGCCCTAGTAACTGACTCTTCCACCCTGGGAAAAAGCTTCTGACTATCCACTCTGTTCATGCCGCTCATAACTTTGTAAACCTCTATCATGTCGCCCCTCCACCTCCGTCATTCCAGTGAAAACAATCCGACTTTTTCAACCTCTCCTCATAGCTAATGCCCTCCAGACCAGGCAACATCCTGGTAAACCTCCTCTGTACCCTCTCCAAAGCCTCCACATCCTTCTGGTAGCTAGACAGGTTCCAGCTCTTCAAAGTGAGATTGAAGCCAGTCTTCATTCTGCTTCTCACGTTTGCCAAAGGTGGTCATTGCTGAGCCATAGATGGTGTCTCTGATGTGGGCCCACTTCTTCTCTGCATCCCCTGCAGGAGTGTTTTGAAGGGCTTTTTCAAGTGAATTTAGAAACTTACGTAACTGCTGTGGATAAGAAACTCTTAGTGTTGATGCGCGGGCAGCCCTTCTGCTTGGAGTGATTGGCTTCTTTGGTTTGAGTCTAACTTTGCTGCACACCAGTCTATTGCAAATTGCAGAGGCCAAAATGGATGATCCACTCAGCACTTCCAGCTAAAGAAGGTTGCAAATGCGTCAGCTATGTCTTTTGCACGTGTGCTAGGCTCTGCCATAACTGAAGATGGGGATAGTCATGGAGCCTTCTCCGCCCCATGTTGTTTAATTAACCACCATTCATGACTGGATGCGGCAGAGCTTTGATCTCATCCACTGGTTGCGGGAATTGCTTATCTCTGTCTTTAGCATGCTTCCTCCATTGTTTAGCATGCATGAAATCATCTGCTGTAGCTTCGTCAGCTTGGAACCTCATTAATATATTTGTTTATTTATTTTATTTAAGGCCCCCACCCCCCACCCCACCCCCAGTGTTCTTCTGCACTCCTCATGGAACCAGGGTTGATCCCCGGCTTCATTTTAATGCTGCATTGAGGGATATGCCAGGCCATGAGATTACAGATTATGGTGGTATACAATTCTGCTGCTGCTGATGGCCCACAGCACCTCATAGATGCCCAGCTTTATGCTACGAGATCTATCTTGAATCTATCCCATTTAGCAAGGGTGTAATGCCTCACAACACTATGGACGGTCCTCAGTGTGAAGATGAGACTTGGTCTCCACAAGGACTGTGTGGTGGTCACTCCTACCAGTACTGTCATGAATAGATGCATCTGCAACAGGTAAATTGGTTGATGAGGTCAATTAAGTTTTCCCCTTGTGTTGGTTTTCCCACCACCTGACACAGGCCCATTCTAGTAACTCTGCCTTTCAGGACTCAGCCAGCTTGGCCTGTACTGATGCTACTGAGCCACCCTTGATGTTGGAAATTCAAGTTCTCCAGTCAGAGTACATTCTGTGCCCTTGTTACCCTCAGTGCTTCTTCCAACTGGTGCTCAACACAGACGAGTTATGGTTAATCAATTGAGGGACAACAGTAAATGGTAATCAGCAGGATTGGATCCTTGCCCATGTTTGACCTGATGCCATCAGACTTGATGGGGTCTGGAGTCAAAGTTGAGGATTCTCAAGACAACTCCCTCCCGACTATACCACAGTGCTGCCACCCCTGGTGGGACCCTGCCAGTAATGGAGGTCTGGGACATTGACTGGAAGGTACAATTCTGTGAGCTTGACCAGGTCAGGTTGTTGCTTGACTCGTCCCAACACAGCTCTTCCAATTTAGGCATACATCCCAGCTGTTTGTGCAAAAAGACTTTGCAAGGTGTGCCTTTGTTGTGCTTGGTGCCTAATTCAATGCAGAGAGAGATCCATCAGGTTTTATTCTCATCAGACTTTATCATAATGGTTAGATACAGCTGAGTGGCTTGCTGGGCCATTTCAGAGGGCAGTTGAGTCAACCAGATTTTGCTGTGGCTCTGGAGTCACATCTAAGCCAGACCAGGGAAGGATGGTGGGATTTACTTCCCTAAAGGATATTCGTAATCCCGATGGGTTTTTAACCACAATCAGGTAGTCTCATGGTTACCATTACTGATACTAGTTTTTTATTCCAGATTTATTTCCTTTCCTTCAGCCCCAATTACAATTTCAACCATCAACTACTTCTACAATGAACGTTTTGTTATAAAAGTTCAACAGAGTTATGAAAATTGGTATCACTGATATCAACCCAACTCTGCACAGCTTCTAAAAAAAAAATTAAAAGTTCTGCATCTTAACCCAAAAGTTCCAACAATGGCAATCTGGTAGGGGATGGGAGAAGGGGGAAAAAATCATAAATGAAGATTTGATCAAGGATTGGAAGTTGAAGAATCCTCCTCATACAGTACTTGATCAGCTGGTGCGGGAAAGGAGAGAAATGAAGAGCAGACTTAATGTTATTGTGCTAAAAAACAAATCATTCACTATTAAGAAAAGCAAATATTACTCGACTGGTATCAGAAGGCTGTCAGAAACATGATTACACGTTTGCAAAACACTGGATCTATACTGGGTAATCTCAATTCTAAAACACAGAATTAAGCAGAAAAAAATGCAATGTGACTTTAACTCAAGAGTAGATCAGCAGAGCACGTCAATATTTTCTTCACATTGATCTTCCAGAACGAACTTCCAGAGGACAATTGATCAAAAACTGCAAATAGGGAAATTCTAAAAATTTGTAGGATTGTGTCGATTATGTTACAAAATTAAGTACCACTTGAATTTAAAGCAAGTTACGAATATACGTTAAGTGTTAAGCACATCATATTGGGCCATATTTTTTCTTCATAAATTCACACAAATCCAAAACAACAAAACTGCTTTGCCATGAATCGTGCAGAGGAAGAAATGCAGCTATCTATTCGAATCTTATTACTCTGCCATTTCCCGTCATAACCTCTTATATTCCTCCTTTTCAATCACTTACTCAATTGCCTTTCAGATGATGTACTGTGCTTCAAGTTACTCGTGGTAAAACATTCCATTTCTCCTGGTATTGCTTTATCTGTGCCTATCAACTCAACCAGTGGAAACAATCCTTCAATATAAACTCAATTTTTTTTTTTATAAACCCCTATGTTCCCCCCCCAAAAAAATTCTGAACCTTATTCATACCTGTTCTCTTATTCCTATCATTCCAGTGAATCTTGGCTGTACCTTTGCCACTGTTCCAATGTCCTTACTGTGATGCTCAAGATTGCTTACATTCTATCTATGACCAGGGTAAAATAGTCAAATTGATAGCTCATAGGATATAAACTTAACAGTTTTACTTCATGACTAGGTTGCACTAAGTGACATACTTCAACACAATGTTGTAATCGCTTTGTATCCAAACACAAAGCACTGCAGATCTGCAAAGCAAGAGGCTTTTGCTAACAAAACCAGATGAGTATTTTAATACTGTTAAGTATGAATGGAATCAAGGGTACACTCCAACAGGGAACTTACTCAGTTTTGGTCATTCTGACCTGAACAAAATATAATCTTCCCATCAATAGAAAAATGTTCTCAACTCTACTACTGCAGGAATTTTAACAAGTTCCCCAAGCAGCAAGACTGCCTTTGGACCAAAGCTACACTATGTGCAGAATACTAAACTTTGACATCATGAAATCTATTTCTATTACAATATCTCTTGGTACTGCGACTAGTGAAGAAGCCAATCTTTTTACATTCAAAGGCAATTTCAGAAGAAGCTAGACCAAATTAAAAGCAACTGAGCATGCAAAATTGTTTTATAAATCACAGGTGTCTGGGGGAAAAGCATGTACAGACCAACAATTGCAAACCTGCTTCATTAGTTGATGTAGGTAAGCCTGAATGCTTCAACTATTCAGCTTACTGTCAGCCAAAAATGTATCAGCAGTGATCACGTGATATGAAGTTTGTTGCATCAGTATCTTCCACACCCACTGCCCCCCACCCCTCCCCAAAACATGAGGAAATCAAATCATTCTCATTCCAGTTATTCAGCAAATATGATGTTTATGTGCTTATGCTGGTGCCTGCACACTGTTACGACAGAGCTGGGAGGAGAGCAGTCTTTTCTCGTTCCACTTCTCCACAGGTCACATGTATTTAAATACATACCCAGTTACCTATATGGTCAATCATAGACTCTACTTCTACCCCAGAATAAAATATACCAACTAGATTTTTTTTTTAAATACACAAAAGATTTGCTTTTTAGCTGTTACAAAAAAAAAAGAATACTTTGGCGGAATACTTGTTCATTCTTAAGAAAAAAAAAATGTCAGTTGTCTTTTTTTTTTGGTTTGGCATCTTTCTCTGGAGCAATTCGTTTAGGCGGCGTCGAGGATTTATCGAGCAGGTTTTTCCAGTGTCTCAGGAGAAATGCGGTAACCGGGGTTTCAGGCAGGCCTTGCAGGAGGAAAGGATCAATTTCTCTATTTCTTACACTCGCTTGTAAGAGATTCTCAAGAGATGGAAAAACTGGCAGGCTTTTCAAAGAGATGGAACAAGCGGAGCTGGGGTTTTGTCCTTCAGGTTGATTTTGAAAACTCCAACTGACTGTCCAAAGCGAAACCAAAACAATATCTCAAGAGTCAAGCCTCCTAACCCCTATAAATCTTGACCTGTCACTTCTTGGTAAACATTTCACGACAGGGCAAAAAGCCCCTGCTGGGTATTTATCTGAAGACAGGTGGCTTTCAGTACATGTTGTTTGCAAACAAGACCTTTCAGTCTTTTTAATAACCCCAGTGGAAAAAACATCCATGGAATCCTTTTCAGTTTTCCCAAATAAAATACAAAGACCTCAAAATTTAACAAAATGGAAGTATTTTCGTTACAACATTCATTTCACACGGTATCATATAATGACCACCTGACAAATTTAAGGTTTTGGAGTACTGTTGACCTTGAAACTAGGCTCAAAACTAAGCCTTAATCACATTAAAAAAAAGTAAAAGCTACTTGTATATATAAAGTTAGAACTCACATTTATCCCCCCAGGAATCCAGCAGTCCTAGAGATTCCTAGCATGATGTTAGACTTTGGAAGCCACATCCAGTCTTGTTAACTTAACTTTAAGTGCAGCCAGCTTTTCTAATACCTCATCAATTTTTAGCTCACCCAGTATCTCAACTACCTCAAATTTCTCTATCACTTTGGCAGCATCTTCTTCCTTGGTAAAGACGGATGCTAAGTATTCATTTGTACCTCAGGCATGCCCTCTGCCTCCCACGTATAGATCCCCTTTTTGGTCCCTCATCAGCCACACCCTTCCTCTTACTATTTATATGCCTAAAGATGACTTTCGGATTCCCGTTCATGTTAACTGCCAGTCTCTTCTCATAATCTCTTTACTTTTATTTCCTGCTGATCTTTCTATATTCAGCCCGATTCTCACTTGTATTATCAACTGTCATAGGTACCATTTTTCTGCTTCATCTTACCCTCTAACTCTTTCGTCACCCAGGGAGCTCCGGCTTTGATTGCCCCTTCTTTCCCCATTGTGGAAATGTATTTCAACAGTACCCAGATCATCTCCTCTTTCGAGGCAGCCCATTGTTCTGTAGCAGTTTTGCCTCCCAATCTTTGATTCCAATTTACTTGGGACAGATCCACTCTGAGCCCACTAAAATTGGTCCTCCTCCAATTAAGTATTTTTACTTCAGATTGCTCCTTGTCCTTTTCCATAGCTAATCTAAACTTTATGATGCATGGCATATGAATATGATGTGGAAAGGCATGAAGCTACCCACTTTGGAAGGGAAACAAGTCCAGCAGAATATTTTGCAAATTTAAGAAACTGGGAACTGTTGGCATTCCAAACCATTTGGGTGTCCTTGTACATGAATCACAAGAAGTCACCATGCAAGTACAGCAAGCAACTGGGTAAGCAAACAGCATGTTGGCCTTCATTAAAACAAATTGGAGTACAACAGTGAAGAGGTCTTACTGAAATTGCATAGGACCTCAGTGAGACCACACCTGGAGTACTGTGTACAGCTCTGGTCTCCTTATCTAAGGAAGGATATACTTTCCTTGGAGGGAATGCAACAAATGTTCCCTTGTTTGATGCCTGGGATGAGGGATTGAGTAGGTGAGGCCCATGTTCCCCAGAGTTTAGAAGAAAGGGAGGTGATCTCATTGAAACATAAAATTCAAGGGACTTGATAAGAGAATGCGCCCCTTGGCTGGAGTGTCTAGAACTAGGGGTCACACTCTCAGACTAATGGGTCAGCCATTTAAAACTGAGACGAGGAAAAATGGTCAAACGGTTGTGGTTCCTTGGAATTCTCTACCCCAGAGAGCTGTGGATGCTCAGTTATTGAAATATTCAAGATAGAAATGATAATTTGCATTGTATCCAAAAATCTAAGGGATATGGAGATAATACAGGAAGATGCAGTTGAAGATCAACCACGATCTTTTGAAATGGCACAGCAAGCTCAAAAGATCCGAATGATTCTCTACTGGTCCTATTTATGTTCTTAAAATTGAGAAAAGAGCGAGTCCAGGAACCCAAGAGAATGGAACTCTCTTGAAATGCCATAGAAAATACATCATTTTTAAAAAAATCATGCAAAACATAACAGGAATCAATTAAAAATAAACTGCATTCCAACTTGAATCACAAATCGAACCATCATTCATCATCTTTTCTTCTGCCCTTTTAAATAAGATGGTTTCAACTGTTTTAACACTGACATCATTTGGGTTACCAATGTGCCAGTGAGCTGACTTAAGGGATGCAGGTGATACCTGATAACACTTGGATTTATAAATCTACCACCGTTAGATAATCCTGCTTTCCAGTAGTTGGCCTCATTCTATTATTAACACCAAGGCCTCCTCGTAAGTGTACATTTGTAACTGCACCTTCCAGCTAGTAAAACTACCTGGTATACTGGGCAGTGTACTTCAAACAAAAAAGAGACTTTATGAACCAAAAAACTGAGATGTCATCACCAGCCCAACTGTTTCCCGCCTTCTGACATTCCCTGAACCACAGGTGGAGTGTTTGAGTCCTCACAGGATGCAATTTCTAGTAATTTTGATACTGTTAGAACAGCCATACCATCAGTAAATGCTCCAGAAGCAGCTTTAATCGTCATTTCTTCAACTTCCTCTTTAAATCAAATTAGCATAAATTAAACAGCATATTCTACTTTGGACTGCAACCCAACTTCGCAACTCAGTTACATTGTTCATTTCCAACTATTTGGCCAAATTCAAAAGTCAGTAAGCATTTGAGGCTGCATTCATCAAAATAAGTCAAAGGAAATATGAAGGACTGCAAAACTTGTGCTTTTAACAATATTACATTTAACTGAAACACAAGCACAGCTGTACTTATTGTAAAAAGTATTTTTACATCCAGATGTACTGTCCACAACAGGGAACTGTTACGCCTTCTGAAGACTGGCTGAAACAAAACTGCTCCACTGACATAATTGCAGGAGTATCTGAACTTTTTCCTCTTACTGAGCTAATCATTTGCATACTATGCAGCCCCACAGGCTAAAATGAAAGGTAATTCCAAATGCAAATGACGACAAAATCCAGAGTATAACTTAGTTATAAGCAATATCATAGAACAGAAAATGGTGCGTGATGTTTTGATAAATGTCTTGATCATTATTAAGGGTTTGAGAAGGTTCACAGCGATAGATTGTTTTCGCTGGTTGTGAGATAATAACACAAGGGCATAAAATTAAGATCACTAAGAGGGGTGGAAAATAACTTTTCCTCAAAGGGTGCTTACAATGAGGAATTCTTTGTCATAAATGATCATTGAAGCAAAATCTGTAAATGTTTTTAGATGAGAATTAAACAATTGCTTGAAAGAGTTATATTAAACAGGTTGGGGGAAGTGAGCCGGAGACTGCCATCAAGAGACAAACAAATTCATTAGCTGTAACCTTCTATGACTCGACAAAATCAAAAATAAACCCATGTGACTGATTCAGTAAATCTACTTTGTAGTTACAGTAATTCCCCAAACAGAGAAGAGGGTAAAAGAGGGGGGGGTGTGGCATTGTTAATCAAGGAAAGTATTACAGCGGTAGAAAGGACGTTTGAGGACTCGTCTACTGAGGTAGTATGGGCCGAGATTAGAAACAGGAGAGGAGAGGTCACCCTGTTGGGAGTCTTCTATAGACCTCCGAATAGTTCCAGAGATGTAGAGGGAAGGATAGCGAACATGATTCTCGACAGGAGTGAGAGTAACAGGGTAGTGGTTATGGGGGACTTTAACTTTCCAAATATTGACTGGAAATACTATAGTTTGAGTACTTTAGATGGGTCTGTTTTTGTCCAGTGTGTGCAGGAGGGTTTTCTGACACAGTATGTAGACAGGCCAACCAGGGGCGATGCCACATTGGATTTGGTACTGGGTAATGAACCCGGCCAGGTGTTAGATTTAGACGTAGGTGAGCACTTTGGTGATAGTGATCACAATTCGGTTAGGTTTACCTTAGCGATGGGCAGGGACAGGTATATACCGCAGGGCAAGAATTATAGCTGGGGGAAAGGAAATTATGACGCGATTAGGCAAGATTTAGGATGTGTAGGATGGGGAAGGAAACTGCAGGGGATGGGCACAAACGAAATGTGGAGCTTATTCAAGGAGCAGCTAATGCGTGTCCTTGATAAGTATGTACCCGTCAGGCAGGGAGGAAGTTGTCGAGCGAGGGAGCAGTGGTTTACTAAAGAAGTTGAAGCGCTTGTCAAGAGGAAGGCGGCGGCTTATGTTAGGATGAGACGTGAAGGCTCAGTTAGGGCGCTTGCCAGGAAGGATCTAAAGGGAGGGCTAAGAAGAGCAAGGAGAGGACACGAGAAGTCATTGGCGGATAGGATCAAAGAAAACCCTAAGGCTTTCTATAGGTATATCAGGAATAAAAGAATGACGAGTTAGAATAGGGCCAATCAAGGATAGTAGTGGGAAGTTGTGTGTGGAATCAGAGGAGATAGGGGAAGCGTTAAATGAATATTTTTCGTCAGTATTTACAGTAGAGAAAGAAAATGTTGTCGAGGAGATTACTGAGATACAGCCTACGAGGCTAGATGGGATTGAGATTCACAAGGAGGAGGTGATAGCAATTTTGGAAAGTGTGAAAATAGATAAGTCCCCTGGGCCAGATGGGATTTATCCTAGGATTCTCTGGGAAGCCAGGGAGGAGATTGCAGAGCCGTTGTCGTTGATCTTTATGTCGTCATTGTCGACAGGAGTAGTGCCGGAAGACTAGAGGATAGCAAATGTTGTCCCCTTGTTCAAGAAGGGGAGTGGAGACAGCCCTGGTAATTATAGACCTGTGAGCCTTACTTCGGTTGTGGGTAAAATGTTGGAAAAGGTTATAAGAGACAGGATTTATAATCATCTTGAAAAGAATAAGTTCATTTGCGATAGTCAGCACAGTTTTGTGAAAGGTAGGTCGTGCCTCACAAACCTTATTGAGTTTTTCGATAAGGTGACCAAACAGGTGGATGAGGGTAAAGCAGTGGATGTGGTGTATATGGATTTCAGTAAGGCGTTTGATAAGGTTCCCCACGGTAGGCTATTGCAGAAAATACGGAAGTATGGGGTTGAAGGTGATTTAGAGCTTTGGATCAGAAATTGGCTAGCTGAAAGAAGACAGAGGGTGGTGGTTGATGGCAAATGTTCATCCTGGAGTTTAGTTACTAGTGGTGTACCGCAAGGTTCTGTTTTGGGGCCACTGCTGTTTGTCATTTTTATAAATGACCTGGATGAGGGTGTAGAAGGGTGGGTTAGTAAATTTGCGGATGACACGAAGGTCGGTGGAGTTGTGGATAGTGCCGAAGGGTGTTGTAGGTTACAGAGGGACATAGATAGGCTGCAGAGCTGGGCTGAGAGATGGCAAATGGAGTTTAATGCGGAAAGGTGTGAGGTGATTCACTTTGGAAGGAGTAACAGGAATGCAGAGTACTGGGCTAATGGGAAGATTCTTGGTAGTGTAGATGAACAGAGAGATCTTGGTGTCCAGGTACATAAATCCCTGAAAGTTGCTACCCAGGTTAATAGGGCTGTTAAGAAGGCATATGGTGTGTTAGCTTTTATTAGTAGGGGGATCGAGTTTCGGAGCCACGAGGTCATGATGCAGCTGTACAAAACTCTGGTGAGGCCGCACCTTGAGTATTGCGTGCAGTTCTGGTCACCGCATTATAAGAAGGATGTGGAAGCTATGGAAAGGGTGCAGAGGAGATTTACTAGGATGTTGCCTGGTATGGAGGGAAGGTCTTACGAGGAAAGGCTGAGGGACTTGGGGTTGTTTTTGTTGGAGAGAAGGAGGAGGAGAGGTGACTTAATAGAGACATACAAGATAATCAGAGGGTTAGTTAGGGTGGATAATGAGAGTCTTTTTCCTCAGATGATGATGGCAAACACAAGGGGACATAGCTTTAAGTTGAGGGGTGATAGATATAGGACAGATGTCAGAGGTAGTTTCTTTACGCAGAGAGTAGTAGGGGCGTGGAACGCCCTGCCTGCAACAGTAGTAGACTCGCCAACTTTAAGGGCATTTAAGTGGTCATTGGACAGACATATGGATGAAAATGGAATAGTGTAGGTCAGATGGTTTCACAGGTCGGCGCAACATCGAGGGCTGAAGGGCCTGTACTGCGCTGTAATGTTCTAATTCTAATCTGCAGCAGATTTTACAAATGTGCTGAACTGCCATTTCAGGTTGGGGTTGAACTTCCATTGCATTTTGCCTGTGCTAAACTGAAGGAGGAAAAAAAGATGGAACCTGGGGTCCCCATCTGATCATCAGGATTTGCTGGAAAACACATACCTGAGTATGTCAGATTTAAGCTCAAACTACCACGATGACACTCACTGTCTAGTTTCAAAGATGAAAAATGGGCACTGAGGCAAGAACTCCATAAGGCACTGAGGCTTTTGCACAAGATGAGAGATTAGGAAAATAATTCCACATCTCAAGACCCCTTTTTAAGTGAGGGCTCACCTTGGTTCTTTACAGTTTTAAAGCAGCTTCAGAATTCATAACGATTGACTATTTTTAAATTACAAATTTCTCATTCTGGTATTTGTTAAATTAACATACTGTTGGATTAATACTGTTTGACATCAACTTCTTTAGGATGGGGTATGGTGGTGTAGCGATTATGTAACTTGTCTGGAAACTCAGGAGGCACGGACTAAAAATCCAGGGAACTGGATGACTTCAGTTAAAAAACAAACAATCTGAAAATGAAAAGTTGTCATGAAGCTGTTGATTGGTCATAAAATTCCAACTACTTCATTAATGTACTGGGATGGAAACTTACCATCCTTAAACTACGTGACTCCAGTCCTATACCGAAGTGCTGAACTCTTAGCTGCCTTTTGAGTTGGTCTAGGAGGCCACTTTATCAAACTGGTACAAATCAAAAATAAGCACTTCAAGAAAGTTGCTTTTTCAGGGCAACCAGAAATGGCTTTGCCAGCCATACCAAGAATGCAGTTTGGTTTTTGAAAAAAAATGACAAATAAAATGAATATGTTGGGATGGCAAGCAGAAAACAAAAGGAAGAACTTGCATTTATATAGCACATTTCACAACCTCATAAGCAATTAAAGTACAATACTTTCGAAGTGAAGTCACTGTTGTGATAGAGAAAACGTGGCAGTTGGTGTGCATAACTAGGTCTCAAAATCAAGAATGAGATAAATGACCAAACAGTCTATTTTGAGGGATAAATATTGGGAGAACCACCCCAACCACCCCGACACTTTTCTTCAAATAGCACCATGCGATCTGTTACTAACACCTGAGTGGGCAAACAAGACCTTGGATTAACGTCTTGTCCGAAAGATTGCACCTCCAACCCATGCAGCACTCCTTCGCTACTACACTGAAGAGTCAGCCTAGATTATGATGTAATACTGCACATTTCCACGAAATCAATTAAACACCACTAGATGTACCTCCAAGGACGAGGAGGCAAATTATTTTCAAATTATGTGAAACGAGTCAAATATGCACATTCTTATTTGAGCACGTCAGAAGTCTAACAACTTACATTTAACTTAGCAAAACTTTCCAAGGCTTTTAACATGAGTGATACCAATTTTTAAAAAATGCTGACTAACACTAAACAGTAGAAGGGGAAATTATAAAAGATGACCAAAAGCTTGACTGAAGATGTTGGTTTTTAGGAGCATCTTAACAGAGGAAAGAGGGGGAGAGGAGGAGGAGGAAAAGTTTAGGAAGTGAATTTCAGAGATAAGGGCCTCAGCAGCTGCAGCCATTAAAATCAGCTTTGTGTAAAAGGCCAGAATTGGAAGAACGCAGAGATCAGGGAGGATTGTAAGGCTGGATCAGGCAACAATGTTAGGGAGGGGAAAGGCCAGGTCATGCAGAATTTGAAAACAAAATTAGAGAATTTAAAAATTGAGGCATCAGTCAGAGGGCCAGCGAAGGTCAGGAAGCAAAGGGGTAATGGGTAAACGAGGTTTGGAGCAAGTTAAAACACAAGCAAGAGTTTTGGATGAGCTGAAGTTTGTGGAAGGTGAAAGAGATCAGCCAGGGCAGCACTGAAAAAGTCAAATCTAGTAAAGCAAGACAGAGATTGATGTAATACCGCACAAGTAGAAACAGGAGGGGCAATATAAAGAATACAATTCTAAAAGGGGGTGTGGGAACAGAGAGGGATATACAAAAATCATTGAAGGTGAAAAAGTGGTTAAAAAGTTTATGGGATCCTGGGCTTTATACATAGAGGAATAGAGTACAAAAGCAAGCAAGTTATAATGAACCTTTATGAACACTCGTTCAGCCTCAACTGAAGTACTGTGTCCAACTCTGGGAATCGCGCTTCAGGAAGGATTTGAAGGCGAGAGAGGGTGCAGAAAAGATTTACAAGAATGTTTCCAGGGATGAGGGACTTCAGTAATATAGATGGACTTGAGAAGCTGGGGTCCTTAGCTCCTCGAGAAGTGAAGGTTCAAAGGACATTTGATGGAAGTGCTAAAAATCATGAGGGGTCTAGACAAAGAAGATAAACTGTTCCCACTGGCAAAAGGGTCAAGGACCAGAGGACTGACACCTCCAGACTCAAATATTCCAATGCTCTCCTGGCCAAGCTCCAATCCTCCACCCTCTAAACTTCAGCACATATGAAACTCTGCTGCCTGCATCCTAACCAGCGGAATCTCACATTCATTACCGTGATCAATGACTCAAAATGGCTCCTGGTCCCTTCACGTCCTTGCCTCTCCCCATTTCTGTAACCTCTTCAAGCCTTACAATCCTCCAAAAGAATTCTGTACTCCTCAAACTCTGGCCTCCCATGCATCCTCCTCTTTCCACCCCATTACAAGTTGTTCATTGAGCTATCTCGAGCCCAAGCTCTGGAATTCCCTTCTTAAACCTCTCCAACTCCCATGCCCTCTTTTAAGGCCTTGAAAGACACCACTTTGACCATGGTTTTAGCCATCCCTTGTAATACCTTTCTTTGGCTCACTATCAAATTTTGTCTCATTATGCTTCTGTGAAGTGTTTTGGACCTTTTTTCCCCTATTTTAAAGATGCTATATAGATGAAAATTTCTCCAGGCTCTCCAGAAGACTGATCAAGAATTTATGGAGGACAGACTTCTACAAAAAAGCAGGAATCTTCTTTCCTGATGTAGGAATAAAAAGGCACTACATAATCTGCACAAGTTGCTTCCATATTGTTTTGAATAGGATACAAGTACCTTGAGCTCCTGACATGTGGGTTTCTTATAACCATGTCTTTGCATCAGTTAGCCTCTGGGAATTCAGCAAAGTGCTCTGGGATTGTCAGCAACTGTGCAGGATTCACCTATCAGGAGCTGGAACTGCCCCACTGGTACCAATATAAAAGTAGGTAACATTATAATGCAGTCATTGGAGAAAGCTTTAACTCTGACGTTAATAGAGTGATGTAAATAAGGCAACAGACACATGTACCTCAGCAATTTCTTTTTTAATCCCAGTGTCGCCAGAGGGAAATCAAAAATCAGCCACGTTTTCTTTACAAAGCAAATTCAACTATTCAATTGGGCAAGCAGTTACAATGTAATAAGTAGATTCTAAAGCACTGCAGCCTGATCACATGATGGAGCCATTTACAAATACACATGCGCCATCAATCTATGGCATAGTTTTTCAAACACACTCCTAAACTCAAAGTTTAGATCAACCCAACATGTTAATGCTAAGTTCATAATGTTATTAGAGATAAACAGGTGAAGGGCAATGTTTAATTAAGGCCCCAAGGAGAGCCTGCTGGGACAAGAAAAGAGCTAACAGGAGGTATAGATTTGTAATGCTGCATTCTGTGAATAAACCAACCATCAAGAAAAGCATCTTTGTCAAGCCTCATTCTTCACCATTTGGCTAGGATTCAATTAACAGTCAAGAGAGTTTTCCATGTGAACTCAAATTTAGACCAGTGCAAACAAAGGGATATTATCCCTATAATAGACATAAATGACATGACCAAAGACAAAAAAGTGAACAGATTTAAAGAAAACAAACTTCATAGCAACTACCACTTGACAAGGACGATGCAACAGGAAGTTACAGGCTTACAACATGCAGCCAGCCCTGAAGGAAAAGATGAAGCAAATGAACTAAAGACAAAACTCACTATAAATTGGTTCTGCAATTTAAATTGTTTTTCCATTCAAGGAAAAAGAACAGCTAAAGAGACACTTAACAGCAAAAGGTTTCAAATAAAGCATCGTTAACTGTGTAAACTAATGATCTAAATGGTTCTACATTTACTGCAACTGAAAGATCACATTTCGGGTTGTGGCATTACTAGGCAATTTTCATTAAGTTACAATTTACAACTAGGTATTAAATACTTTCAACAACTACTTATATTTAAATGGCACCTTTAACGTAATAAAACGTCCCTGGGTGCTTTATAGGAGTATTATAAAACAAAGTACAACACAGCACAAAAGGCGATATTAGATGACCACAAGGGTCAAAGAGGTACGTTTTAACGGGTGTCTCAAGGGAGGAAAGCGAGGCGGAAATGGGGGGGGGGGGGGGGGGGAGGGTATTCCAGAATTTGGGGCTTAGGCAACTGAAGGCGTGGCCACCAATGGCAGAGCAGTCAAAAATCAGGGATGCACAGGAGAACAGAATGAGAGAGCAAATAACTTCATGGGTGTGGGACTGGAGGAGATTATAGGGAGGGGTGAAGCCACACAGAAAACAAGGATAAGAATTTTAAAATCAAGACATTGCTCGACAGGGAGCAAACGTAGGTCAGCGAGCACTGGGGTAATAGGGGTAAGGGACGTGATGCAAGTTAAGACACAGACAACAGAGTTTGGGATGACTGCAAAGTTTACACAGAGGGTAGAATGTGGGAGACCAGTCAGGAGTAAAGGCCTGCTCAAGTCACCAGAAAAAAAAAAATCCGACCCAAACCCGAAAGAACCACATTGGACCCAAGCCCAACCCGGCCCAAGTCCCTCCATTTTGCCCGAGCCCAACCAGACACCGACCACTGGAATGTTCCCTTTACTTACCTTCCGACTCCCAATCTTCAGGTCGGGTTTTAATTGTATACCCAAGCCAGGCTTTAAGGTTTCTGCACATCACCATTGTCTTGGTCTTCACATTCATCCTTAATCCATGCCCCACAATCCTTGCTTTCACGTTGTTCACAATTTCCTGTACTACCTCTTCTGACTCTGCGATCAGTGCAGTATCATCTGCATAGCTCGAGTTGTTCATGTTCAAACCATCAACGTTGCAACCTGGTACATGTTCTATACTTCTGAAAATAGCTTCAGTGTACAGGTTTAACAGTTTTGGGGACAGAGCATCCGTGACGCACTCCTCTTTTAATTGGGAAGCTGTCCAACCAGCTGCTATCAAATCTCATCACTGCTGACTGATTCCAATGTAGATTCTCAATTATCATTTTGTCATTTCAAGTTTGTTTAAGCACTCCATTATTTTCTGAGGGTAGACTTTATCAAATGCCTTCTCATACATATACCAGCTTTTTGTACTTCCAGCTATCTTTCAAATGACTACTCTCAAGTTAAAGATGTCCTTCTCTTATCCTTTCCTATCTCTGCTTTGATAGCCTGGTCACTTCTTTCCAAAATGATTGATGATTAGAATCATTTTCATTACCTGGCTCATAAGGCGTATTGTCCTGATGCTCTGAGCACTCCTGGACTTTTGGTTTCTTCGGCAGCTTAATGAACACTGACTGCAGAAGATCCTCAGGTGGGAATCCTGTTCTGTAAATTTTGTTGCAGAGGTCTGTTAGTATCCCAATGTTAGCACTCAGGGCTTTCTGGCATGCTGTTGCGACCTGATCGATTCCAGGTGTTCTTTGCTTTCATCTTTTTGATTGCTGTACTGATTTCTGCCTCGATTATCTTGGTCCTTCTCTTCCCTCTGGTGGTACCAATTCACTTCTGTCTTCATCATCATACAGCTCCCTGATGTACGCCACACATGGTTTCTCTACACTTTTTCAAAAAGGTTCACCTTCCTGGCTCCTTAAACAGCCACTATTTGTAGTTATTCTTTTTGTCTCATCTGTCAGTGCTTCAACTTTCTCATGCAATGCTTTCATATTGTGCCTTTTCTCCAGTTCTTCCATTTCCTTGCAAAGGTCTTCATACCATTTTTCCTTGGCTGCTCCAATACAGAGATTCTGTAAAGGAGGGCTGGCGGAGGGGGAAAAAAATCAAACACATTCAGCCAAGGTGCCTGCCCCCATTTACTATCCTGTAATCTGTGCTATTTATGGGTGAGGACTACTCTGGGTTCAGCTGTGATGTCGCAATTTGAGGAGGGATGGAAGAAAGCTTGGTGATATTCACCAGTCCTACATATAAGTAAATATACTTTACCATACAAGTCACTATTGCTATAATCCAGAAAGTCAGGTGAAGGATCGAACTGCAGCCAATCCTTGCACACTTTTATAACATTCACTAACCAAGTTACACATTTACAAGCATACACCTCCCAGCTCTACCACAGTTTCAGTCTGCATCTATTTATAGGGGCACAGGTGAATCCCCAGTTAATTCCCATACAATTAAACGTTAATATACAACTAACAGATTCCTCTCTCTCTAAATAAAAAAGTCAGTTTATTGGAACAACCAAAATTTCAAAACAAATAAAATCCCATATCCACTGCTCCACAAGAGCCAGTGTTTCAGCAAAGTACCTTTAAGAACCTTTTCTATTTTCTTAGCTGCCCAGTTAAAGGATATTTTCCATTTTCACCCAGAAGAAACCAGCTGCTCTGGAATACCCATCAGGAAGATTAGCATGTGAAGCATCACTAAACATTACTTGCTTCATGTTCTTTGGGTCACCCAAGGATGGGAACTTGAGGATGCATTCCTTCAATAAAACACTGTTGGACCTGCTTTTATTTGAACACAACCTATTTTCAGCAAAACAGCTCTCATGAAAAAATGCCACACCTTAGAAGCATCATTCAGACCACAAACACATTTGTTTAGTTTCCAGTTTTCCTTCTGCATCTACTGCCTCTTCAAGCAGTTTCAGAAACACGTCTTTGAAAAGTATTGCCCTGCAGAAATGCAGCTTATGTTGATTGATCTACACTCCCATGAATATGCAACCAAAAGAGATGAAAAGATTTAAGATTACTTTTGCTGCTGTGGGAGTCCACTCAAACATCTGCATCACCCAGTCGCTCTTCAAAATTCCAAGCAACCAGCCTCACTTTAGCCTTATAAGTGCCATCTGCAAGGGTTTTGTCAGTACAAATCCATCTAAACTCCAACCATTTAATTCCTTCTGTTTTGCCTCTCATTAATTTATCCTCGATTTTATTGGCAGCCAGCTAAACTTTACAAATCATGAGGACGACTTCTAGTTCAGTTCCAAGACTGTTCTGTAGCCTCTATTTCATTATCTAATCTATTCTAATTACGGCCTCCACTTGCACTTTTATGTCTGTTGGGACTTGTACTGCAAGTTCTCCCTCTTGCACAAATGGAGGATTCTTCTCTGGTATGTGATCAGTTTCTGACCGAACAGTCACTTCTGGACCCATCAGTAACTGGAATGCCCTTTCTTAGTCTCCACTCTTGCACTGCATTCTGCTAGTCCGTGGACCTTACTACTTGACCATCAACCTGAGCATTCAACCAATATTTAATTTTTCCAGTACCATTTCCTGCACATTGCAAAATGGTTGTGTCCCTCCATTCACTAGACATTAACTCTGCTTCGCTCCCCACAGATGCTGCCTGACTTGAAGATTGAGAACTTGCTGGTTTTATTTTTGGTTATTAAGTAGGGTTGTCAGAGGCCTGGAGCTAGGATATGTGCCCTCTCTAATAGCTAAGGAAAGGGAAACTGAAGGAATGGAAAAAGGAAAGTAGGCTCTTTTTAAATTGGGTCAGCTCATGAAGCCAGCAAAAGCCTGCTATAACCCCTCAGGTGATCTTTCTGTAGCAACACATCGTTGCAAGTTTTTCCTGAAGTGCAGCAACAATGCAAAATTAAGTGTGCTACCATATCAGGATGAATTGTGAAAATCTGTACCAATACATTTACTTCTCCGGTCACCCTGCTTTAAATCAGCACTATTTGACGCTCAGTACCAACAGAAATATTCCGCTATCTCATGCTGTGATTGCCAATTACTTCAAATGACCTCTGTGGGTTACAATATGCTCCATATGGGGATTTTACCCTATAGACCACAATTATAGAACCTGTTCACCAGTTTAATTTCTTAAAATTGGACTGAATGACATCCACATGGAATTCATACTATGTAGATTAATTGAGGAAGCTTCAAAAAAAAAAACAAAGTCCACTTCCACAGGAAAGCCAATACTTTCGATATGCAAAACATAATCTAGGATAACCAAGTGAGGTGAACACAAACTTTTTAAACCCACAAGGAATGTACTGGAAATAGCATGGGTTACACCACTGTTCACTTCTGATCTCTCCAGAATGAAGTGAAAATAACATACAATGGACAAAAGATTAAGCTGAAAATTACTGAAATTTTCAGTGAAACCTTAACAGCAGAAGGAAATAACTAATTAGAACAGCAGTAGAATACTTCATTTCTCAACAGTAATTTAAAACACTTCTAAACAAAACATAGTAATCTTAGTGGCTGAGCGATCCTTTGTCCCCTTCACCGTCAGGTCAGACTACCTGAAGGTGCTGGGGATATGGTTCGGTAGGGCCGGGGCATGCACCAAAACCTGGGAGGAGCGAGTAGCCAGGGTACAACACAAGCTGAGCATGTGAGAGCAGCGATCTCTCTCCACTGTGGGTAAGAACCTGGTCAACTGGTGTGAGGCGCTCACGTTGTTGCTGTACGTGGCGCAGGTCTAGCCCATATCAGACTCCTGCGCGGTGGCAGTCACATGAGCCATTTTCCGCTTCATCTGGGGATCCAAAATGGACCGGGTCCGGAGGGAAACAATGTTCAAACCTCTGGATAAGGGCGGGAAAAATGTACCCAACATCGCCCTCATCCTGATGACTACCTTCGTGTGCGGCTGCATCAAGTTGTGTGTAGACCTCCAGTACGCAAACTCCAAGTGTCACTACGTGCTGAGGTTCTATCTGTCCCCAGTGTTGCGAAGGATGGACCTGGTCACATTGACGCGGAACGCTCCATCCATTTGGACTGTGCCGTACCACCTATCCTTCGTGGAGCAGTTTCTGCGGAAAAACACCTTTAACCACAGATCCATCAGGCAGTGGTCTGCACGGAATGTCCTCAAGGCACTACGGGAAAAGGAGACGGTGGATCCTGTCGGATGGTTCTCCGAGCAGACCGCCAAAGTCATTTGGCGGAATGCCTCATCGCCAGAACTTTCAAACAAGCACCAAGACGTAGCTTGGCTGGTGGTGAGAAGAGCCCTCCCCGTCAGATCCTTCCTGCACTCACAAAGTCTCACCCCCTCCGCACAATGCCCTCGTCGTGGCTGTGGTGGAGAAGAGACGGTTGCCCACCACCTTCTGGAATGTGTCTTTGCAAAGCAGGTGTGGAAAGAGATGCAGTGGTTTTTGTCGAGCTTCATCCCAAGCAGCTCTGTAAGACAGGAGTCTGTGCTCTACGGGCTGTTCCCAGGGACGCACACCGAGACAAACATCAACTGCTGCTGGAGGACTATCAATTCGGTGAAAGACGCCCTTTGGTCTGCCTGAAACTTTCTGGTCTTTCAGCGCTAAGAGTTGTCCATGGCCGAATGTTGCAGACTGGCTCATTCCAAGGTCCAGGACTACGTGCTGAGGGACGCACTAAAGCTTGGGGCAGCCGCAGCAAAGGCTCAATGGGGAAAACCACTGTGTAAGGTCCCCCCACCAAGCTGAACGGAGGGGCTGGATCCATGGAAAACCCCTCAAACTGTATCGGGAAAATTTTCATTTGCTGTAAAATGTATATGGCATGAAAAATGAAATGGAAAGGTTGTGAGGCAACTCACTCCTGCATTGAAGGAAACTGACCTCCTTTGCACTGTTTGTAATTTTCAACTTGGTGCTGTTTAGAACTGTTTTGTCATGTATTTCTTTTTTTTTTTTTAAACAGATTTTTATGAATAAAGTATATTTTGGAAATAAAAATAGTAATCTTAGTAAGTTTGGACTAAATGCCCTTTAAAGAAAGTTTTTACATGGCAAACACAATCTATGAAATTGTCTGTTTGCCTCCAGTCCCACATCAGAACAGCAAGGGAACTGAAGATTAAATGCCTGAGTCTTATGCTTCACTTCCCTTCAATCCAGGGTGGGACCAAAAAAAAACAAGATATTGCTTACTATTAAGACAAAAATAAAACTACAGTGAAACACTTGCTTAAGAAAGACTCAATCAAGGAAGATTCTTTCACATATAATGGTGTCCATTGGATACCAGACTTAGGCAATGCACCCACCTTCCAAACTAAACAGAAACCCCTAACGAGTGGCATCACAGCGAATACCCCTGCAATAATTACAAATGCCTGATGATAAATATAGGAAGTTCTCAACTCACTAATCAAAATTATTTGGCATCTGCTACCATTTGGTAAACTAGCTCGACCCTAAAAATCGACATGTGTCTGCTTAAATAATCAAACTGTGTCTTGAAAGAGGCAAGGGGGATCTGCTACAGACAATCAGTATTAGCAGGAATGAGTCATGTCTTTGAGAGTTGCAGACAGCCTACCTGGACAGTTACTGGAATTGCACTCCCAACATGTAGACAATGACAGCACACAAACTGAATATTAAATTGTAAATTACAAATAAACACAACGAGATCGACTCTAGGCTGTGATACAATTGAGTTCAGTGACGCCCTTCACGCCCACAAAGTCTGCTGATATTTATGGAACAAACTGCATTTATATAGCACATTTAAGATAGTAAGAGAACAGAATTTTTTGTAATTCTGTCACAGGATGTAGGCATCATTGGCAAGCTTCAATTGCCCTCGAGAAGGTGGTGGGGAACTGCCTTCTTGAATACAATGAAGTAGCTTGCTAGGTCATCGCAGAGGCCAGTTAAGACTCAATCACACTGCTGTAGGTCTGGAGTCTCATACAGGTCAGACCATAAAGGACAGCAGGTTTATTCCCTAAAGGCCATTAATGTACCAGATAGGTTTTTACAACAATCCAATACTTTCACGGTCACTATTACTGATATTAGTTTTTTTATTCCAGATTAGCAGAGACCCACAAAACATTTACAGTGAAAATAATATTTTTATTGCAAAAGTACTTGTTTAAATTCCAATCCCATGCCATCCCTCATACCCTTCCCTTCCACCCCTCTCATGCCATACCCATCCCATATCCCACCCCTTCTTCCTATGCCAACCCCCAATCCATACTTCCCATGCATTCCACCCCTCCCATGCCAGGTCCTGCTCCCCTAAAATGCCATCCATCTCTCCAGCTAGGGTAACCTCTCTTACCTTCCGCTGTTTTTGTCCACTAACACCCCACCACTGCTAACTGTTGGCAAGTGCATCGTGCACTCCAGTCCTCCATGTGCCTCTGCATGCGCCAGGCTCCACCAGATCAACCCACTGTCCAATCACAACAGTGTGTATCATTACATATTTATTTAAGTCTTTCAATTTAAATTCCCCAGCTGCCATGGTGGGATTTGAAATCAGTCCAGACCTCTGGATTACTGGTACAGTAACAAGACTCCCGTGCTAGCATACCCATAAAACAGAGATGACAGCAGAAGTGGCTGAAAAGGATTCCCTCCCCCCCACCCCACAGTTGGGAATGTGTAGCAATGCAGAGTCAAAAAAAAAATTCCTGAGAGCAGGTAGGAGTCAGGTGGGGTGAAGGAATTTGAAAACAAGAACTAGAATTTATTAATGCTTTGAACAACAGGGACATATACAGGTCAGTGAGGACATAGTTAATCAGGACTGACTATTGATAGGATATGGACCAAAGAGAGTTTTGAACAAGTTGACACTTGCATGGTGTGACGCTCAAGAAGCGAGCGAGGACAGTACCAGTGAAATCAAACAAACTTAACAGAGGCCTAGTAAAGTTACAGGGTTGAACAGAACATCAAGCAGCCAGGAAAGTGGCGGTGTGAACATGAGTAATGGGCAGGAGCCACAGATGGAGTCTTGGTTCATGCCGGAGACAATCGCACAGAATTAAGAGAAGTTATGAAGCAAGGTGTGCTGGCTACATTGGGGCAGGAAAGATAAACAGTACTGGAGGTCAATAAGCAAAAAATGCAGTGTCCTTGCAGCCACAAAGGATGACAAAGGTCCCACAGTGCTCTGAACTGACCTGAAACTGGATGCCAATGGGAATGGTGAGAAATTGATACAAAGCTTGATGGCAATATTAGAGGGGAAGGCAAGTGAATTAACAGCCACTAAGACAGGGTGCCGAAGACCTTCTGGAGCTTGTAGAATTGCATTCCAGTGCAAGTCAATACCTACAGAGCAGAAAACTAATTAAATAAAATGACCAACAACCAACACCAACCACCCAACCCATCATGGACTCTGCTGACAGATAGCGTTAAAGTACTGAACATTTAATTAAAAGAAATTGTACTTATTACACAATGAACAAAGTTTTTCTGCTTTGCTCAGTTTTCTTCCATCTCTTCCCTTCTCTCTAAGGTGGTGACTCATGCAACAAGCACTCACATCCCTCTGCTACTTCAGCCAGTCATTCTTCATGTACGAACCTTAGAAATATGCCAAATTTGGATATGCTCACCATGCATCGACACACTCATATTTTCAACAGGGTTCATGAACAATTAGGAGCAGAAGCCTTAAGTGAGTTTCTCCCTCCCCTCCCAAAAAAAAATTAATTCTAACGCACTTTTGCTGCCGCAGCTCAAATTCAGCACACAGATGGGACCCCTGTATGACTCAGCAACGCATTCTAGAAATCTTCACCTCACTGGAGGACCCCAATTTCACTTCATTCTGATACAGGACTGCAGCCACACAGACCAGGCTGGTCTTGGGATTCAACACTCCACAGAACAGTAATAGAACTACAACTGACCTCTGTGTCCCTAATTTAAGGAAAGGAAAGTGGCCAGGTTTCCTGCTCCTGACTCCTTCTGAACTTGTGCTTGTGTGGACATCGCGTTAGGACAGGATCAAGCTTGGCCGTGATGCTTCCCTGATTGTTCAGCTTGCCAATATCAACTGCCAGGTTCCGTGGAACCAGACACCAGCAAATAGTCAAAAGCCTTGTGGAGAGGTCAAGAAGGGAGAAAATTGGCAGGAAAAGTTTTTTTAAACCCAAACTCAATTGTCAGATAATGAAATGTTCAAAAATATAAAGAAAGAATGTTTATGCTATTTTTAACAATTAGTGATCAATCCTTCAACCCGGACATTCCCATTTTTCTTTATCCTACCTCTGGGTTACTAGATTGATAACAATAGTCATGTTATCACCTCATCATCTGGGCAACAGGTTTCTGTGGAAGTCAGACGATGCAGACCCAACAACAAGCAAAGCTCACTCCTGATATATAGTATTGGAAATGCTGTCCTACTTGTAATTACTTTTAAGGGGTGTTTAATTCTGGAGTCTATTGGTAGCTGCCATTAAATACACTATGTGATGTCCATTAAGCTATGCAGACCATTGCATTTTCAACCCTGTACACGTGATATTTGTGATAATATATGGCACAAGGACAAAGAAAAGAGCAAAGAAAACTGTAAAGAATTTTTTTTTTTAATGCAGCTTCAACTGTCATGTAATGCAATGCTCGTGAAGAAAAAAAATTTATTCTGTACTTTTAACAATTAGAAAATCAGTCCTATAATCCACACCGTCGCACTTCTCTTCACCTTATCACTGGATTGACAAATGGGACAGTCAACGGCGGCAGTCGTGAGCTGTACCACCATGGAGGGCACTGCAGGCTGGTCAAGTCCTGAATTGACCAATCTGCTCTGGTGTGTGTACAACTCATGTCCGCACTGCAAAGCTCAGAGAAGAACTGTGGGCTGAAAAGCAAAATCAGTCATGGTTCCCATTCCTAGTCTGTGTTCAGTGACCACTGCAGAGAAGTGCGTGAGATTGGACACTGACCACTGAAGAGCAGCTAGCCGTTTTGGAGCCTTTATCTCAGTGGAATTACTGCCTTCAGAAACTGACAGGAGAAAAAAAGAAACAAGTTTTGTCCTACAGAGAAGGAAGAACTTCGATTTATATAGCACCCTTCACGGCCTCCCAAAACACTTTCAAGCCAATGAAGTAATTTTGAAGTAGTTGTAATGCAGAAAGCACAGCAGCCAATTGGTGCGCAGGAAGCTCCCACAAACAACTCAGATAAATATTCAGATTCATGTCTTTTAGAAATGTTGGTTGCTGGATAAATATTAGTCAGGACGCCAGGGAGAACACCCCTGCTCTTCAAAATACATCCACCCAAGAAGACAGACAGGTAATCGGTTTAGCACCTTATTTAAAAGACGACACCTCCAACAGTGAAGCAACCCCTCACTCCACTGCAGTGTCGGCCTGGATTATGTGCTCAAGTCTCTGGAGTGGGGCTTGAACCCACACGCTGCTTAGTCAGAAGTGTGAATGCTACCACTGAGCCACAACTGACACCAATGCCTATTCTCCCTGTCCAGTTAGTCCTACTGGCACATCTTGTGTCAAAACATCAAGTGAGGTCAGGACCAGACTCGTTCCCCCAACTGGCTAAGCTGGCAGACACTCATTGCCAAAATTCATTTATACATAAAAAGAAAGGCGATTACAGTGAAATACTGGAAAGGGACTGAAAACTAAGGTACTATACCCAGCACCAATCACTGCATTCAGGAGGGGAGGGGAGATGGTTGAAAATATCTGAGGCACAAAAACAGTATCCAGACAATAATGTACTGTGGAATTTATATTTCACTCAAAACTGTTTAAGTTTCATTTCTGCAATTCAAGGCGTGATTTTACTGCCTTACAACAAGTAGTATTTATATGGCACCTGTAATGTAATAAAACATCCCAAAGCACTTCACAGAAGTGTTATCAAACAAAAAGTTTACACCGAGCCACATTAGGACATTAAGATAGGTGCACAAAAGCTTGGTTAAAGAGATAGGTTTTAAGGAGCATCTTACAGAAAGAGAGAAGTAAAGTCACGGAGGGGTTTAGGAAAGGAATTCCAGAGCTTAGGGTCTAGACAGCTGAAGACACAGCTTCCAATGATGGGGCAAAGACAGTTGGGGATGCGTGAGGCCAGAATTATCTTTTTTGGCAAATGAAAAAAATGCTTAGTATTTACTATATGTAGCTTAAGCATGTGATTCATACTTAGTCATGAAATTTGTAACCCAGGAATAACAGAAATTTACTGTTTGCTGCAAAAGCTCCAAAACAAACTATTAGCCAGTTACAATTCAGCGAACACAGAACCCACCTTCACAACGCTCGTCATGTCCCAATAAAATGCTGGAGCCTCTGAAATCGCGAGTCGGGAAACAGAGAGACAGAGAGACAGAGAGACAGAGAGACAGAGAGACAGAGAGACAGAGAGACAGAGAGACAGAGAGACAGAGAGACAGAGAGACAGAGAGACAGAGAGACAGAGAGACAGAGAGACAGAGAGACAGAGAGACAGAGAGACAGAGAGACAGAGAGACAGAGAGACAGAGAGACAGAGAGACAGAGAGACAGAGAGACAGAGAGACAGAGAGAGAGACAGAGAGAGAGACAGAGAGACAGAGAGACAGAGAGACAGAGAGACAGAGTGCCGTCACTCTGGTCTTCAGGAGCATTTCGTACTGTTAACTGGACATTGCATTACATTTTCTAAAATGGAAATTCATGACCTGGTGGGGACTGAAATGGAGCACTTGACTCTTGTATTTGTCTTAGGTTAACTGTGAGGAAAGCACAAATGACCTTCAGTTTCAAACCAATACCTATTCTGGTCATAAATGTTACTACAGAATTGATACTTCAAACGACTTTTACTTTAAGATGTCAGTTATTTCTTTCACTCTGCATAACTGCATAAAAAGAAAACCTTTTACACTGGAATAATATGGAGAAAACTTGCACCGCTAAAGAATACAGAAAGGAGCAGGCCATTTTTCAAATCAAGTTAGCACATGAAGCTGTGCCTGCACATTCTAATCCCTCAACTTCCTGACCCACATCCACAACAGACACCAAATCCATCCCTGTCCCTGTGCTTAATTTTCAAAAAATATTTAGGCCAACCTTATGCAATATTGCAAACAGAATGTAGTTCATTTTGTTTTTCGTGTCGAAACTCAACAACTTGTTTGTGATGAAAGATTAGTGACTTAAAACATTAACTGTTTCTCTCTCAACAGATGTTACCTGGCCAGCTGAGTATTCCTAGCACTTGGTTGTTATTCCAGCAAGTGCAGTATTTTGCTTTCGTTAAATGATTTGTTGCTTTGTCTACACATGAATGCCTTGGATTTCCCGTTAGTTATTTTTATTTATTCTTTGGGCACATCCAGATACTCTTCATATCTTGAGTTATGTTTCTCCATGTTTTGCCAAAAAAACTATTCGAGCACAAAATATGTCCACTAAAATTAGCATTTGTATAGGCTCTTGTAGAAGAAGAAATTACATTTGTCAAAGTGTGGCAGTCAGCAATCATGCAAACTTCTTTATCACAGCTGTTTTGCATTCATACTGCTTCTCAGACTGGTTTTATATCCTGCAATTATTTTTTTTAAAAAGGAAACTCAGCAAGTCAGGTACAATGATTATCAAACACAGCCTTCATTTTTTTTATATGTATCCTTTACATTTTCACGAGTTCAGACAATTCATTCATATATCAGGTAACAGAATATTGTTCACATTCAAAGCACCTTCCACATTTCAGTTCACCAGTAGAATAAATTAATAATCACATCTCTTCTGAAGCCAGAAAATGAAATATTTCCCTTTCTGGTGAATGAATTTGATTCAGTGAAGTGCTTACAAGATCAATAAGTGGCACTGTCACTCTGTCATCTTCAGATGAAGATGATGCCACTCAATTGTGTTCATGCAGCAAAAGGGAAAGAAATTATGGTATAGATTTAAAAAAAAAAGAGATGCTGCTCCAGGAAGGAGGAGGAGACAGGTTTCATTCTTTGCCTTCCCAGACCACCCCAAAATCCACCAAGTTGCTAATTTCAGTTGTGCAGAGACAGAGCACAGGCTTGGTACTGCTCCAAAAAGGAATGAACAAATAACAGTACAGCACAGGAACAGGCCATTCAGCCCTCCAAGCCTGTGCCGATCTTGATGCCTACCTTCTGCACTTCCGGGGACCGTATCCCTCTATTCCCATCCTAATCATGTATTTATCAAGATGCCTCTTAAACGTCGCTATCGTATCTGCTTCCACCACCTCCCCTGGCAGCAAGTTCCAGGCACTCACCACCCTATGTGTAAAGAACTTGCCTTGCACATCCCCTCTAAACTTTGCCTCTCTCACCTTAAACCTATGTTTCCTAGTAACTGACTCTTCCACCCTGGGAAAAAGCTTCTGACTATCCACTCTATCCATGCCGCTCATAACTTTGTAAACCTCTATCATGTCACCCCTCCACCTCCGTCGTTCCAGTGAAAACAATCTGAGTTTATTCAATAAAAGCAAAATACTGTGGATGCTGGAAATCTGAAATAAAAACAAGAAATGCTGGAACCACTCAGCAGGTCTGGCAGCATCTGTGGAAAGAGAAGCAGAGTTAACATTTCGGGTCAGTGACCCTTCATCGGATGATTCAACCTATCCTCATAGCTAATGCCCTCCAGACCAGGCAACATCCTGGTAAACCTCTTCTGTACCCTCTCCAAAGCCTCCATGTCCTTCTGGTAGTGTGGCGACCAGAATTGCACGCAATATTCCAAGTGTGGCCTAACTAAGGTTCTGTACAGCTGCAACATGACTTGCCAATTCTGAATGAAGAAAAGGAAGTAATGAGAATTGTGTTTGGAAAACTCTGAACTGTTTGGCTAATTGGTAGCAGCTTGGTCACAGCAAATCCATAATCTCAGGAGAAAATAAGATCCACATTTCAAAAACATTCGCACCTAATATTAATTTCAGGTTTTAAACTTGAAAAAAAGCTGCCAGTTTTTGATATCAATTTTTATGTACTACAAACCACAAAGCAATCAAAACATTATGACAAATTACTACTTGGATTCATTTTTTCCCCATATACATTAATGCATCCATAGGTTTGTGTATCAATCTTACTACAAGCTGCCTATTACACTGCAGCAATGAGCTGCACCACCAGCTAACCTGTTCTAAGTTCCTCTTACAGCTTGGTACTTTCGATGCTTCAGTTTTTTACCCGCCTGCAACTAACATGAATTAGCCAATATCATTATTCTACCGAAAAGATCATATGGATCGTTTATCATTCCAGTGGCTCATTTCATTGAAACAATTTTACAGCATCAAGAAAGTGAAAATCTGGGGTGGTGGTACATTTATAAAAACACATGCACCCTTTTTATAGAAGATAAATACAAAACGACTTGCAATTAATTGATAGTTAACACAGAGACCCACAATTAGAGTGACTCTCCCTGATGGACCACTTAGATTTCTCACCTCTAGTGTTTACAATGGAACACTCAATTCTCCATAACTAATACAGTAAATTTGAGATAATTTTATTTGCTTATACAAAAAATGACCGCTACCTCAAATTTAGAAAACTCGCTTCAACTTTTCTTCATAGCTCGGGTAGTGAGAATTGGCTGTAGCACTCTGGATTACAGACAGCAAAATAAAAATCCTCATGGCTAATCAGTAGCTCAAACTGGAAGGTTCTGATGTCTTTACATCAGACAGGACAAGAATAGTCTTGGGTGCGGCTGAAATAACCCATAGCCAAGAAATATGCACTGCCTTGGCTTGCATACATGACGCCTTATCCACAAATACTACTTGCATTAATATGCAAACAGTCAATCAATCCAAGAAATTTCACCAAAACGGCACATAACTATAACGAGCTATAACTCAACAGTCTTCAACATTCAGAAATTTTCCCTTGGGATGTGATAAAAATATTACTGAGGGTCTAATCCTTGCTATATTTGGTTGTTAGTTGACACTTCATCCACATTCCTACAAAAATAAACAAGTGGGCAGATATTACCTCAAGAGAAAGCACTATTGAAATAGGAACATAGGAAGATAGGAACAGGAGTAGGTCATTCAGCCCCTCCAGCCTGTCCCACCATTCAATTCGATCATGGCTGATCTGCGGCCTAACTCCATATACCTGCCTTTGGCCCATATCCCTTAATATCTTTGCTTAACAAAAATCTAAAATTAACAACTGTTATAGCTTCAACTGCTGTTTGTGGGAGAGAGTTCCAAACCTCTACCGCCCTTTGCATGAAGAAGTGCTTCCTAGTATCTCTCCTGAACTGTCTGGTCCTAATTTTTAGACTATGCCCCCTAGTTTTAGAATCTCCAACAAGTGGAAATAGTTTATCTTTATCTAGCCTGTCTTTTCCTGTTGAGATCTTGAAGACTTGGATCAGATCACCCCTTAACCTTCTAAATTTTAGCAAAAACAGGCCTAATTTGTGTAATCTATCCTCCTAACTTAACCCCTGTAGTCCAGGTATCATTCTTGTAAACCTACGTTGCACTCCCTCCAAGGCCAATATATGCTTCATAAGGTGTGGTGCCCAGCTAACCTCTTTTTGCTGTCCATTCATACTTGTCTCCTGTTATGCTTATGTGACTTTGTGCAAGAATTTCCTGTCTGAATTCAGCATTACATGCAAGTTTCTAGAAAATGAACTCCAATTTGCCAAAAAAAAAAACTTTAAAATATATCAGTTTGATATCCTCAGGACCAAGAAAAATCAAACCCAACGACAGCGAAAATAATTTAGGTCATGGGATTCCAGAAGGAGGACATTCAAGTGTCAAGGTGTCAAAAGGCAGCATTCAAGACAAATGTTCAAACAAACACCTTCTGTGAAGGTGTTCCAGTTCCATGGAAACTCAAGCCAGCTTCCATTCTTTGAACCTCTCAGATTTCATTTGTAGAAATAGTATTTTAACTTAAAAGTTACTTAGATAGAGCTTCAATGATATACTTGTTGTTAACAGTAAATGGAAGCACTCCTCACCACATTGAAGTGTCTTCAACCTCCTACCAAATTCAAGAATTCCAAGGCCCAGCATGAAATGCTCAACACAGACTTAAGTATCTGCACAGTTGACCGAACACAGCACCATTTATGCTGCAATACAAAGACCAGTGTTGTCTGTATGCATACTGTGTACACCAACATGCTATGGGGGTGGGGAGGGGGGAGGAAATGATACAGACCTGTTATTTCACCCCCCGCCCCCCCCCCCACCAAAGTACCAGCCATTACCACAGTACATAAATTTTAACTACACATCGCTCAAGAGAGTTAGCCAACTAACAGGAATAACTGGGATACTTTTTGTCAAACCAAAATATTACAAAGCACTGCACAGATATATTTTTGTTTCAGGCCATCCCTTCTCTGTGCCATGACATTGTTCAAAATATACTCTCCAAACAATTCAATTTTACAAGTGAAACATCTACAATGCTTTGGTGTTTTTTGCTTTTCTAAATGAACATAGTTAAATTTGTGGGTCAAATTTAGCACTAAACCCATGGAAATTCAAAACAATATCTCAATTCCATGTCCATAATTGATTTTTTATATCAGTGAAAGAACCTCCATAGTGCACTACCATCACATTAATGTCAATTGTTGATTTAAACCAAACTTATCATATAGTACAGAGCTTGAGAATGTGTATGACATAAGTATCTGTACATCAGAACATTTTCTACAACTGAAATTATCAAACAGAATTAAAACTTGGCCTGAAAATAAACAGCAAAAGCTGGTGATTCTAACAAAAGTCCCGGCTGGGGAAATGAATAAAATTGCACAAGGGGTCTTATCTGTTCTGACAGTGTACAACTCCCTGGGTACTACACTAGGCAGTGGCAGCCCTAGAGTACAGCTAAGACTGACATCTATATTCTATAAAACACTGCCGGAGCTACTGAAATGTCATAATGTTAAAAGCAATTTTTAAGTTCAAACACTTGTCAATTTTCCTCGTCGACTCATTGAGCATACATCACAACCTCCAAGGAATATATAAAATGCTGAAGTACAGTGTATACCAAACTACATTTCCTCAACATTTAAAAAAAGATTGGTGTTTTATAATTTGATATATATCGACACAAGAAATGCTCCTTTCAAGTTGCCTGTCCCCAGATTTCTTAGATATGTTTCCAATACCAATTTGCTGAATGGTGGAAAGAAAACATCTTAGAGCAAACAGGATTTTCAGACATTTAGTCCTGCTCAGCATCAACTGCAACATTATTTTATAAATACTAAAATACTATAAAAACTAGATTGCAGCAGATTAACTCAAGCTACTGTAATGCTTAGATGAGTTTTAATTAAGTTGGTTAATAATAAAAGTTCACACCTACATAAATTTAAGATGGTTGAACTCAAATCTAATTAGTAAAATTCTGAATGCTACCCCAAAAATTAATCCGACTGTTTAGTGATGGTATTGGTACCCAAGTTGCATAATACTGTACTTGGATCAGATTCTTTTGCCAAGACTAGGAAACGCAAAAGGAACTTACATTTCCAGTACAAATCAGAGACAAAAACATAACTCTCCACCTCCCCCTCCAAAAATATTTAAAATATCCAACTTTTAATCACATCTATAAACAGCATTTGTGACACATTCCACAAAATATTCAAATGTTCAAAAGGACGATATGCAGCATCCCAAGGGTATTCTCGTGAAAACTATGAAAAGGAACATGAATTGCAGATTTAACCACAAATCTCACCAAAAGGAAAAGTTAAAATACTCCAGGATAAGGCTGTTGTTCTTCACATTTACAATTATAATTTAGTAATTGTAATTTCTAGATTAAAATCTGCAAGAAAACATACTTTTAACTCCCAACTCTGGTTTCCTAGTCATTTAACAGATACAGTACTAGAACTCAACTAATCATGTGTTCGCTTAAGTTCTTTGGTCTTAATACGATATTAATCCAATCAGAATCAATCCAGATACTGGTAATGTTATTTGCTTAATACTAATCACTTCACTCTGCACAACCCATCCTGTCCCAACAATGAAATGTACAATTCTATACCAATTGCATAAATAAAGTCCATTCTTTATGGCTCCCTCTCCACCAAGGAAAGTCTGTAGCTCACCTGCTCTTATCCAATATCCCTCAAGTCAGACTCTAGGTATTGCTGGAATACAGCATTTGAAACAACATGCACAAATTCTCTCTCTGGTGCCAAGTTTCTGTTCTATGTTATGGATACCCAGAGATAGCACACAATATGCTAACAGGGAACCACAGTCACAAACTTGACTCATATCACTCAAGCACATAACGCACTGATATAACTTGCTACAGATTAAAGTATCCCTTTAGGTTATCACCAGGAAAATAACGACGACAAGCCAATTGCTGTAACAAAATACGTGTCTGATGAGTTTAAGTTATGAAGCAGAATTTTTTTTTAAAAAATCAGATGTATACAATGGCACAAGTACCAATGAAAGGAATTAATTAGAGATAAACTTATTAATTTTGATCAAACGCCAAAGAGTTTTCAGTTTGATGAAGTGCCAATGCATGCTTCATGACTGCACATGTATACACGGTCTCAATATATTAATTTTCTCTTGCAAGTTACTTCTGGTCACTAATCCGTTTTAAAGATCCATGGAATTACAGACAGGAATGATAATAAATTATACTCTATGAACAAATTATATTACTTGCCAGACATAGTACTCGATCAGGAAGGCAGCAAGCAAACTACTGGTAAGTGTCAACTTGGCCCTCCTTGTCCTCATCTGCAGCCTCTGACACAGTTAACCACACCATCTTCTTCATACGCCTCTCCACTGTCATCCAGCTGGGTGGGCCTGCTTTCACCTGGTTCCATTCTTATCTAATCAGAGGCAGAGAATCACTTGCAATGGCTTCTGTTCCTGCTCCCGCACCATTACCTTTGGTGACCCCCAAAGATATATCCTTGGTCTATTTCTCATCTACATGCTGCCCTTCGGCAACATCATCCGAAAGCATAGCATTACTTTCCATATGGACGCTGATGACACTCAGCTTTACCTCATCACCACTCTCTCGACCCCTCCACTGTTGCTAAATCAGACTGCTTATCCAACATCCAATACTGGATGAGCAAAAATTTCCTCCAATCTCAGGAAAATTGAAGCCATTGTTTTTAGTCCCCGCTCTAAACTGCATTCCCTAGCTACCGACTCCATCCTTCTTCCTGGCAACTGTGAAATTAAGTCAGTCTGTTCGCAACCTGGGTGTCACATTTGACCGAGATGTGCTTGCAACCACATATTCTTGCCATCACTAAGACCATGATTTCTACCTTCGTAACATCGCCCAACTTCGCACATGTCTTAACTCATCTGCTGCTGAAACCCCCCCATTCATGCCTTTGTTACCCATAGACACGACTATTCCAAAGCACTCCTGGCTGGTCTCCCACATTCTTCTCTCCGTAAACTTGAGGTCAACCAAAACGCTACCTTAACTTGTACCAAATCCCGTTCTCCTATTCCCCCCTACACTCACTGACCTACACTGGCTCCCAATTAAGCAACATCTCAATTTTCAAATTCTCATCCCTGGTCTTCAAATCACTCCATGGCTTGCCCCTCTTTTCCTCTAATTCCGACCTCTTTTGCATCCCTGATTTTAATCACTCCACCATTCGTGGCAGCACCTTCAGTTACCTAGGCCCCAGCGCAGGAATACCCTCCCTATATCTCTCTGCCTTGCCACCTTGCTTTCTTCCTTTAAAGCACTCTTTAAAGTCTACTTCCTTGACCAAGTTTTTGGTCATTTGACCCAATATCTCCTTTTGTGGCTTGGAGTCATACTTTGTTTTATAATGCACCTATGAAGCGCCGTAGGACATTCTATTATGTTAAAGGCGTTACACACACAAACATAATAAGTTGTTGCTGATGTTGGTATAACTCATCCAGTCAGATGGTTGGTTGTTGGTTCAGGCTTCACTTCAGAATTTCTCTCTTTTCTGTCTGTGTGTGGGTCCTTGCAATGAACAAATTATTGCGGATCTATGTATATAACAATAGTGAATATACAGCAGAAGTAGTTACTTGTCTGACATGTTTTGGGATGTCCCAAACACTTTATAGCCAATAAACTATTTTTGAAGTTCGGCACAGCTGTCGGGAAAACAAATTTGCATTCGACAAGGCTCCACACGCAAGAGGAAGGACAGAGTTTCCATTCCTGGTCACTGTCCAATAACTTTCGCCACTGATTTACAGCAGCTGGGAAGACAGTTGTGTTATGTGGGATGCTGAGGTTCTTCCTGCTTTGTGGCTTAACTTCTATGATTCCATCCATATACAAAGGCCATATTTTCACAATGACTGTGCGAGTCAAATTGTATATTGCACTGGTGGTTTGGTGATCAAATTGCACAACTCAGTCTATTTTTCCATGAACACCACAAATCACAGCCACTAAATCAGTAGCCTTGCCAATAAGCTCTGCTTTAAAGCTTCAGAACTGTTGGTTTAAAAACCTGACCAAATTAAAAACAGAACAGCCGCCATTTAGATGAGGTACCAGAGACAACTGGCATATGTGGGACCATCCTGAAGGAGAAAATAACAGCTCCAAGAAAAAGTACAGCAACTGTACAAGATCATGGTTACACACTACAGAAGATTACTGGCCTGGACCTCCCAATGAAATCACAGTAAGTTATGTCTGTATGCAGATCCAAAAATAATCCAAAACACTAATCAAAGTCTGGCCTTTATCTCAAAAGGACTGGAATTTACAAGTGAGGAAATTGTGCTCCAGCTGTACAGAGGCTTGGTCCAACCCTACCTGCAACACTGCAGTCAGTCGTGGACCACAACTTACATTTATATAGAAACTTTAATGCAATGGAACATACCAATACGCTTCACAGCAGCATGGAAACAAAGGGTTGAATTTTATTCCCTGCCCAACATCAGGTTCCATGGCTTGTATGAGAAGATGTTGCTTGAATGTAAGCCAATGCAGGTCAGTGAGCACAGGGCGAAAGGTGAACAAGACTCAGTGCGGGGTTAAGACATAGGCAGCACAGTTTCAGATGACCTCAAGTTTAAAGAGCGTGGAAGTGGGAGGCCAAGAACGTCTATAAAGTTATATGGCTTTGAAATGGGTACAGCGTAGATTTACTAGAATACCAGGGATTGAAGGGTTAAATTATAAGGAAAGGCTGCACAAACTCGGATCGATTTCCCTTGAGTTTGGATGGCTGACATAATCGAGGAATTTAAAGTAACGATAGGATAAATACAGGGAAATTCCCTCTGGTGAGAAAATCCAGAACAAGAGGGCACGATTTTAAAATTAGAGCTAGGCCATTTAGGAGTGCAATTAGGAAGCACCTCTTCACATAAAGGTTCGTGGAAACCTGGAACTCTATCCCTCAAAATGCTGTGGATGCTGCGGGTCAATTGGAGCTTTCAAGACTGTGACTGATCAATTTTTATGAAATAAGGGTATCAAAGGATATGGAGCAAAAGCAAGTAAATAGAGCTGAAGTACAGATCAGCCATATCTAACTGAATGGCCCACCAGGCTGCAGCAGGCCAAATGGCCCACCAGGCTGCAGCAGGCCAAATGGCCCAACAGGCTGCAGCAGGCCAAATGGCCCACTACTGGTTCTATGTTTGTATGGTTAATTTTCGATACAGACAGAGGTGACCAAATGTTTCAAAGTCCTATATTTTCTTCACGTTGGCAAACATGTATTAATAAATTCCTGTGATTCTAATACAAGTCTCTGACCAAACATCCATGACTCTGGTTTACTCCGATCTCACATATTCCCCACAAGTGACAATTTCATTGTAAACATCGTAAAAACCAGGTTTCATCTCCTCCAAATGACCAAATCCTCAAAAAAAGTTTACAAAATACTTCTGTTCACTCAACGAGCATTTAATTTTTTTGACCAGTCCTATCTTTTCACAGAATAGCACCAAAGCTTAAAATAAGCAGTTGCAGAGGATGTCATGTATTCAGTCTTGAGACAGGAGGCAAGCTTCTCGATCTGAAGCTTCACTTGATATAAATTAGAAAGTGATTCCCCTGATCTTGCTAAGTGAGCTCAAATCTGCTGGGAACGGCATCAGGTCACTTACAATTGATCTCAATGTTCCAGCTCCTGATCACTATCCAATATCCTTCACAAATGTGCATATAAAAAGTGGTTTACAATAGGACCGGGCTCAGCTCGGATATCCCCCTATGGTTATACAGCTTGCCTGCCCTCAATTTAGATTCACAAACAGGTACCAGTGGGTAACCAAAAATAATGGAAGCCCTTTCTCAACCAGGAGTCAACACTTCAGGAAAGAAAAAGAAAAAAAATTACAGGCAAGAAAAGTGAGATGCACAGGAGTGTTATTTTGACCAGGTCAATACTTCAGTACAATATTGAGGGAGTGCTGCAAATACTAACTAGTCATTTATCTCATTGCTGCTATGTGGGTCCTTGCTGTGCACAAATTGGCTGCAGCATTTGCTAGACTTCAAATGTTATCCATTGATTCTGAAGCATCCTGAGGATGTGCCAGTTCATTCTGGCATTACAAGTTTAAATATCATTTTCAATTTAGAGTAGAATAGAAAGCAGGCATCTCACATACACGAGTCCAGGGAACCCTGGATGTCAAGGGATATAGAGGATTGGATAAGGGAAAAAAAGGCTTATGGCAGATTCAGAGGGCTAAAAACAGCAGAAGCCCTAGACGAGTATAGAAAGTGTAGGGGGGTGCTTAACAAATTAATTAGGAGAGCAAAGAGGGGGCATGAAAAAACACTGGCGGGCAAGATGAAGGAAAATCCCAAGGCATTTTATAAGTATATTTAGTGAAAGAGGCTAACCAGGGAAAGAGTAGGGCCCATTAGGGACCAAAGTGGCAATCTGTGTGTGGAGCCGGAGGATGTAGGTGACTTTTTAAAATGATTACTTTTCATCTGTGTTCACTATGGAGAAGGACGATGCAGGTGTAGAGATCAGGGAGGGGGACTGTGATATACTCGAACAAATTAGCATTGAAAGAGAGGAGGTATTAGTGGTTTTAGTGGGCTTAAAAGTGGATTAATCCCCAGGCCCAGATGAGATGTATCCCAGGCTGTTTTGTGAGGCAAGGGAGGAGATGGCAGGGGCTCTGACAAATTTTCAAATCCTCTCTGGCCACAGGAGGGGTACCAGAGGACTGGAGGACAGCGAATGTGGTATTACTCTTCAAGAAGGGATAAACCAGGTAATTACAGGCCGGTGAGTCTAACATCAGTGGTAGGGAAACTATCGGAAAAAATTATGAGGGACAGGATTAATCTTCACTTGGAGAGGCAGGGATTAATCAAGGATAGTCAGCATGGCTTTGTCAGGGGGAGATCAGGTCCAATAAATTTGATTGAATTTTTCAAGGAGGTCACTAGATGTGTAGATGAGGTTAAAGCAGTTGATGTAGTAGACATGGATTTCAGTAAGGCTTTTGATAAGGTCGCACATGGGAGATTAGTTAAGACGGTAAAAGCCCATGGGATCCAGGGGAATTTGGATCCAAAAGAAGGCAGAGCGTGATGGTTGAGGGTTGTATTTGCCATTGGAAGCCTGTGACCAGTGGTGTACCGCGGGGATCGGTGCTGAGACCTTGCTGTTTGCAGTGCACATTAATGATTTAGACGTGAATATAGTTTGCAGATGACACGAAAATTGGTGGTGTAGTAAATAGTGAGGAGGAAAGCCTTACAGGACGATATAGATGGGCTGATAAGATGGGCAGAACAGTGGCAAATGGAATTTAATCCTGAGAAGTGAGAGGTGATGCATTTTGGGAGGACTAACAAGGAAAGGGAATATAGAATAAATGGTAGGACCCTAGGAAGTACAGAGAGTCAGAGGGATCTTGGTGTACCTGTCCATAGATCACTGAAGGCAGCAACACAGGTAGATAAGGTGGTTAGGAAGGCATATGGGATACTTGCCTTTATTAGCCGAGGCACAGAATACAAGAACAGGGAGGTTATGATGGAGCTATATAAAACACTAGTTAGGCCACAGCTGGAGTACTGTGTACAGTTCTGGTCGCCACACTATAGAAACAATGTGATTGCACTGGAGAGGATGCAGAGGAGATTCGCCAGGATGTTGCTTGGGCTGGAGCATTTCAGCTATGAAGAGAGACTGGAGAGGCTCGGGTTGTTTTCCTTAGAGCAAAGGCTGAGGGGGGACCTGATTGAGGTATACAAAATTATGACAGGCATAGATAGAGTAGATCGGAAGAAACTTTTTCCCTTAGTGGAGGTGTCAATAACCAGGGGGCATAGATTTAATGTAAGGGGCAGGAGGTTTAGAGGGGATTTGAGGAAAGATTGTTTCACCCAGAGGGTGGTTGGAATCTGGAACACACTGCCTGAAGAGGTGGTAGAGGCAGGAACCCTCATATCATATAAGAAGTATTTAGATGAGCACTTGAAACTCCATAGCTTGACGGTCGGCACGGACACGATGTGCCGAAGGGCCTGTTTCGGTGCTGTATAACTGACTCCATGACTATGACTAATTGGAGTAAGAAGTAACCCAGGATGCTTTCTGTGCTCCTCCAGAAGCTAGTTACCAAGGAGGTACCAGTTCAATTACACAAAGGAGCAGAATGCCAATTCAAAAAAAAAACTTCATTCCTAATTGGTCAGGCCGAGTTTTAAATTTATACAACTTACAAGTTACTGAAGGATGGTCTGTGCTTCTAGCAACAAAGCACTGAGCTCAAACGCATCATGAAAAATGAACCAAACTTTTAACAGCTAGCTGCTGGAAATGAATTTCTTTTTCAATTGGCATTCTGCTCCTTTACGTAATTGAACTGCTTCAGCGATTTCAGGTCTCTAGCAAAACCTGTTGGTAACTGGCTTCTGGAGCACAGAAAGCATCCTGGGTTGCTTCTTACTCCAAATGCTCCTCACACACAATAAGCACCCTAGTATCAACAGTACATCTAATACCAGTAACTCACTAATGCGGCAACTGCAGGTACAATTCTATTTCTTAACACAGTGAAGCACCAACAGATCACAGTTCTCAAAATTTCGGCTATGTTCAGTTGAGCTTCAGTCAGGAACAAAAGCCTGTTAGAACAGGAGATTTACTGTAACAAGAATATATCATGAGCTTTCATTAAAGAACACATTGGCAGTGCCAACACTAATGCAAACCTCATTTATCTGACTGAAATCAGCATTTTCTCAACAAGTAAATATTACTGACTACACAAACTGATTTTGAAGTGATTGGTGGAAGGAATAGAGGAGTTGAAGAGAAACCTTTTCATCTGGAGAGTGGTGGGGAGGGGGGTCAGCAGTTCACTGTGAAAGGGAGATTGAGGTAGAAATCCTCATCACATTTAAAAAAAGCCTGGATATGCATTTGAGGTGCTGTAACCTTCAGGGCTACGGGCCAAGAGCTGGAAGGTGGGATTAGACTGGACAGCTCTTTTCAGCCAGCAAGGACATAATAGGTCGAATGGCCTCCTTTTGAGCTGCAAGTCTTTCTACGTTTCGAATAAATTAGACACGTTGCTTTCAATCTTCAAGGGGGGAAAAAAAAGGACACCCTGACACCAAGATGCCTCCAACAGGATTGCTCCAAATATAACCATGCAACATTAGACATGAATTACTTATTGTCCAAGTGGACAGGGACAGTCATGCTTCTGTGCAAACAAACTAACAACTGACTTCAGCAGCTTCAAAAAAAAATTAACAGCATCCACCACCACCCCACCAAAAGAGAATAAAAGCCTGTAACAAGTTATTACTTATGTTTGTAACTTAATCAGTAGATATACACAACACCCCTTCACTTATATGGGAAGGTAAAACCACAAACATCTGAAGGAGAAATACAAATGCGTGGGTATGTTCTTGTAAAAACTTCATTCGGTGCAATCTTTCTGCATTTTGGAATCTACAATCAATGAGCACTACATTTTTCCCCTGCCAAAGGGTCACTGGTGAAATTCTACTGAAACCGTATGTGCCATTTTGGGAATTGTTTTTTTACTCCTAAATATTTTAAAACTTCTTTCTCCCGTAGCAGGAAATAATCTAGCACAGGCAGGAAAACAGTTTTCATCAACTTTAATTATTTATTCTTTCAAAAAAGCAATACGGCCTCTCTTGGTACTCCAACCCACATTTGCACCAAACTGTGCTGCAACTTTAGGGGAACCAAGGGCATGCTCCATGGATAATTTGCATTAAAAATGAGTTAAGGCTAATTTCAAATCTTTTTTACATTACGATCAATAGAATTTTCATCTTAAAGGAAATCCATACAGACTTTCAACCAACTATGCAAACTTTTACTTACTCATTTGTTCTTGGGATTTGGGCAACACTGACAAGGCAGTCAATATAACCATCCCAAGCTGCCCTGAGAGCATCAAGAGCCAACTGTGTAATGTCGGACTGGAGTCACATGCATGCCAGACGAGGTCCTGACGGCATTAGTGAATCAGTTCGGGTTTGACGTCATGTTCCAGTGCTCATCCACAAATGACATCCCTAAAAGCTATCTCAAAAGTCTCTTGCTGCGTCTCTGTAAAATAGGGTGGCAAGTTGAAACTTGACTCCCACCAGATCGAGCTCAGAGACACACCTTACCCATCTAACTAGCTCAGAGACACTCGTCCCTCTCTTCCAGCTTTTGTACGATATGTTAAACCAAGGCCCAATCTCCTCTCTCAAATAGTCATAAAACATAGCATGGTACTATTCGAAAGGTAGGTGAGCTCCCACGGTGTCCTGGCCAATATTCACCCCTCAGTCAACATAACAGATGCTGGAAATCTGAACTAGAAACAGAAAGTGCTGGAAATACACAGCAGGTCTGGCAACATCTATGGAGAGAGAAACAGAGTTAACGTCTCAAATCTGTGACCTTCCAACACAACTCTGAGCAAGAGAGGGGGGCGCAGGGGGAGAGAAGAACAAAAGGGTTAGTCTGTGATAGGGCGGAGGGCAGGAGAGATTAAATAACAAAGATGTCATGAAACAAAAGGCAAAGTGGGTAGTAACATAATAAAAGACAAAGCATTTGTCCGGAGAGAAGTGTTGAGGGCAGAATAATGAACAGTTCTGTCGTTCTTTCCAGCTGTTTTCTGCTCATGCCCCAAACTGGTAAACTTCAACTTTGCTTCTAATTTCCACCCTTCTCTCACTTTCACATGGCCCATCTCTGACACTTTCCTTCCTCAACTTCTTAATCTCCATTTCTGGGGATAGACTACTAACATTGATTAATGGTCCATCAACTCCCACAGCTACCTCAACTACACTTCTTCACACCATGCCTCCTGTAAGGACTCCATTCAATTCTCCCACTTTCTGTCTCCATTGCATCTGTTCTGATGATGCAACCTTTCACAACAGCGCTTCTGATAGGTCTTCCTTTTATCTCAGTGAGGACTCTCCCCATCCCCCACTGTGGTTAACAGGGCCCTCAACCATGTCCGACCCATTTCCCGTACTTCTGCCCTCACCCCTTCCCCTACCAGCATCGCGATAGGGTTCCCCTGGTCCTCACTAGCTTCTAAACCCAAAACGATCATCCTCTGCCACTTCCGCCATCAAATACATCTTCCCGTGCTGTCGGCATTCTGAAAGGACCGCTCCCTCCATGACACCCTGGGCCACTCCATCACCCCCAACACATCGACTCCTTCCCATGCAATCACAGGAGGTGTAATACCTGCTCTTATACCTCCTCTCTCCTCACCATCCAAGGCCCCAAACACTCCTTCCAGGTGAAGCAGTGATTTACTTGTACTTCTTACAATTTAGGATACTGTATTCACTGCTCAAAATGCAGTCGCCTCTACATTGGGGAGACCAAATGCAGACTGGGTGACCCTTTTGCAGAACACCTCCGCTCAGTCTACGAGCATGAGCCAAAGTTTCCAGGTGTTTGCCAATTTAATTCACCACCCTGCTTACAAGCCCACATTTCTGTCCTCGGTCTGCTGTATTGTTCCAGTGAAGCTCAACGCAAGCTCAAGGAGCAGCACCTTATCTTCTGATTAGGTACTCTACAGTCCTCTGACTAAACCTCGAGTTCAACAACTTCAGACCAGGACCGCCATTTTGATTTTTTTTTAAACCATTTACCACGCAGACTTGTTTTTCATGTTTTTGCTTTCAGACACAGCTGCTCGTTATTTTGCAATTAACATTCTCTCTGGACAAAAGCTTTGTCTTTTACTACGGCTATCACAACTCCCTTTTCATTTTGTCCCATGATATCTTTGCTATTTAATCTCTCCTGCCCTCCACCCTATCACAGACCTTCCCTTTTGTTCTTCTTCCCTTCCACCCTTTCATTTGCTCAAAGCCAATTACATTTCTAACCTTTGCCAGTTCTCAAGAAAGGTCATCGACTTGAAACGTTAACTCTGTTTCTCTCCCTACAGATACTACTAGACCTGCTGTGTATTTCCAGCATTTTGTTATTTCCGATTTCCAGCAGCTGTAGTATTTTGCTTTCATCACAAACAGATGATTTGGTTATTATCTTATACCTGTGGAAATTAACTGCTCAAACTGTGCAAGAACTGGCTGCCATGTTTGGAGCCATTGGCTTTGAAGACCAAAGTGCTTGAGGACATTGTTTATATCATGCCTTTCAAGACATCACACAGATTCCTTCTTTCATACTCCAATTCATAGCAACATTCTTTCTTTCTCCTTCCAATTCTCGCTAAAACTCATTTCCCTCTTCCCAAATTCAATTTACACTTCCAGCTAGCTCACCACTTTTCCCCAAAAGCATCAGCCCAGCTTCTTTTTTCACCCCTTGAACTCTACCTTCCTCCCTGCTCCACCCCTTCTCCCCCCCCCCACCATCATCACTCCTCCCAAGCTTCATATTCATTCCAATTTCTTTGCCAGTAATAATGAAGAACATACACTTTATTGTGACTCTCCCTCCCTCCTCCCCCCGCACCCCCCCCACCACCGCCAAAAAGTAATGTTCGATGCCGAACATAATGAGTCGCATGCATGTAACTTAAACAACCACCTGCTCAGTGATGCTGAGTTTGGGTTCCGGCAGGGTCACTCGGCTCCTCACCTCATTACAGTCTTGGTCCAACATGGACAAAAGAGTGATTGCCCTTCACATCAAGGCAACATTTGGTTGAGTGTGGCATCAAGGAGCCCTAGCCAAACTGAAGCCAATGGGAATCAGGGGGAAAACTCTCCACTGGTTGCAGACATATCTAGCACAAAGGAAGATAGTTGTGGTTGTTGGAAGCCAATAATCTCAGCCTCAGGTCATTACTGCAGGAATTCTTCAGGGTAGTGTCCTCGGCCCAACCACCTTCAGCTGCTTCATCAACGACCTTCCCTTCAACATAAGGTCAGAAGTGTGGATGTTCGCTGATGATTGCATGATGTTCAGTACCATTCGCAACCCCTCAAATCCCGTGTCCGTATGCAACAAGACCCAGGCAACATCCAGACTTGGGCTGATAAGTGACAAGTTACATTTGTGCCACACAAGTGGCAGCCAATGACGATCTCCAACAAAAGAGAATCTAACCATCTCCCCTCGACATTCAATGGCATTACCATCGCTCAAACCCCCACTATCAACATCCTGGGGGTTACCATTGACCAGAAACTGAACAGAAGCAGCTTTATAAACATTCTGGCTAAAAGAGCAGGTCAGAGGCTGGAAATGAACCCACCTCCTGACTCCCAAAGCCTGTCCACCATCTACAAGGCACAAGTCAGGAATGCGATGGAAAACTCTCCACTTGCCTGGATGAGTGTAGCTCCAACAACACTCAAGAAACTCAACACCATCCAGGACAAAGCAACCCACCTGACTGGCACCCCATCCACCACCTTCAACATTCACTCCCTCCAACACCAACGCACAGTGGCAGCAGTGTACAGCATCTGCAAGATGCACTGCAGCAACTCACTACACCTCATTCAACAGTACCTTCCAAACTCGCGACCTCTTCCACCTAGAAGGACAAGGACAGCGGACGTGTGGGAACACCACCTTTTGCAAAGTTCCCCTCCAAGCAACACACCATCCTGACTTGGAACTATATCGCAGTTCTTTCACTGTCGCTGGGTCAAAATCCTGGAATTCCCTCCCTAACAGCACTGTGGGTGTACCCACACCAGATAGACTGCAGTGGTTCAAGGCAGCAACACACCACCACCTTCTCAAGAGCAATTAGGGATGAGCAACAAATGCTGGCCTTACCAGCAATGCCCACACCCCATGAACACAAATAAAATAAATGGCCGTGATACACAAGATGATTTTTATTCTAAGTGAAATTTTGGCAAGTTTTCTGTCAAACTAATAAGAAATTAAACACTAGACAATCATAACCTGTCCAATCATTAGCATCTTTTTAATGGTTTGCCCACACTACATCCCTTTGTTAATGGCAACATTACCCTCGACTACAAACCAAAGATTACAGAACAAGTCACATTGCGATATATGCGTATCAAAACTACAACATGTGCAATTTAGATCTGAAAATATCTCCAAGAATTCAGACCCCACTTGTTCCCTTTACACAATCTAGGAAGAGATTAAAGGTCCCGTTCAACACTGCCATACAAAGCCTAACAGACCTGAAGGTTCGATTCTGGTTCTATACCGAGCTGATCTCAGTACGGGCAGCAAATGGGATCCAAGTGAGAACCTCAGTGCTCTGGGCTTGGTAGAGTTTTAAAAAAAACAACTCGAGTTCCTCCTCTTGTTTACTATCCAGTGACTCCTGCTGTATGGAAAGTGCAAATGTACATCAGGTAAGGATAGCATCTGCCTCACGTATAATAGACTCCGTTGTTAAGCAGCTGTCTACCAACATTGAGTGTCAGGTTTTAAAAAAAAACTTTTGGCAGTTGTCTATCTCCTCCTCTTCTGAAGGCACTGACTTTTGCACCAGCAGTCCATTCATACCTCAACAAGCAGCCATTCTTCACCTGAATCAAGACAATAGATTTGAGTACCTGCAAGCTATTCAACCACGAAGGTCACTGTAAGCTTGCAGTCCTGTTTCCACCTGATGCATGCACTCTCTCACCAGCATCACCAGATGGTTATCAGAAGTGGGAACCCCGACTGAATTAATTCTTCTTGCCCAATGGCTGAGGCCAATTGCAACAACCCAGTTGGTTCAGTGATTGAGATCAGCACAGGCTGAGAATGAATTCTGGGACCTGCCTACCTGTATAGATCAATACCACAGTAGTTGTGCATTTATTAATTAGGCCAATGGGGAAAACCTAGCAAGGACAGTTTTAGAAACGGGCAATGGAAAAGATTTATAGAATTTCTCTGCAATTTATTGTAACATTATCTAATAATGCTGAAGTAATACAAGTGTTCAATACATAAACCAGAACTTCACAACCAGGATGCGAGAACATTCCCAATAACAGTAAATTTGTACATTTCTAACTTCACACAAATATATTGGCTTAGTCAGCTTTATAAACACACATATTTTATTCAATGTCAAAACATTAAAATGTTGATCCATCGGTCACGAGCGGTTGGAACAGAATCTGAGATTCAACTTTCACAAACATCTCACTTTCTCCGATTGATGTAAATTTTATTTTTCTCTTCAGATTACTATCGTCCCCATCCCTCAAATATATAAACCTACATAGGGTTCAGTTATGCAGCATACCTGTCAGCTTCCAGTATCTTGCTCCAGTGCATTTTATCAGTTAATGCCCTGAGGCTATTCCACTATGAATGCATCACAGCAGAGGCCAAACTGGTCTTCCTCCATTGTTACAAGCTTCCAGGATGCATAGCCACGATCAAGCACACAGGTTGATTTCCCCTTTATTAACCTGAGCTTTTCACATCAATTGTAGCAAGCCTATTGCTGCCCTTGATGTTAGTTAACTCAGGACAAACCACAAGAATCGAAACTCAGATCTTCCTATTTCGCTTTTTTTTTTAAAAAAGCTTCAGGGTACTGGCTTGCCCCCTCCCTCCTGCCACCCAGACTGTAGAACCCTCCATTATTCAGGGTTGCACATGTGAATATGTAACAAAACTTGAGTAGAATAAATCAAAGGCTAATAACAGACTGAAATATTAAAAGTCTTAGAAGGGTGCTGACTATTGGATTTCCAATATAAGGGAATTAGAATTTTTTTTTCATGTAATCTTAGGGCTCAGAAGATGTGTTCTAAGGCATTAAAGATTCAATCTTATGTTCAGGAGGTTACACAAACTTCAAAGAATACCAGCTTGTAATTCATTATCTTGAAGTTAACTGATGCAAATATTTCTGATGGAATTTTGGATTTATATTAAAAATCCAAAATAAAAGATGCACATCGAGAGCAGAGCAAATTCTGACTTGGAAATTACACTCATCGGAAAATCACACTAATCAAATCATCTTTTAGTCTATACATTCCCATTTTATGATTTATCATTCTGTAAGCAACACTGACCTTTGGACTGAAATACAGCACTCAAATTAATGATCACTTACCAACTAAAGCATAACCTAAATCTCCCAATGAGTGTGATGAGTAATAACGGGACTCTACGTTGTTAGAACTCTAAATGTTAAAAACCAGCTGAAAAAAAACAGGCTAAAATTAAAAAGAGGAAGATGTAATAAAAACATCTGTTTTCAGCTCAAGATGTAAACAATCTCCATCCCAAAGGAAACAGCAGTGAGTGATAACTCAAACTCACACTCTTAGTTAGCACTTTAGTCACAACTGTTTACCCTTGAAGAATTTTTAAACCCCTACAGTCAATTGTTAAACCACTGCAACCCACAACTGTTGTCAATATTTACGAGAGGTTAAAACTAATTAAATTAAATGTAATTTGCTGTGTATTCTCAAATGCTCCCTAGTGTGCTTTCTTCCTTTCAAAAAAAAAGACTGTTGTAAAAACTAATGGCCTGGTTTGCAAAGAGGAACACAACTTGATTGTTTGTGTTGAAAATCACATACTGCACCACCCATGTCAGGTGTTAGAATATAGCAATGATTAGCTCATCTGATGGTTCAGCATAGAAACAAGAGGCCATTCAACACCTCAAGCTTGCTCTGACCTTCAATTGGATCTGAGCTGATCTATACTTCAACATAACTGAGCCACACAGATTCAGAAGGTGACAGGTTTAGTCCCAGGTCTGCTCTCAGCCAGGTCGACTGAGAAGTCCTGCAATTAGCCACAGTACCCTGAGGTTAAGGTAAAATCAGTCAGATATGCTGTCACTGATTACTGTCCACGACTGCAAATGTATTAGTATGGTCATGGGTTGCAGGAAAGAATCAGGCACAGTTGTGAATACCCACCCCAGAGCAGACCAGGCATTGTGGATATTCTGTGGTTCCTGTTCGTTGAGCGTCAGCAAGTTGCTTGTAATACACTGCCTGATTAAGTCTTTCTTCGCAGAGTCCTTGATAACATCAACATTGATTTTCCTGCGGCAGTGCTTCTGCTGCTGCTGTTTTTGGACTGGGTTTATGGAGGTAGTAGCTCAGATTAGGCGATGGTCAGTCCAGGAAAAGTGTGTTTGACGACAAAGACCTCAAATCCAGCACCAAGCTCATGGTCTACAGCGCCGCAGTGTTACCTACCCTCCGGTATGTCAGAAATATGCACACTGTACAGCAGACATCTCAAAGCCCTGGAGAGATATCACCAGCAGTGCCTCCCTAAGATCCTGCAAATTCAGTAGCAGGCCAGGCACTCTAATATCATTGTCCTCTCTCAGGCCAACACGCCCAGGATGATCAGTACTGTATTTCATTCCAAAGGTCAGTGTTGCTTACAAAATGATAAATAAAATAGGAATGTATAGACTGAAAAATGATTTGATTAGTGTAATTTTCTGATGAGAGTAATTTACCAAGAACATGCTCTGTTTTATGTATGTGCATCTTTTATTCCGGATTTTTAACATAAATCCACTGTTTAAAGCCTGGCTACCCAACCCAAAACCAACTAGACCCGGATTCGGGTCGGGTCCACATTCCAAGTCCAGCATTCGGGCTCGGGTCTGGTCGGGCTGGACAGTGCTGCTTCCGGGAACTCAAGGGATCAGGATCACCCATGATTCCCCACAACTCGGCTGCAGAAATAGCCTGCTGCTGGAACGAATGAACAGGATCACAAGTATTACCACTTGGACGTGGTAGAGTACAATAATGATTGATGTCATTGCAATATTTGTGTCGGGTCGGGTCAGGCACGAAAAAAATTAAAGGACTCGGGCCCGGGTTGAGTTGAGTTTGGCTGTGGTCGGTTCGGGCCCGGGTTGGAATTCAATTTTATACCCAAGCAGGCCTTTACCACTATTGCAACAGAAACAGTGACATCTACTAACTGCAGGATAATAAATGCTACAGAATGAATTGCAAGGGAGTATTCTTTGCAGTTTGGCTAGTTAGTTACGTTGGATGGACCACATTATCTGCATGCCTGACACAAGACTCCCAAAACAAGCTTTCTACTCCGAGCGTCATCTAGGCAAGAGGTTACCAGGAGGGCAGAGGAAACGCTAGGAGGATGTCCTTAAGCCTCCCTGAAAAAAAATGTGACATCGCCACCGATTCGTGGGAATCTCTTGCCAGAGACCACCCAAAATGAAGCATCCGCGACAGTGCCTGACAATTCAAATGACGACATGCCCAAACAGCAACGAAGCGCAAACAGCGGAAGGAGCGTTCAGGAATTTGAGCATCCTATCCACTCACCTCATCAAACACCACCTGTGGCAGAGTGTGCGGATCCAGAATTGGACTATTCAGTCACCTCAGGACCCACAACCATGGAGTGAAAGAAAGTCATCCTCATTCCCGAGGAACTGCCTAAAAAGAAGACAACCGACCCGAGATCCATCAACCCAACGACATTCAAAGGCTCACAGGTAAATCAACAGTAACACTCGGGTGAAGTACCCAGGGCTACCTGGGACCCTTGAAACCAGTACCTTGCAGAGTCAATCATTTCAGGAGGGGATGGAAGGAAGAAAACAACACTGGCTAGCGACACCACAGCCGGCTCTGCGGTGACAACCTTTCCTTTCGCGGTCAGAATGTATGGGACAGGTGTTAGGGCTGGAGTCAGAATGTCAGGGCTCCTGGGCTAGGCTTGGAGACCGGTATTAACCGTAAAAAAAAAAGAACACGCATTAACTTTGAATGGAGAGTAACCGCGGACAACCAGTGCTGGGGGGAGGGTGTGGGTGGTGTAAGTTCGTGCCCTCTCTGCCGCCCCCATGCCCGGCCGCGGCTCCAGTTTCCTTAGGGCCTCAGTTTGTAAAGATCCTCCCCAGCCCCAGGCGAGGACGGGGGGGTAGTGGGGGCGAGTAAACACCTTACCTCGATTATCAAACCAGCAGCAACCTCCGGGCAAACTACGATTCCCCTTTTTCCTTCCAATGAAACTATAGTAGAAGGCGCCGCCGACGATATTTTAATGAGAAACAAAAACGCCAATTGAAATAAATTCAATTCGGCCACGGGAACATCCTCCACACTCGACAGCCCCGGCACACCAAACGACAAGCCAGCTTCACCTGCTACTGCGCAACCCAACTCGAGTTTTTCCGTCGGGGGGGGGGGGGGGGGGGCGGGGAGGATGGACGTTGGAACCCACCCCCACCTCTACCGCATCATGATTGGACGCCAGCATCAGCTGTACTACGGCTCCTGCTCATTGGTTCGCAGTGGTGCCCGTCAACCCGTGTCGTGCGCGCCCTCACGCTCACTGTTCCGATGAAGGGTCACTGACCCGAAACGTTAACTCTGCTTCTCTTTCCACAGATGCTGCCAGACCTGCTGAGTGAATCCAGCACTTCTTGTTTTTATCTCACGCTCAGTGTGTTTGGTTGAGGTCAGAGCGTTCGTACTATCGGCTCGCCAGTGTTGCGCAAGCGCGGTCAAGCTCTCCTCTGTTCCCAGTGGAACAATGAGGCCATGTGAGGAAGAAAGGTGAAAGTGGGTGTGACGTGCTAGTTTCTCTCAACTTGCTTTGTTTTATTTTACTATTCAGCTAGAGTAAGGATTAAGGCTTTCACCCATTGCTTGTATAATTATGTTAATCAGCTATTTACTTGCAATTGTGTGGAACATCTGGTTGTATCCTGGTTGTTTGGCCTTCTAGAGTTGGAGTTTGAGGTATCAAGGATAGGTATGGATAGGTAGCTATATTTCTAACATTACTTTCCAACTTTCTTTTTGGGGGATATGAGTCCTGCGAGATACTTTGCGTTTTTGATTCTTTTTAAATGCAATGAAGTCTGTCCTTTAATAAAAACAGAAAGTACTGAAAATGCTAAGTAGGTCTGGAAGCATCTGTGGAGAGAACAGAGTTAACGTTTTGAGTCGCATATGACGTCTCAAAACCCTTAAGTCTGCCCTGCATTCCATGATGGGACAGCCAGGAGTCCAAACACCAAACTATTAGGGAAAGCCTTGTTCAATAAAATGGCTAATCTAGGATATTCATTTGTTTTGTTTATGACTGGACAACCTGGTTTTGGAGGGGGGTTTCTGGAAATTGAAATGGAAATTGTGCACCAAAGTCCTTTTTTCAATTTAAAGTCTCCTATTTGCTTCTGTGTTTAATGATCCCAATCCCTAACTGGTTCCTATTACAGCCCCCAACACAAAAGCAAAATACTGCAGAAGCTGGAAATCTGAAACATAAGTGGAAAATGTTGAAAATACTCAGCAGGTCAAGCAGCATCAGTGGAGAGAAAAACAGTTCATGTTTTCATCAGAACACTCATGTTGCCTGACCTGTTGAGTATTTCCAGCATTTTCTGTTTTTGTTTCCTATTTTACCTTTTTAGTTCTGGACTTATGGGAAATGTGACAACATTCCACAACTTTCCGAGATATCTCTGCTGCTCCAATTCTGGCCTCTTGTGCATCCCAGATTTTAATTGCTCCACCATTGTCAACTATGCCTTTAGTTGCTCAGGCCCTAAACTCTGGAATTCCCTCCCTAAACCTTGCCACCTCTCTTTCCTCCTTTGAGGCATTCTTTAAAAACATATCTAATCTATTCCAGTATCATCTCAGTGTCAAATTATGTTTGATAATGCTTTTGAGGTGACTTGGTACTTTTTACAACATTACAGCTGCTATATAATGCAGGTTGTTTTTGTCCTGTGTTAGCTCTCATTTTCCAGTCCTCTATTAGTGTTTAATATATATTATAGTGATTAGTAAAGAGAATTGTAAAACTTAAGCATACTTTCTATAAGCAATCTATTGCAATTTTTAAACCTGTTAATTTTAGATCTCTTTCCAAAAATCCAGCTGCAAATGGAGCAATAAAGCATTAAACTTTACTGTAGGATTTAAGAGATTTGTCAGGTAATTCCTGATGTAGCCTGCACAGCCTAGTACAAGTTACAAGGTTACATATTCAATCTCGTGTGTTTGCAGAGTGAACTGGTTTTAACCCAACCAACAGTTACTGTGCTGCAACTGGCTGCCGCAGTGTTGGGACTACGGAAGAAGAGATTAGGAGAGAAAATCAACCATGGTTCTATTTTTTTTCCCCCAAAATCACTTCCTCCAAACTGTAGGTATTAACTGTTTTGGATCTGCACACAAGGCCAGTTGGGTGAGGGTTACTGATAACTGTGGAGCTCTACCCCATGAAAATTACTTATCCTCAGGAGAGGGAGGAAAGAGACACGATAGAATATCACGAGCTATAAAAGAGGATCATTGCCGAGCTGGCAGTTTAATAAATCAATTCACAAGAGCAAGCATTGCATAGTTGCTGATATGTGATTACTTCATAAAGGCAAACTGGTGAACTGAATAACTTAATAAACTTAAATAATCAACTGTCAGTTGAAAGCCATCAATTATATGTGTCAATTTTTAAAAGAATCATACATGGTATACACAAATGCCCCTCCTTTCGTATCATTGTATTTTTTCAGACGTCCCCTTTTGGAAGACTGAAACTGAGGCCTTTTCCAGTTTATTGAGCCACCAGATGGAGATTTATTAGTAATGATTAATGGACATCAAGTTCAGTTTACTTTTGCTCACCCTTTTTAGCTACATATGGGTGGACATCCACATGAAAGCTAGACTAAGCAAAATAACTAGAGCACTAAAAGTTGGCCTTCAAATAGGATTGCAGATTGAAGTCCCACAGCTGTGTGCCAGTCGAGTTTGTTTGACACCGATTGACTATCAGTCTCAGTGGCTGTTGTTCAGCAGTCAAGAAGGCTGCTTTAACTGAACCAACATGAAACGATTGTTAGGTTCACCTTGTTCCAAGTTCACTTCCTGGGTTGTCAGGTATGACTCAGTGGATGCACTCTTGCCTCTGAGTCAGCAGCTTGTGAGTTCAAGTTCACTTCAGAGACTACAGCACATAATCCAGGCTGACGCTCGCAGTGCTGCATTGTTGGTGGTGCTGACTTTCAGATGAGGTGTTAAACCCGGACCTTGGCTGCCCTCTTAGGTGGATATAAAAGATCTGACAGCATGAAGAGAGGAGTTTGACCAACATCACTAAAACAGTTAATCTGGTTCTTACCTCATTGCTGCTGGTGGGGTTATGCTGTGCACAAAATTGGCTGCCTGTTTCCTACATTACAATAGTGACTACACTTCATAAGTACTTCATTGGCTGTAAAGTTCTTTGGGACATCCCAAGGTTGTGAAAAGTGCTATATAAATGCAATTCAGGAAACAAGACTGATGGCAATCATGGAACAGAATATTGCCCAGTTACAGCTGTGGCTCAGTCGGTAGCACTGTTGCCTTTGAGTCACAAGGTTCTGGGTTCAAATCCCACTCCATGGCTTGAGCACAAAATCAAGGTTGATATTACAATGCAGTACTGTGGGTGTGCTGCAATGTTGGAGCTGTCTTCTTTCGGAAGAGATGTTAAACTGAGGTCCCATATGCTTGCTTGGGTGGATGTGAAAAAAATCCCATGGCACTATTCAAAGAAGAGCAGGGGAGTTATTCTCAGTGTCCTGGCCAATGTGTGCAGGTTTCCTGCATTACAATAGTGACTACACTTCAAAAAGTACTTAATTGGCTGCAAAGCACATCTGTAGATGTGAAAGACGCTATATAAATGCAAGTCTTTCTTTTCTACTTGTTTTTTTTCCTCCACCATTCAGTCTTGAGGCAGCAGTAGAATCTTTCCTGGCAACTGTGAATGATCTCAAGATGTAAGGAACAAGGTCCTACTTAAGAAAATGATCCAAAACACCAAAGCAAAAATATATCTACTGTTAGAAGATGAATGTTCTTTTAGATTAATAAATTATACCTCGAAATAATAGGGCTCAAAGCATTTATTGTTGATGTTCATAGGAATTAAATATACAGTGATTTTTTTTCCCCACTGGGGTCATTGAAGGGACACTGAGAGGTCTTGTTTGAAAACATTTGCTGGAAGTCACCTGTCCAGATAAATATTCAGCATGCACTTTTTTGACCTGGTGAAGATATTTACGGAGAAGCGATAGGTCAAGATTTATAAGGGTCAGGAGGCTTGTGTCTTGAGATGTTGTTTTTGGTTTCACTTTGGACATTGAGTTGGAGTGTAGGGTGCTTTGAAAGGAGTTTTAAAAGCCAGCCAAGAGAGCAGTTACCCCAGCTCAGCCTTTTCCAACTCTTTGAAAAGCCTGCCAGCTTTTCCATCTCTTTGAGAAGCTCTTTGAGAAGCTCTTTGAAGCGAGTGTAAGAAGTAGAGAAATTGATGCTGCATTCCTCCTGAAAGGCCTGCCAAAAACCCCTGAAGCTGCACTTCCTCCGGAAAACCTGCCAAATTAATCTTCAACATCGCCTGAAAAGAACTGTTTTAGAAAGATCCCAGTGACAGCCATCTTCGCGTATTTGGAATGCCTAACCAAAAAAGGGGCAACTGACATCTTTCCATATATTTTTTTTCTTCGAGAATTGGCAAGTATTTGGCCAAAGTATTCTTTTTTGTCTTTTTTTTTGTAACAGAGCTCTAAAAAAGATAATCTCTTTTTCAGTTAACCTGTGTGTGTGTGAGGGGCTAAGGTAAAAGGGAACTTTCAAATTTCAATCTGTGTGTTAATGCTTTGCTTCATGACTGGTTATGTCTTGTTTTATAATAAACTGATAATTTTGTTGTTTATGAAAGAAACCTTTGTCATAACATATAATTAGAACCATAGAACCAGAGAAAAATCACTGTACAGAAGGAGGCCATTCAGCCCATCATGTCTGTGCCGGCTGAAAAAACAAGCCGCCCAATCTAATCCCACCTTCCAGCACCTGGTACATAGCCTTGCAGGTTGCAACACTTCAGGTGCATGTCCAGGTAGCTTTTAAATGAATTGAGGGTTTCTGCCTCCACCATCATTCCTGGCAACGAATTCCAAACATCCACCACCCTCTGGGTGAAAAAGCTTTTCCTCCTGTCCCCTCTAATCCTTCTACCAATCACCTTAAATCTGTGCCCCCTGGTAATTGACTTATCTGCTAGGGGTCCTTCCTGTCTATTCTATCTAGGCCCCTCATAATTTTGTACACCTCAATTCAGTCATCCCTCAACCTCCTCTGTTCTAAGGAAAACAACCCTAGCCTATCCAATCTTTCCTCATAACTGCAACTTTCAAGCCCTGGAAACATTCTTGTAAATCTCCTCTGTACTCTCTCTAGAGCAATTATGGCCTTCCTGTAATGTGGTGACCAGAACTATACGCAATATTCCAGCTGTAGCCTAACCGTTTTATACAGTTCCAGCATTACATCCCTGCTTTTGTATTCTATACCTCAGCCAATAAAAGAAAGCATTCCATATGCCTTCTTCACTCTAGCTACCTGTCCTGACACCTTCAGGGACCTGTGGAGATGCACTCCAAGGTCTCTCACTTCTTCTACCCCTCTCAATATCCTCCCGTTTATTGTGTACTCCCTCTCTTTATTTGCCCTCCCCAAATGCATTACCTCACACTTCTCGGGATTGAATTCCATTTGCCACTTTTATGCCCACTCCACCAAACCATTGATATCATTCTGGAGTCTACATCTGTCTTCTTCACTATCAACTACACGGCCACTTTTTGTGTCATTAGCAAATTTCCCAATCATGCCTCTCACATTTAAGTCCCAATCATTAATATATACCACAAACATCAAGGGTCCCAACACTGAGCTCTGTGGAACGCCACTGGAAACAGCTTTCCATTCGCAAAAACATCCGTTAGCTACTACCCTTTGTTTCCTGTCCCTGAGCCAATTCTGGATCCAACCTGCCACATTCCCCTGTATGCCATGGGTTTTCATTTTACTGACCAGTCTGCCATGCGGGACCTTGTCAAATGCTTTACTAAAATCCATGTAGACCACATCCACTGCACTACCTGCATCAATCCTCCTTGTTACTTCCTCAAAAAACTCAGTTAAGTTCGTAAGACATCACCTTCCCCTAACAAATCCATGCTGACTATCCCTGATTAATCCGTGCCTTTCTAAGTGACAGTTTGTCCATCCCTCAGAATTGATTCCAATAATTTGCCCACCACCGAGGTCAGACTGACCGGCCTATAATTATTTGGCCTATCCCTCGCACCCTTTTTAAATAATGGTACAACATTCACAGACCTCCAATCATCTGGTACCCCGCCTGTATCTAGTGAGCATTTGAAGAGGATCCTCAGCGCATCCGCTATTTCCTCCATGTCTTCCTTTAACAATCTGGGATGCAATCCATCTGGTCCTAGCAATTTATCCACTTTCAAGGATATCAGACCTTCTAGTACTTCACTGTGCTTCTCGTATCTAATATTTCACACTCCACTTAACTACAATGTCTGCATCAATCCTTTGTGAAGGCAGAGACAAAAAACTCATTAAGAACCCTGCCCACATCTTCTAAATCCACACATAAGTTCCCTTGTACCTCTCTGATAGGCCCAACCGTTTCCTTAGTTATCCTCTTGCTGTTAATGTATTGATAAAACGTCTTCGGGGTTTCCTTTATTTTACCTGCCAATAATTTTTCTTGTCCTCTCTTTGCTTTTCTAATTTCCTTTTTTACTTCACCCCGACACTTTCTATACTCCTCTAGGCTTTCTAAAGTATTAAGATTTTTGTGATCCTCATAAGTTTTCTTTTTCTGCTTTAACTTACCCTGTAAGCTTTCAGATAACCAGGGGGCTCTAGATTTGGCAGTACCACCCTTTATCTTTGTGGGGACATGCCTACAGTATGCCTGTAGTATCTCGCTTTTGAACTGATTTTCCTTCAAGTAGCTGTATCCAGTTCACTTTTGCCAGGTCACCTCTTAGTTTCGTAAAATTTGCCTTCCCCCAATTTAGAACCTTTACTCCTCTTTTATCTTTGTCCTTTTCCATGATTATGCTAAAACTAACTATGATGGTCATAAATTGGGGGCTCGTCTGGGATAACCCAATGCCGACTACGTGCAATTGTAAGTGGGGTAATAATAATTGGGAATGTCTTTGTTAGTTGCTACAACCTTTCTGGGGAAGAAGGTTGTATCCCTGAGTGATTTGAGAAACTTAACCAAGGTTGGACTGAAGGATTTGGCAGACCTGTTGGCATTAGAGCTAAAACTAGGGGCTAAGAAAGTATGCATAATTGAAGTAATAGCACAGCATTTGCAATTGGAAGAATAAAAAGGCAAGCCAGATGGCAGTTCATTTGAATCAACTAAAATTCAGTTACAGATGAAGCAGCTTGAACAGGAAAAAGAGATGAAAAAACTTGAGCTTGAAAGAGATTTGACAATGAAGAAAACTGAACTTGAGGAAAAGGAGAGAAAGAGGGAATTCAAATTTAAAAAGATAGAACTAAGACAAAGGCATGGTCTTGACTGCAGTAAGGAAAGACCTGTCTCCAGCCCAGGACCCAGTGGAGAGCTGTTTAAATTTGTACAAGCCCTCCCGAAATTTGAGGAAAGGGTCAAAGAAGCATTTTTCATTTCTTTTGAAAAGATAGCAAAACAGATGAAGTGACCGAAGGAAAGCTGGACACCGCTTCTGAAAAGCAGGTTGATGGGCAGAGCTCATGAAGTTTATGCCATGCTTTCTGAGGAGGCTTCTGCAGATTGCGGGATAGCAAAAAGAGCTATTCTCGCTGCTTATGAGTCGGTCCCTGAAGCATACGGGCAGAAATTTCAGAACCTCCAGAGACAGCCTCGGCAGATTTGTTTAGAATTTGAGATAGTGATGCAAATTAATTTTGATTGTTGGATGTGGGCACTAAAGGTAGAGGCCACATATGAGAACCTTAGGGAACTAATTCTCCTGGAAGAATTTTAAAATTCACTCCCTCCGTTAGTAAGAACCCATGTAGAGAACCAGAAAGTTTCAACAGCCAGACAGGCAACGGAAATCGCTGATGATTATGAGCTTGTTTACAAGCCCAAACCTGAGAAAGATGGAAGATGGGAGGGTGAAAGGAAAGCTGGGGACAAGAAGGGACAGCTGGGTATGCCTTGGGATCTCCTCGTCAAGCCAGAAAGGAAGATGCTGAGGCTGGCTGGAAGTGAGGTATTCAAGCCTAAATGTTACCATTGTCACAAGATGGGACATCTTCATGCAGAATGCTGGATGTTGCGGGGTGCACCCATGGGACGTACTGGTATACACAAAGCCAATGTAGAGAAAGGTGCCTGGACCGAGAGTAGGCAGATCAGGTTGTAGCTCTGACTGCAGCTGTAAGGCCATGTACAAACACAGCTGTGAGTGCAGGGAATGTGAATAAGATACCTGAGAGTTATAGGGAATTCTTGTCAAAAGGAAAAGTAACTCCTTATTCCTCAAGTGAGGCAGGCAAACCTATAGTTATGCTTAGGGATATGGAGTAACCCAAACTTTTCTGCTGGGGAAAGGAATAACTTTTCCACCAGAGAGCGCATTGAATGCCAAGCTTTTAGTGAATGGTATCAGCAAGGAGTATATACCCATATCTTTGTATTGGGTGCACTTAGAGTGTGACCTAATGTCTGGAACGGTAACTATAGGAGTTGTCCATAGTTTGCCTGTAGACAAAGTTGACCTACTCCTGGTGAATGATTTGGCCGGAGTGAAGGTAGTAGCTTCTTTAGTCACGGAAAGACCAAGTGAAGTCTAAGAGACAGAACAGTTGCCGGAAATGGTTCCAGGAATTTTTCCTTCATATGTAGTGACTCGAGCAATGGCTAACAAGTTCCATTGTAGGAGGTCAAATTGTCACCACAGACAGATAGCGGAATATCTGAAACTTCCTTTGGGGATTTGGATAATTCGAAGGAAATATTCAGCAAGTCTTCTCTGATCAAGGCTCAGCAAGCTGAGCCAGGATTAAATAAAGTGGCACAATCAGTTCTGACTGAAGCTGAGGCAAAGAGAGTTCTAGAAAGCTACTATATAAAAAATGGGATTCTGATGAGGAAGTGGAGACCTCCTCACAGACGTGGACGAAGAATGGACGGTTGTTCATCAGATTTCCCACCCAAGTATCACTGGGAAATATTAAGGATAGCCCATGAAATTTTTATAGGGGGACATGTGAGGATCCAGAAGACACAATTACGTATAGGTCGACAGTTTTACTGGCCAGGTCTTTCCAAGGGCATGGTGCAGTTTTGTAAAATGTGCCAGATTGTGGGAAAACCGCAACCTGCCATTAAACCGGCACCTCTAATTCCCATACCAGCTTTTGGGGAACCATTTAGTAGGGTGTTGGTAGACCGTGTGGGACCTTTACCGAAAACAAAAGTGGGATACCGATATATACTCAATCTCATGGAGATGGCAACTCGGTTCCCAGAGGCCATTCCCTTGAGAACTATTTCTGCTAGGGCAGTGGTAAAGAAGTTAACCCAGTTCTTCACTAGATATGGATTACCGTTCGACATTCAGTTGGATCAAGGTTCCAATTTTATGAATAAAACTTTTCAGGATGTTATGGGTAATTTGGTTTCAACACAATTAAAATCTTCAGCCTGCCACCCACAGTCACAAGGAGCTTTAGTAAGGTACCATCAGACCCTGAAAATGATGATCAAGGCATGCTGTCATGGATATCCCCATGATTGGGATAAAGAGCCAGAATTTCTTTTGTTTGCCACTAGGGATTCACCTAATGAATCTACCGGTCTTAGTCCTTTTTAATTAGCTTATGGACATGAGATAAGAGGCCCTCTAAAACTAATTAAAGAAAGATTTTTAAAAACAGAGGGACGAATCTTCTGTGTAAGATTCTGTATCTGTGTTCTGGGAACAGCTCACGAGAGCTTGCAAAGTGGCTCAGGAATAACTTAAAGCATCCCAAACAACAATGGATAGACAAGCATGCCAAGACCCGAACATTTCAACCAGGGGATGAGGTGTTAGTCGTCGTCGTCTTCTTTGGCCTCCTTATCTCGAGAGACAATGGGTCAGTGCCTGGAGATGGTCAGTGGTCTGTGGAGCAGCGCCCGGAGTGGCTATAAAGGCCAATTCTAGAGTGACAGGCGCTTCCACAGGTGCTGCAGAAAAATTTGTTTGTCGGGGCTGTTACACAGTTGGCTCTCCCCTTGCGCTTTTGTCTTTTTTCCTGCCAACTGCTAAGTCTCTTCGACTCGCCACACTTTAGCCCCGCCTTTATGGCTGCCCGCCAGCTCTGGCGAACGCTGGCAACTGACTCCCACGACTTGTGATCAATGTCACAGGACTTCATGTCACGTTTGCAGACGTCTTTAAAGCAGAGACATGGACGGCCGGTGGGTCTGATACCAGTGGCGAGCTCGCTGTACAATGTGTCTTTGGGGATCCTGCCATCTTCCATGCGGCTCACATGGCCAAGCCATCTCAAGCGCCGCTGACTCAGTAGTGTGTATAAGCTGGGGATGTTGGCCGCCTCGAGGACTTCTGTGTTGGAGATACGGTCCTGCCACCTGATGCCAAATATTCTCCGGAGGCAGCGAAGATGGAATGTATGGAGACGTCGCTCTTGGCTGACATACGTTGTCCAGGCCTCGCTGTCATAGAGCAAGGTACTGAGGACACAGGCTTGATACACTCGGACTTTTGTGTTCCGTGTCACTGCGCCATTTTCCCATACTCTCTCGGCCAGTCTGGACATAGCAGTGGAAGCCTTTCCCATGCGCTTGTTGATTTCTGCATCTAGAGACAGGTTACTGGTGATAGTTGAGCCTAGGTAGGTGAACTCTTGAAACACTTCCAGAGTATTACTGCCTTTACAGGGTGAACTATTGAAAGCATGGTTAAGTGGTCCATATAAAGTGGTCAAGCGAACTGGTCAAGAATATTATTTGATTGATCACCAGAAAAAGAATCAACTGTGTCATATCAATATGTTGAAACGATATTGGGAGGAGGATAAGCAAGCACAGATATGTCAGGTAGTAGGGACAATGAAGGATGAAAGGGATAGTGAGGATGAGGCAGGAGGAGACCTAAACAACTCTCAAATCGAACCTCCTGCTATCTGGTTAGCTGATAGTAAATTGTTAGGGAGATTGGACACTATGCTTTCCTATTTAGATGCAGAACAACAAGAAGACCGAACAAGGCTACTCACGACATTTCAGAGTCTGTAGGGACAAACCAGGATGTACTACCTTAGCCACACATGATGTTGATGTAGAGGAATCCTTTCCTATAAAACAGCATCCTTATCGCTTAAGTCCAGAGAAACAGGCCCAGGTAAAAGCAGAAATCCAAAACTGGAAAACCTAATTGAAAATCTAATTGAACCCAGTCAAAGCAGCTGGAGTTCCGCAGTGGTGTTGGTGCCTAAACCTGACAGTTCAACTAGGTTCAGCATAGACTACAAAAAGGTTAATGCAGTAACAAAGGCAGACTCCTACCCAATTTCTTGCTTGGAAGACTGTATTGACAGAGTGGGCAGCGCCACATTCCTTACAAAAATATATCTGTTAAAGGGATACTGGCAGGTTCCTTTAACACACTGAGCTAAAGAAATATCAGCCTTTGTCACACCAGATATTATTTTTCCAATGCCGGGTGATGCCATTCAGGCTAAAGAATGCCCCAGCCACGTTTCAGAGACTAATAAACCAAGTGGTAGCCAGTGTTACTAACTGTGTGGTTTACCTTGATGATGTGCTGGTATACAGTGACACTTGGAAGGACCACTTGGAACAACTAGAAGCTCTGTTTAGAAAATTACAATCAGCTGATTTAGTGATAAACCTTGCCAAAAGTGAATTTGCAAAAGCCAGTGTAACCTACCTCTGGCATATAGTAGGGAAAGGACAAGTGTTGTCAAGAACAGTGAAAATACAAGCATGGGAGGAGTTCCTCACCCTTAGGACTAAGCAAGAAATCACGAGGTTCTTGGGGATGTGTGGTTTCTACCGCAAGTTTGTACCAAATTTTAGTCCTATAGCTGCTCCACTGACCGATTTGCTGGAGAAAAACCAAGACAGTGTGGTCAAGGGAATGCCAAGCATCTTTTGAGAGGCTGAAAGCCATCTTGATTAATGAGCCAGTGTTGGCTGCTCCAAATTTCACCTAAGCCCTTCAAGGTAGCAATTAATGCTTGTGACCTTGGGGTCAGTGCAGTCCTGTTAGAAGACAATCAATCAGGCATAGAAAGGCCAGTGGGAAACTTTCCCAAAAAGTGAAATCGACACCAAAAAGATATTCAACAGTGGAAAAAGAAACCCTAGGTCTATTATTGGCTCTTAAGCATTTTGAAGACTATGTCCACACGACTACAGAGAGGCACTGGTATATACTGATCAGAACCTCCCCCCAGCCCCCTCCCCCCCCCCCCCCCCCCCCACAAGCCTTTGTGGAAAAAGATCAAAAACCAGAATGTCAGACTATTCCAATGGAGTTTATACCGTTACGACTGAGGTGGGAGGAGTGCACTGTCTTTTCTTTGAGTACCACTTCTCCACAGGTCACAACATATGTTTAAGTGTTTACTCAGTTACCGATACAGCCAATCATATACTCTCTTTTTTAATCCCAGAATAAAATATGCCAACCAGGTTTCTTAAAAAAAAATTATCCGTTTATTATAAAACAAGACTTAACCAGTAATGAAGCAAAGAATTACACACTGATTAAAATATAAAAGTTCCCTTTTTAAAAATTCCCCAATTACACTCTCATACACACACTGGAAAAGTTACAGAAATTCACTCTGCAGAGGTCTGTTGCAAAAGAAGACAAATAAAGCTACTTTGGCCAAATATTTGCTGATTCTTGACGAGGAAAGAAAGAAGATATGGAAGGAAGTCAGTTGTCCCTTTTTTGGTCTGGCATCTGTGCATACGGAGACGGGTCACTAAGATCAGTTCAGAAGCAGTCCATTCTGGCGATGTCAAGAATTATTCTAGTAGGCTTTCTAGGAGAAATTTGGTGTCGAGCTTTTTCCACCAGCACGCACTTGAATCGCAGGGTTTGTTTTCCAGCTCCTCAGGAGCGATGTGGCACCGGGGATATTTTCTTCACACTGGATCTTGGCAGGATTTCTTCAAAAAGGTAGAGAAGGAGGTGAGCTGGGTGGTTTCTTTTCTCCTTGGTAGGAAAACACCAACTGTCTTCAAGCAGTTCACCACAACTAAAACTGAAAACAATGTTCAAACCCCAAACAGTGAGTCGACCTCCTGATTTCCATAAACCTTGACACGTGGCTTCTCTGTAACCATTTTTCCCCAAGTCACGAAGGGTTCTGTTGTTACTGAAGGTGGCCTTCAAACAATGTCTTCTATTGAACTTGGTTGGTTTAAAAAAAACACATCATGGAATCTTTTCAGTTTTAACACAAGTCCTCAAAACAAAATTAAAAATAATGGAAGCACTTTCATAACACTATTGCAACCTTATCACTTGTGGGGAAAAATAATGTAATTGCAGGTGCTTTGTTGAGGATTTAACTTTGAGTTATCTGAGTGCAAAGATGGTACAAAGCAGAATATTAGCTACAGGTAAAACGTGAATGAGTATGTTTGTGAAAATGTGTTTTAAAATATTTTTCATATTTTTTTCCCATTCTTTGTAATGAAATGCATTTGAAAATGGCGTTTCATTCCTCCAAGGATGGAGGTGTTATGACG